>NC_079200.1:42118227-42426560 GCF_029499605.1 Hyla sarda
AAAGCAAATTTTGCTGAAATAGTTTTTGGGGGGTATGTCGCATTTGGGAAGCCCCCATGATGCCAGAACAGCAAAATAAAACCCTACATAGCACACTATTTTGGAAACTACACCCCTCAAAGAATGTAACAAGCAGAACAGTGAGCCTTGATAAATGTCCATTAAAGTGGGATGTAAAAGGAAAATGTAAATTTTTTTATTTTTTTTTTTACAGTAAAATGCTGGGGCTACCACAAATTTTTCATTTTCACAGGTGGTAATAGGAGAAAATGTCACCGTAAATTTATAAATAAATTTTTGGGAGTAAGGACATACCTCATATCTGGACATGCACATCGGTCTCGGAAGAGCAGGAGCGCAGTCAGGGGCCTTAAGCTTTAACATAGCTGCCTATGGAGCCAGAACAGTGGGACCCCCCCTCAAGAAACGTTATATGGGGTAAATTACTAAAATGGGGTTATTACTAAAATAACAGGTACCAGAATGATGACCCAGAGCATAGCCAAAACAAAAAAAATATGCCCACCCCAAACCCTATGCTCTGAATCATCATTCTGGGAGTGTGATGTGTGTGGCCGTCCCTAACCTGTTGCCTCAAATGCGCACCCGCTCAGGTGGAGAGAGAGCGCTGCACATTTGAGGCAACATAAAGTCCCCCATGATAGTGACTCAGTGACCCATGACCAAATGAGGGGGACATGCCGCATTATCAGTCTAATGCAGGCATTTCGAATGGCCTCGAACAGTTTGGGTCATGGCCATATTGTAGAGCGGGGTCTGGTAGAGGACGTCTCCTCTCCAGTACTGCCTGACACTTGGTTTTTTGACTAGGCCTATATGCAGCACGAGGCCCCAAAATGTCCTCATTTTGGCTGCATTGATGGCGTACCATTCATTGTACCTAGCCAAAAACGAATCGGGGTGGTGGGCAATTAACTGTTGGGCATACAGATTCATTTGCTCCACCATTAGATTGACAAAGTCCTCACTGAAATAATAACTAAAATAGTCTATTTCAGTGTATCCTGCCATGTCAATCCGGCCAGCAAAATCTGCGGCTGACCCTTGAGGTCCTATTAGGGCGTCGGGGGGGATTTTTTTTTTTTTACCCTTTAAAAAAAAAAAAAAAAACTCCTACCTGTACACTGAAGCTCACCCTGACTACACAGCTCTTCTTCAGCCCTGAGGGGCACAGATCTTGGCAGAAGGGGGGAGGGGGGTGGGGGTCCCCTGGCTTCTTCTCTCAGCTCTGTCCGCTGACTGAACTCGGTGGGCTAGCAGAGCTGACAGAGGGGACATTAACACCTATTCTGCCTGCTGCTATTGGTCGGACGATCGTCCAACCTAGGATTGTCCCAATACCGATACTAGTAATTTCGGGGCCGATACTAGCAATTTCCCTGGTATTGGGGACTCGTTCAATGTCCCCGATGCCTGCTGCCGCTCTGCTGACACACACGTCACTCCACCTCCTCCACTGCGCCCAGCGTAATGCTTAGGAGGAAGCATGTCACATGCTCCTCCATAGAACGTCATTATGCGGACGGGAGAACGGGGCAGCAGCACCCGTCAGAGGACAGCCACAGGTGAGCTGTTTACAAGGGTGGGGCTGCGGTCTACAGGGGGCCTGCTGTTAACAAGGGGGGCTGCGGTCTACAGGAGGGCTGCTACTAACATCTACAAGGGGGGCTGCTGTCTACAAGGGGGGCTGCGGTATACAGGGGGCTACTAATGTCTTCAGGGGGTGCCTGCTGTCTACAAGAGGAGGCAGTGTTCTACAGGGGGGCTGCTACTAATGTCTACAAGGGGATACTACCTAACATTAAAGGGAATCTTACAGCAGAGTCACCTGCACTAACGGTAAGCAGCGCCAGAGACCGGGTCACCCTGGTGTCAGATTCCCTTTAAAATAAAAGTACTCTTGGTATCGGCAAGTACTAGAATTAAAGTATCGGTACTCTGTCTTAAAAAATATGGTTTGTAATTTACAAATCTGTTTAACTTTCTGGCACCCGTTGATTTGAGAAAAAAATATTTTCACAAGAGTACCCCTTTAACCCCTTAAGGATGCAGCCCATTTGGGCTTTAAGGACGCAGACAATAAAATTTTTACGTTTTCGTTTTTTCCTCCTCGCCTTCAAAAAATCATAACACTTTATATTTTCATCCACAGATTAGTATGAGGGCTTGGTTTTTGCGGGACCAGTTGTCCGTTGTAATGCCATCACTCACTTTACCATTAAATATATGGAGCAAATAAAAATACTATTTGTGTGGTGAAATTAAAATGAAAACCACAATTTTGCTAGTTTTGGAAGGTTTTGTTTTCACGCCGTAAAATATAAGGTAAAAATGACATGTGTTCTTTATTCTTTGGGTCAATACGATTGAAATGATACCCATAATAACATTTCCTGTTGCGCTTTAAAAAAAATCGCAAACTTTTTAACCAAATTAGTACGTTTAAAATCCCCCTATTTTGAAGGCCTATAACTTTTTCATTTTTCCGTATAAGCGGCGGTTTGAGAGCTAATTTTTTGCGCCGTACCATATTTTCTTATATAGTACTTTTAATCCATTTGTTATACATTTTTTGGGGGAATAAAATGTTATAAAAAAGCATCTATTTGGGACTTTTTTTTAATTTTTACGTTCATGCCGTTCACCGTACGGTATCATTAACATTTTATTTTAATAGTTCAGATATTTACGCATGTGGCGATACCAAATATGTGTATAAAATATTTTTTAGCACTTTTTGGGGGTGAAATAGGGAAAATGGGACAATTTACATTTTTATTGGGGGAGGGGGTTTTCAAATTTTTTTAACTTTTATTTTTACACTTTAATAGTCCCCATATTTATAGCAATCATTCCAGTGCTAATACTGTTCAGTGCTATGTATAGGACACAGCACTGAACAGGGTTATCGGTAATCTTCTGCTCTGGTCTGCGGAAAGGCAGATCAGAGCAGAAGACTCCCGGAAGGCAGCGGAGCCAGGTGAGGGGACCTCCGTCTGCCGTGCAGGATCGGATCGCCGCGGCAGTGCTGTGGGCGATCCGGCCATCCATTTTAGTGTCCGCAATGCTGTAGATGCCGTGATCTGTATTGATCACGGCAGCTGAGGGGTTAATGGCGGACATCCGCGGGATCGCGGGTGTCCGCCATTATGGGCGGGTCCCTGGCTGCGATCAGTTATGCATAGGATGGAAATATACTTCCTGGTGCGTGAAGTACCAGGGGTTAAGGACTGAGTTTTTTTCGGTTTTTGCACTTTCGTTTTTTCCTCCTTACCTTTTAAAAATAATAACCCTTTCAATTTTGCACCTAAAAATCCATATGATGGCTTATTTTTTGCGCCACCAATTCTAATTTGTAATGACATCAGTCATTTTACCCAAAAATCTACAGCGAAACGGAAAAATAAATCATTGTGTGCCAAAATTGAAGAAAAAACGCCATTTTGGGGGCTTCCGTTTCTACGTAGTACATTTTTCAGTAAAAATGACACCTGATCTTTATTCTGTAGGTCCATACGATTAAAATGATACCCTACTTATATAGGTTTGATTTTGTTGTACTTCTGGAAAAAATCATAACTACATGCAGGAAAATGTATACGTTTAAAATTGTCATCTTCTGACCCCTATAACTTTTATTTTTCTGCGTTTGGGTCGGTATGAGGGCTCATTTTTTGCGCCGTGATCTGATGTTTTTAGCGGTACCATGTTTGTATTGATCAGACTTTTTGATCGCTTTTTATTCATTTTTTCATGATGTAAAAAGCGACCAAAAATACGTTATTTTGGACTTTGGAATTTTTTTGCGCGTACGCTATTGACCGTGCGGTTTAATTAATGATATATTTTTATAGTTTGGACATTTACGCATGCGGTGATGCCACATATGTTTATATTTATTTTTTATTTACATGGTGTTTTTTTTATGGGAAAAGGGGGGTGATTTGAACTTTTAAGGAAAGGGTTAAATCACATTTATTATCTTTTTTTTTTTTTTTACCCTTTTTTTTTGCAGTGTTATAGCTCCCATAGGGACCTATAACACTGCACACACTGATTGCCAGCACTGTTCACTGCAAAGCCATAGCTTTGCAGTGATCTGTGTTATCGGCGGTTGATTGCTCAAGCCTGCATCTCAGGCTTGGAGCAATCAATCGCCGAAGGGACATGCCGGAGGCAGGTAAGAGGACCTCTGTTCGTGTCCCAGCTGATCGGGACACCGCATTTTCACTGCGGTAGTCCCGATCAGCCCCACTGAGCAGCCGGGCAGCTTTCACTTTCGTTTTAGATGCTTTTTTAGACATTTTAGACATTCAAAGGGTTAATAGCGCGCAGCACCGCGATCGCTGCCGCGCGCAATTAGCCCCAGGTCCCGGCTTCAGATACATGCCGGGACCGACCTGATATGACGCGGGGTCACCGTGACCCCGCATTATATCTCGGGAGCCGGCCAAGGACGTAAGGTGTTTTTTTTGCGCCACCGTAGATCCATGCGTCCGCTCCTCCCCCAGCTCTCCGAACATTTCCGAAGCTAGAACTAGGGGAGGGCAGAGCAAGGGGAGAGAGAAGGTCCACGCCCCCTCCCTCATCTCCCCCCCCCCCCCCCCCCTGAGCTCGGCTGGACGCAGATCTCTACGGCACACCCCCTCCCTGAGGACATAGAGCAGTGCTCCCAATGAGCTCTATGTGTAAAGGGGGACATACTGCACGGGCTAAAGGGGGACATTTAGCCCGTGCAGTATGTCCCCCTTTAGCCCGTGCAGTATGTCCCCCTTTAGCCCCTGCAGTATGTCCCCCTTTAGCCCCTGCAGTATGTCCCCCTTTAGCCCCTGCAGTATGTCCCCTTTTACACTGGGTATGTCCTCATTGGGAACACTGCTCTATGTCCTCAGCTCGGGGAGAAGAGGGAGGGACCTGCTGTGGAGATTTATGTCCCCAGGGAGGGGGCGTGTCGTAGAGATCTGCGTCCAGCCGAGCTCAGGGGGGGAGATGAGGGAGGGGGCGTGGACCTTCTCTCTCCCCTTGCTCTGCCCTCCCCCAGCTCTAGCTTCGGAAATGTTCGGAGAGCTGGGGGAGGAGCGGACGCATGGATCTACGGGGGCGCAAAAAACCACCTGACACCGGCCATGCCCCATTTGCGACAGACCACACCCCTTTTCGGCTTTTCACAGTGCAATGTCGGGTTTGTCAGATTTTCCTGGTGCACACTGTCGCAGACGCTCTGCGCCAAAATAACCTGACAAAAACTGGTCGGTTTCAGCTTAGTAAATGAGGCCCATTATCTGTATTCCGTAGGTCCATGCGAATTTATATAGTTAGTGTTTTATTGTACTACTTTTAAAAGATTCCAACTTTTTGTGCAAAAACTTGTATGCTTAAAATTGTCCAATTCTGGCCCCTATAACTTTTTTTTTATTTTTCTGCACATTTTTTGTGCCATGATCTGTAGTTTTTATCGGGACCATTTTGGTTTGGTTTTGATGGAATCTTTTTGATCACGTTTTATTTTTTTTCTAGTATATGAAGTGACCAAAGATAAGCATTTCTGGACTCTGGAATTTTTTTATGCTTGCACCTTGACCGTGCTGACAGTTTGACCATGCTGTTTTATCATTAATATATTTTAATAGTTTGTTTTTTGTGTTTTTTTTGTTGTTGTTTTTTTTTAAATGGGAAAAGGGGGGTGATTATATTTTACTTTTATTAAGGCAAGGGGTTAATGCATATTTATTACTTATAGTCCCCCATAGGTGTTACGCCAAGCTCTCCGGGTCCCTGCTCCTTCCCGGAGCGCTTGCGGCGTTCTCCTCTCTGCAGCGCCCCGGTCAGACCCGCTGACCGGGAGCGCTGCACTGACATTCACGATGGGGGTGTGATTCAAATAGCGGGACGCACCCGCTCGCGAATCGCATCCCAAGCCATTTACCCGTCCCGGTCCCCGGCTGTCACGTTCTGGCGCGCGCGGCTCCGCTTTCTAGGGCGCGCGCGCGCCATCTCTCTAAGATTTAAAGGGCCAGTGCACCAGTGATTGGTGCCTGGCCCAATCAGTCCAATTAGCTTCCACCTGCTCCCTGTGTGTATTACCTCACTTCCCCTGCACTTCCTTGCCGGATCTTGTTGCCTTGTGCCAGAGAAAGCGTTAGTGTTGTCCAAAGCCTGTGTTCCAGATCTTCTGCTATCCTCATTGACTACGAACCTTGCCGCCTGCCCCGACCTTCTGCTACGTCTGACCTTGCCTCTGCCTAGTCCTTCTGTCCCACGCCTTCTCAGCAGTCAGCGAGGTTGAGCCGTTGCCGGTGGATACGACCTGGTTGCTACCACCGCAGCAAGACCATCCCGCTTTGCGGCGGGCTCTGGTGAATACCAGTAGCAACTTAGAACCGGTCCACCGACACGGTCCACGCCAATCCCTCGCTGACACAGAGGATCCACATCCAGCTAACCGAATCATAACAATAGGGGACTATAACACGCAATCTTTAGATTGCATACATAGATTAAAGTTGCTCCATAGAACAGCATTGATTAGTGTTATCGGTGCACTATTGCTCCAACCTGCCATTACAATTTGTGTGATGAAATTGAAAAGAAAATCGCAATTTTGCTAATTTTTAAGGTTTTGTTTTCACGCTATACAATTTACAGTAAAAAGTACATGTTTTCTTTATTCTGTGGGTCAATATGATTAATATGATACCCATGATTGCATACTTTTCTCTTATTGTACCTCTTTAAAAAAAATCTAACTTTTTAACCAAATGAATGCATTCAAAATCCCTCTATTTTGACGAAATAACTTTAAAATTTTTCCGTATAAGTATGCAGTATGAGGGCTAATTTTTGTGCCACGATCTGTACTTAAATTTTTTGAGGAATATTATATGACAAAAAAGCAGCAATTTTTTTTTTGTTTACACTGTTCACCGTATAATATCAATAACATTATATTTTGATACTTCGGATAGTTTGACGCTCGCAACGATACCAAATGTTTATAAAAAATTTTTTTTTAAATTCTACACTTTCTAGGGGTAAAATGGGGGAAAAAGTGACAATTTACATTTTTTATTGGGGAGGGAATATTTAAATTTTTTTTTACACTTTGATTGATTGCTAATACTGTTCAGTGCAATGCATAGAGCATAGCACAGATCAGTGTTATCAGCGATCTTCTGTTCTGGTCTGATCGATCTCAGACCAGAGCAGAAGACCCCTGGAGACAGACGGAGGCAGGTGAGGCGACCTCCGTCTACCATTATGGATGATTGGATCCCTGCGGCAGCGCTGCGGGCGATCCGATCATCCATTTTAGTGACTTCACTGCCGCAGATGTCGTGATCCACGCGCGTGCGTGGATATGAAACAAACGAACGGGGATTCTTAAGTTTGCGCGCATGCGTGAGTAGAAGTCCACGCTCGAGCGCGCATATGAAACAAATGAACGGGGATTCTTACGTTCGAGCGCATGCGTGAGTATAAGGAACATCGTGAAAGAGCGCAATGACGCAGACCAGCGATGTCAGGTGGAAACAGTCATGTGATAAAGCTGTCACATGATGATAACAAGAGACCATGTGGTACATGACATGGCGGTATGCAATAGGCCAGAGAGTACTGGAAATGCGATTGCGCAGAACCTGAAGTGATGTCAGAATAAGAGTCTATAAATATACAAGCGTGGGAGACTTTCGCCATTAGACAGAGACTCTCTATAGGAAGGAGCATTATAATGGAAAGTTGAAACTCGTGGGACCGCAAAAACTCCGGGCAATATGATATGTTAATGGGGAAGGGTTATTTAATGGGGATATTACGGAGGGTAAGCTAGACCCACGAAGTTAAGGAGTGAGAGGCCTTCAAATCCCATTATCCCTAACCCCTAATAAACCAGCAGTAACTGGTAGAGATGAGCGAACTTACAGTAAATTCGATTCGTCACGAACTTCTCGGCTCGGCAGTTGATGACTTTTCCTGCATAAATTAGTTCAGCTTTCAGGTGCTCCGATGGGCTGGAAAAGGTGGATACAGTCCTAGGAGACTCTTTCCTAGGAATGTATCCACCTTTTCCAGCCCACTGGAGCACCTGAAGGCTGAACTAATTTATGCAGGATGTCATCAACTGCCGAGCCGAGAAGTTTGTGACGAATCAAATTTACTGTAAGTTCGCTCATCTCTAGTAACTGGTATAAAAATCAGGAGTAGTACCCAGTAGTTAAGTATAACAATCTCCATATTTAATACCATAGAGAGTCTCTAAAACCATATATTCATAAATGGATTAACAATATTTAAAACTTTCAAAGCATACCAATAAAAGAGTGGTTTTAATGAGCCCCTAGAGAAGGGTATTAGTCCCTAAGGAGGGTCAGCCCTCCAAAGGGTTTTGGAATTTATGTTTAGTCCACCCTGGGACTCATGAGGGATTAGTTAATAGTGATCTGTATTGATCACGGCATCTGAGGAGTTAATGGAACAAATCATTGCAATCACTGTTGTGCGCTATTACCGACGGGTCCCTGGCTGCTGATAGCAGCCGGGACCTGCCGCGCATGACACAAGCACCACTCCGGTGCTCACGGTCACGCGCAGGATGTAAATGTACGTCCTGGTGCGTTAAGTACCAGAATGTCCACTTACGTCCTATGTCCTTAAGGGGTTAAAGGGGTATTCCGGGATTTTTGGATTGAGACAGGGCCAGATAAGTTAGTCCAGTTAATATTATATGTCACTTACCTGTGTATGGTGGCTGGTATTTAATTTCTTTGTCTTTCTTTTCCCAGGAAGTTTATTTTCTGCAACCTACAAAATGAGTGTTGTCCTTTCCTAGCTTTCTGTGCTGCCTGAGACAATACATCACAAGTCAGGTGCCAAAAAGGGGCTTGGCTGCTTTGTCTGTTGTGTGTGAAGCCAGTCCCCTGATGACTTTACTGGCGCACATGTGCATGCATTCTTCATCACACAGATCCACATATTGTGTGTCAGGTTGTGCTGTGCTGCAATGGGTGGGTCGACCAATGTGTGTAAGAAAAGTAAGTTACCTCCCACCTTGATACTAAGGATCCTGGGGATTGTAGTTTGAGGGAGGCCACAGAAACAAGAAGTAGCCAGTTCCAAAACACAAGCCAGCAACATGATGAGGGACACAGGACACCACCATTTACCACCAACACAAGCACAGAATGGTAAGAATGTCCAATACTGTTTGACACTTAATTACTAAAGTCACCTTATGCTGGATAACCCCATTCAGTGCACAATGATTGGGAATTTATTTATTTTTTTCATTTATTTTAGCACACGGCTGCAACATAACAAAATGTAAAAAAAAGGTGGAAGGGTCTGGAAAGTATCCAAAGCATTATAGGTGTCTTTTAGAGGCTGTAAAAATACCCTTGTGCTCTTTGATCTAAGTGAGAGATGGCTATAGGTAGTATAGGAGAGGAAGTTTGGATGAGCATTTTGGAGGCTTTTCCAAAATCATTCGTCAGCAAAATACACAGGTTGTAAAACATTTTCATAAACTGCAGAGAATACACTACTTGTATCAGGCCTTTAAATTCAAAGTATATCACTGGAAATGTCTAAAACCCTCATCTAGATCTGAATTTATAACTAGAATGAATACAGTTCTGAGTTTGGAGACTGTATATCTTGTTTACAAGATGTCCTTTTTTGTTTCTCAATTTATTTTAATATTTATTTTTTATAGTGTCCTTGGTTCCAGGGTGCTGTACATATGATAAGGGTTACAATACATAACACAAACACCAGTACAATAAATGCATGCCTCACAACTATTGCTTAGAGCAGAGTGACAAGCCACACCCCTAACCATGCCCTCAGACACACCCCTAACCATGCCCTCAGACACACCCCTAACCATGCACTTCTCAAAGGGTAGGGTCACACGTAACGGATCCGCAGCGTATTTTACGCTGCGGATCCGCTGGTGACCCGACCCATATTGTGCCTACTGCTGTTGCCAAAAACCCACTAGACCCTCTCGCCCCGGCCCTTGGCCTGCTACAATCCGCCGCTCCGAGCAGCCACACTGGGGGCCTGCGAGTCGTCGAGTGAACTCGGACATCACTGTGTAGTAGCATATGTATCCTTTCCCTCATTGATTCACTAATGGCCAAGCGATATTGCTGGGCTTATCAGACTGCATTGAACACACCTTCCCTCTACAAAACCTTTTGCCCTCCCCCCGCTCAGTAAATAACAACAGACACCGTGTTTCTCTTTTAGTGGGCTGAGGTGGTGGTCACAGCTCCAATTTATTAAGTAATAAACAGCACTATAGCGTGCAACTCTAAATCAACACTGCATAGCAGTAACCATATAACAAAAAACGGTGATATTGACCTGTTCCACAGCCGTAGAGGAATGCCAGCCGTCGGATCCCCGACGGGCATGACTGCCCACGGCATCTTCAATCTTCTAAGGTCATACCATTCCATGCCACTAGGAGCCCGTGTATCCCTACACGGAGCTCCGACCGCCACTTAACAGGAACAGGGCCTGCTCCAGACCATCCTGCAGGCCCGATAGAAAAATGTCCAGCCCAATATCATTGAGGTGGACCCCGTCTGCGATCATGAATCGTCTGTTGTCACCCTCCAGCTCGCGGTGACGGACCACCACCCCGCCCTTGGACCGAACAAAACGAGCCATCCTAGCATTGACCAGGCGGCGAGACCGCTCAATGGCCTCAGCATCCCTGGCCCCCTGCCACTTGACCCGAGGAACAATTTCCGACCATACCAAAACCAGCTCCGTAAAGAAGCCAGATAACCTCTCCACATCAACTTTCATGACGGTGATAAGCTCTGGAAAGCGGGTAAAACAAAGGTCGTTCCCACCGGCATGAACAACCCAAATCACCGGAGAGCGAATCATACCGGCAATAACCACTGCTTCCGAAAGAATTTGGTGCCACCGCATGCCCGGAATCCCACGCCAGTGGGCATCAATGTTCGGAACACCCAACGATCTTCCGCCAGGACAGCAACTCGCCCTTTGGGCTGCCCGGTGGATATATGAATGCCCCAAAAAGAACACGGAAGCCACCGGAGACTCTGAAACAGAAAAACAAGTTAAAGAAGCAGTTTCCGGACGAACGTATCCCGCATAACATGCCGAGCGCCATCTCCCAATTCGCTGAATGTCCGCTACAGCCAGCCCGGCACGCGACGCCTCCGTAGCCGCACCAATCCGAAAGGAATGTGTGCCAAATTCAGCCACCAGGGCACCAACAGCCCCAAGGCACCGCTTAAAAACCGCCTGGAACTGATAGCGCGTCAGAGGGGGAGCCGTCAGCATGCGCGAAAAAATGCTCACCACCCGCGCGAACCGCCAAATAACCCAAAAAGGCCCGAACAGGACACACCTCCCCGTCCACAGACCGCAAACTAACCCACGTCCCTTGGCCCATCTGATCCGTCTTGGACCTGCGTATACGTAACTGCAATACGCCGTTCGAGCAAACTACATCCTCAAACAACAACCGACCCGAAAAGCGCCAAAAAACGCGGCGCAAAAAGCAGCAGAAAAAAGCAACGACTCAAACTGAGAAGGACAACACTCCTCCGTAGCCGACAGCAGAGCCACCAACAAAGTATAGGAAACCGGGCGCCTGCGCTCGCGCCTGACGTGGGTCTTCTGCCAACCCTTCAGCGCCTGCTGAATTAAAAAACGCTTCGTCACATCTTCCCAACCCAAAAGTTTAAAGTAAAAACTCACACCCGCCAGCCTCCGGCGGGCCACCACAGCGGAAACAGCAGCTGCGCGCAAAGATAACAAATAGTCAATGGTTACCGATAAGCGGGACTCCCCACAGACTTCCACCGGGCGTCCAGCAACCATACCCCACCAAGCAGCCCACGCCTTACCATGTCCTGTCCAAGTAGCAGCCGCTACCGATGATTGGATAAGGGGCATCAATCGACCGTCACCAAGTCCCACACCAACCGGGGGCAAGGAGTGCCCTCCTGAGCCGCGTCCGGACACATCTTCCGAAAGGCCTGAAACTGAAAACGGGACAAAGCATCAGCAATCACATTGTGGATCCCAGGGACGTGGCGGGCCCGGAACCAAATATTCAGCTCCAGACAGCGAAGCACTAGATGACGAAGCAGAGACAACACAGGAAGCAAAGAGGACGTAAGACCGTTAACACAATGAACCACACTCACATTGTCAGACCAGAAAACAACCTGGCGGTTACTAAAAAGAGAGCCCCAAAGTTCCACCGCAACCACAATGGGAAAAAGTTCCAGCAACGTAAGGTTCCAGCATCGCCCATCTTCACGCCACTCCCGAGGCCACTCCTCGGCCACCACGCACCATCAAAGAAAGCCCCGAAACCCAAAGACCCCGCAGCGTCCGTGAACAGTTGAAGGTCACATTGGGCAATTCAGCCGCCTGCCAACAAGTGCGACCATTATAGCATCTCAAAAATTCCCTCCAAACCAAAACATCAGCTCGCAACTGCCGGGAAATGCGGATCCTGTGGTCCGGATACCGCGCCCCTCGCGTGGACAAAGACAGCCTCCGAGAAAAAACCCGCCCCATGGGTATAACTGCACGCAAAGACAAGGTGACCCAACAACACCTGCATTTGCCGCAACGTGACCTTCTTAACCTCACAAAAAACTTCCACTAAACCCAACAAAGATTCCAACTTCTCACTCGGCAGGACCATGGCAACCGAATCAATCTCCATGCCCAAGAACGACATCACAGTAGCAGGACCCTCCGTCTTATCCGCCGACAAAGGAACACCAAATTTACGCATAAAGAAACAAAAAGAATCCAACAAAAAACGACATCTGGAGGACCCGGCTGGGGCAACAAACAAAAAATCATCCAAGTAATGAATAATAGAGGAACTGGTTTCCACCCGAACCACCCATTCCAAAAATGAACTGAACAACTCAAAGTAGTGGCACGAGATGGAACAGCCCATAGGTAAACAGACATCAAAATAAAACAACCCGTCAACCCGACACCCCAGCAGGTGGTGACATTCCGGATGAACCGGCAACAACCTGAATGCCGATTCAATGTCGGATTTCGCCATCAAGGCCCCAGCTCCCGCACTCCTAACCAGGGCAACTGCCCTATCAAAAGAAACATAGGACACAGACGCATCCTCCTTGGGAATTCCGTCATTCACCGAGGAACCCTTCGGGTACGATAGGTGATGGATGAGCCGGAACTTCCCTGCCTCCTTCTTGGGCACCACACCCAAAGGGGACACCCGCAGGTTGTGAAAAGGCGGGACGGAAAAGGGGCCCATAAACCTACCCAACGCCACCTCCTTGCCAATCTTGTCCCGGAGCACTTCAGGACGCTCACGAGCCGATTTCAAATTATCCGGAAAAACACCACCAACCGTATTCAAAACAAACGGAATAAAGAAACCACATTCAAAACCATCTGTTAGAACCAAAGCGGCTTCCCTAATGGGGTACTGCTCTAACCACGGGCGCATCGCGGCCACCCTCACCGGGGTCCTTCCCTCCGGCAGCAGACGCTGGGCAGGCGGGCGTTTTTGCAGCCCTAGGACATCGCACTGCGGCATGTCCCCCGCCGCAGGAGGAACACTCATGCTTGTACTTGCACAAGCTGAGAAATCGGCAGTGGCCCTCATTGAAGAGCCAACAAGCCCCGGGCCTTCGCACGGCCACTGACCCCGTAGCCCCGGGCTGACCAGCGGCCCCTGACTGAAAGGACGGCCCCTTTTGGGACATCATTAGGCGCAACCAGACATCAGTCGCCTTGACACCCCAACCAACCTCCGGCTGCAACGCCAGCCGCCGGCGAAATTCTTCGTCATAACGCCACCAGGCAGAACCCCCATGAGCCTTGTAGGCATTGTAAACAGAATCCATATAAATAAAAAGTTCCGAACAGCGTTCGGGATGCTTTTCACCCATAACACACCCCAAGACAGCAAAAGCCTGTAACCAGTTACCCATGGACTTGGCAACCTTAGGCCTGAAGGGGCCCGCCTTCTCAGACTGAGGTCTCCGCTCCTTATCTATGGTATGTTGGTCCACAGAAACCAGGGACCACAAATCCACATATGCATTTCCCCAAATCTTCTCCTTAACCGCTTCGTCCACATGCACCCCCAAAGGGCTAAGCCCACAAAACCTGAGGGACAGTCAGAGAAGAGGGGCCCGCAGCATCATCCCCGGGGCCCATGCTATCTTGGGCATCCTCAAATAAAGGGTCCTCCTCCCCCAAATCTACAGGCAGGGGTTGGGACACAGCCAGCCCACCACCATGTGGCAGGCTGACCGCGGATACCCGCGCCGGCGGCGTGTCCGGAACCTCGTCAGCCGACGAGGAGGCACGAGATCCGGCCGAGGGGGCATGATGATTTCCCATTACCCCGGAACTCACACTGCACTGCCCGGGGACCGCCGCCACTACCGAAGATGCGCGCGACTACCGGAAGCGCGCGTGAAGGAAGGGGAGGAGCCATCCCCTGCAACCCGGCACCAGCAGCAGCAGGCCCAGGCCCCGATGCAGAGGCCAAAGCCTGCACCACAGCACGTCCCCGCCGCCCGCCGGTATTAACCCGCGGCGGGCTGGGACTCAACTTAGAAGGGGGGCGGGATTTCCTACCCGTCCGGCGGCTCGCTGCAGGCACCGAAACCGCCGCCGATGACAAGGACCGGGCCGAGGAGGGAACCCCAGCGGAGGCCGTATTGGGAAGGAGCCGTGAGAGAAGCCCAGGATCAGCCAGCAACCGCTCCCGTATCGCCAACCACACAGCCTCGTCAGCCATAGCGAGCACCTACGTCTCTCGTCGCTGGTGAGGTAAGAGGAGGGGAGGAAGCAGGAGAGTCTCCTATATCCCTTATGGGCGTAACTATACACCCAGTTCCCACCCCGACCTGTGGGAGGGCCCCAACCTTGTTCGGCACATGTTAACCCCCCAGTGTCCATACAGTCAGTGGGACCTATTCCTATTATCGGACAGGTCCCATACAGCATGTGGGAACATGGCCTTAAAGGGGTACTCCGGTGGAAAACATTTTTATTTTTTTTATGAACTGGTACCATTAAGTTAAACAGATTTGTAAATTACTTCTATTTAAAAATCTTAATCCTTCCTGTACTTACCAGCTGCTGTAGATCATCTCACCAGACATAAAGGGCACATAGCATCCTGCAGATCACCTCACCAGACATGAAGTGCACCTAGCATCCTGCAGATCATTTCACTAGACATAAAGGGCACATAGAATCCTGCACATCACCTCACCAGACATGAAGTGCACCTAGCATCCTGCAGAACATCTCACCAGATATAAAGGGCACATAGCATCCTGCAGATCATCTCACCAGGCATAAGGCTCACCTAGCATTCTGCAGATCAGCCTGCAGACATTTGTCCAGGGCCCCTGCTGCCGTCGGTACTACCCTGATGGAGGTCCTGCCAGCAGGGTGTTAGCCTCTTGTTCTGGGGGACCCTGCTCCTGCTGAGCTTTGTGGTAGCTGGCCTGCTGGACTTTAGGCTGCAGTTTCAGACTCCTGGCAGCGGCATAGGAGCACAATGCCGAACACTAGAGGCCTGGTGGTGTGCTTCCTGATTGGTCACTGAATGATCATGTGACCTTCCTCCCTTCAATCATGTCACCTGCCTCCCCTTCTCTGTGAGTAACGTGTTTTTGGCTCTTTGCAGTAGCTTCTGAATTAAACTTCCCGGCTCTGCAGTGTTTGCTTGTA
This sequence comes from Hyla sarda, assembly GCF_029499605.1. Taxonomy (NCBI): domain Eukaryota; kingdom Metazoa; phylum Chordata; class Amphibia; order Anura; family Hylidae; genus Hyla; species Hyla sarda. Next base: position 42,133,993 of record NC_079200.1, read on the forward strand.
GAGCAGGAAAGTATCATTCAGAAGTGGGACATGTTGGGGCCGCTCCGGAACGATGGGACAAAAACAACCCCAAAAAATGGGAATGTCCCGCTGGATCGGGGACGGTTGGGAGGTATGTAAATATGAAACTGTGACAGACTGATATAGAGGGAGATACGGCCCTGCCCACGAGGGCTTACAATCTACAATTGTTCTTAGAACTTTTTATAACCAGGGCCCAGTTTTGTATGGGTTGTGAGCCCTAATCTCAATGCTAGGTCACACATCCCTAAATTTGTGTTTGTATATCGGAAGCAGAGGCCCTTCTCTTTCAGCTTGGACTCGCCCATAGAGCAGGTTAATGGCTGGTGATGGATCTTGTGCTCTGCATTGACTATTTACCTTTACCCTGGAAAAGAAGGTAGGGGGTTGTTACTGGTGATTCAAAAAATGAGCAAACAAATAAGTGAAGATGCAATCACTCCCATGATGTTAAAGGGAACTTATCACCTTCATGTTTCCTGAACCATAAGGCTAGGACTCCACTGAGCTTTTTGCCCTGCGATTTTTGTGGCATGAAAACGCCAGAAAAACTGCCACAGTTTTTCCCTGCGTTTTGGCGTTTTTTTCTGGTGTGTTTTCTGGCATTTTTTCCTTTGTGGGAAATTTGCTGTGTTTGGCTTTTTTTTTTTTTTTTACAAAATAGTTGGGTACCAAAAAAAAGGATGCAGTAGGGATGTAAAAATGTATTTAACTAAATGTTTATTTTTTATAACAAAATTTTAATACATTTTTTTTATACAGTGTGTGTGTGTTGAACTTTTTTTTTCTCTTTTTTCCCCCCACATTTTTTATGTAGCACTTCTAATCCCAGCATGTAACAAGACTGTTCCATGCTGGGAGTAGTAGTACCTGTACTATAGACATATCGTCCCGGGTGTCAGTCTGACACCCGATGCGATCGTCCATTATATAACAGAGAAGTGGAGCAGCTCTATACAGTGCTCACATCTCTGCTCTGTACTCTGAGTGATGTTCTATTCATATTTTCCGCCCAGAGCTGTGATTGGCCGGATGGTTGCAGCCAATCACAGCTCTGAGGAAAAGATGAATGAACGTTGATCCAGGGATTTATTCTGATTGCCATATTTGGAGTTGGGAAGGAATTTTTACCTCTAGTATGAGGGTTTTTTTGCCTTCCTCTGGATCAACTCAACTCAATAGGGACTTATTAGGGTTATAGGTTGAACTTGATGGACTCTGGTCTTTTTTCAACCTTATGAGTGGCCGGCCCGGAGTACAGTGCAGAGCAGGGATGCGAGCGATGTCTACAGCCGCTCTGCATCTCTGCTATAGACAGGACGGTCACAGCGGGTGTCAGTAGTGACACCTGCTGTGATGTGTCCTTTAGCAGGCACTACTACTCCCAACATGGAGCACACTCTGCTACATGCTGGGAGCTGTAGTACCTGCATTAATAGACAGATCGCAGTGAGTGTAACTTCTGACACCCGCTGCAATCTGTCTATTAATGCAGGTACTACAGCTCCCAGCATGGAGCAGAGTGTACTCCATGTTGGGAGTAGTAGTACTTGTAGTTAAGGAAAGATCACTGCGGGTATCACTCCTGACACCCGCTGTGATGCTCCTGTATAATGTATGGATGCAGCGGCCGGCGCTCTCCTATGGTCCCGTATATATACACATTCTGATTTCTCACAGAGAGGTGTGATTGGCTGGAACCATCTGACCAATCACAGCTCTGCGGGAAATATGAATATGTGTATATATACGTGAGTGCAGGGACCAGAGAAGAGCGGCCGCATCTATACATTATACAGGAGGATCGCAAGAGACCCCGGCGATCTGTCAACAAGTACAGGTAACTACTACTCCCATCATGCTGGGAGTAGTAGTACTACCTAAAAAATGTAAAAAATAAAAAAGTGAAAAACACACACACACTACATTTTTATTGTCTGCTACATTTTTAGCGCTTTACCCGCTCACATAAATTGATCCCTGTTTAAAAATTAATAAACATTTTGTAATAAAAAAAGATACAGTAGTGATGGAAAAAAATTGTACCCAACGAAATGTATCTTTTTTATTAATTTATTTTTATGGAACCCTACGAAATTTTAATAAAAAAGATATCTCCATAATTTTTTTGGATCGCTAAAGTACAGAAAAGAATAAAAAAACGCCAGCAAAAACGCATAATTTAAAACAAACATGGCGTTTTTCGTGGCGTTTCTGCTCTCCCATAGACTTCTATGGGATGAAAACGCCACGATTTCAGGGCAAAAAACGCCAAACTAGGTTTTGGCAGGGCGTTTTGAAAATTCAGCCTCTGAGCCCGAAATTGCTGAAAAATGCCAAAAGGATTAAAAAAACGCCAAACTGAAAAACGCCAAGTGAATCATGCATTTTGCAGTTTACCATTGACTTGCAGCTAACATCTGGACGCGGCATTTTTTCACTGAAAATTGGCGTTTTGACTGCGTTTTTGCAAAGAAAAAACCTCAGTGGAGTTCCAGCCTAAATCTTCAAGGTGGTCCCTGGTGGCTTTTGCCTGCCCTGCTGGCCTAAATTGTTAGATCTCTCCATCTTAGGGTATTGGAAGAGATCTACCAGTCAAGGCTGGTGGGGCGGGTAGAAGCCACTGGTGACCACCCTGAAAACCTTTGCGTGGCATGAAAGAGATTACATTTCCCTTTTAAGGGGTTATCCAGGATTAGGAAGCTGATTTCTTCACAAAGAAGCGCCACCCCTGTCTTCAGGCTGTGTGTGTAATTTCAGCTCAGTTCCTTTTGTTTTAATACCACAAACAAGAAATCTGTTTCTATTCCTAGATAACCCCTTCAAGGTTGAGATTCAGCATTGTTATAAAGCAATGCCAAATGGTCACAAATATTATGTTACTTTAGGTAGTACTTATAAAATAAAGGAAGCAATAGGTTAAATGAGGCTAAACCTAAACCAATTTAAATTCATGGATAAATCTGGACCATGGAAAAAACAAATGACATCACTTCGTAATTTGAAATCTACGCTTAAACTCGGACGAACGTGTGTGTGTGTTCTAAATGGGGGGAAAAAAAAGGTACTGTCATACTCCTTTTGTTGGTGACTTATCTCTCAAGGACAAAGGGATCAAGCAGTTGAAATCCTCCATTCCTCATCGTCATCTCTCCTGACATCTGCTGTGTCCTCCATACACATTGGAAGGCTGTCTGGTCCCATCAGAAATAGTGGGCTCGACTGACACCCACAGTTATGGGTAACATTATTGGCAACTCTGAAAATTAAGTACACCATGGGGATATTTATTAAAACAGCGTGTTGCCAGCCTGTTTGTTTAGCATGTTTTCTGGTTGGAATTTTGTCGTGTACTAAAGCTATAATTTTGTTGCATGGCACATGGTAACTTTGGCAACAGGCAGCAGAAAATGAATGGTGGTCCAGCTCACACACCTCAGAGTTTCCTGGTTAAAACTTGACTGTAAATTCATCCATTAAAATATGGTACAAAACCAAATTGTTTTTTTACAAAGTGTATAAAAACACATGCGCCAACGCGTTTTGGGCTTGGGATAAGCAATGTATCAACAGACAGTGCTCACTTTTATATACACTAGATGCAATAGAAATGAAATGACTACCAGACCAGCTCTTCCCAGTCATTTCCAGCGTCTGACAACAGTAAACTTATGAGTATTAATCTAGGCATAGTATAGGTTGTGCTGGACAAATGCATGTGTAGAGAAATGGACTTGAATTAGACCAATATTATAGAAACATGTGTGATGATCGTACAAGCCGTATGTACACGTCATGTCTCCAGAAAAGCTTTTTCCATTCACACACAATACTATAAATGTCACAATATAGGTGGACAGAAGCCTCCAATGCAGACCCATAATGTAGGTCAATAGAGGATTACAATACACACTTTTACATGTGATATCAATCATTCCTAAGATTTTAAACACATCTGAATATTGTTCAATGTAGCCAACTTATAAATGCCAGAACAGGTAACCCATGCGCTTAAAATGCTAAATGACATAGGTTATCTCTGCTCATACAAGCAATAGGGAACATTCTCTCAACTATAAATGTCACAGGAATGATAATAATAATATGCATCAATTCAATGTACATTTAGACCGCACACGTAGAAGCCGAACAAAGCAAGACTAATTGTAACAACCATGTTTACCCAAATAAGTGGGGGAAGCATTGACGCATAAACTACCAACAATAAGAATGGAACAAACATTGACATATGTACACTAATATATGTATGTTAAATCATTTCTATAATTGAGTCCCCCTGGCACACGGGAGTCCAAAGACAAAATCCAAAATGCCTCCTGTGTGTATACCAGGCGTGCCCAATCCCCTCCGCGGTGGGGCTGCTGTACTTTTTCGATGCCAGTTATTTGTATACTGGAACTATCACCCCATGTACGTCTTTGATGTGCTTGGAAAGACCAGATGTTGCCCTAGCGTTAGATAGGCTGGACCTGGGTATGCTACTTCTTAGATGTTCTGCTATACGTGTCTTAAAGGGGTTCTCCCTTGTTTATACTGTTTTTTTGTTATTATGTTTGTGTGTTGTGTGTGTATATATGTATTTTCTTACCTTTTGTGAAGATCCGGAAGCTGGCCCCTTTTTCTTCCAGTGGCTTGCTGTGTACCTCGGCCTCCGCCATGTTGTGTTCGGTAAGTGGGATGTCTGTCCTTCCTATCTTCTAACGTCCGAGGCAAATCTTTTCTTCCTGTTTCTTCCGTGGCTCAGCAACGAATCTGTGGCCTCTTCCGGCGCATGCGCAGGTAGTTTTTTTTTTTACCAATAGTTTTTTTTTGTCTAATTGACAAACTGTCTGCGCTTGCACGAAGCTACGCTATTAGCGTAGACCTAACGTACGCTACGCTGTAGACAGTTTGTCAATTAGACAAAAAAAACTTTATTGGTTAAAAAAAAAACTACCTGCGCATGCGCCGGAAGAGGCTGCAGATTCGTCGCTGAGCCACGGAAGAAACGGGAAGATTTGCCTCGGACGTCAGAAGATAGGAAGGACAGAAGCAAGAACACACCCCCCGACATCCCACTTACCGAACACAACATGGCGGAGGCTGAGGTACACAGCAAGCCGCTGGAAGAAAAAGGGGCCAGCTTCCGGATCTTCACAAAAGGTAAGAAAATACATATATACATAATCACAACACACATAAAAAAAACACATACATATACACACATAACACACAAACATAATAACAAAAAACAGTATAAACAAGGGAGAACCCCTTTAAGTTTTCTTATCGTGCATCCCACATATTGAAGTTTGCATATTTGACAAGTAGCCCAATATACCACATGGCTGGTGTTCCAGTTTATTAGCCCTTTTATGTGAAAAGTCCGTTTGTTTGCGGTTGTTGTGAAATGTTTGGTTGCAGTTACAAATTTGCACATTGGGCAACGAGTGATTGCATTTATAACATCCGGTAGTAGAAAGCCATGTATCTTGTGTGGTCGTGTCATGATAGTCACTGGGGGATAGTTGATTCGCAATTACAAATATATATTTTGTTTTTTTTCACAGTACACATCACAGTGATCATCCCTCTCTGCTTCCAGCTTGTGTGGTGTAAAGAAGGCTCTAATACTACTGTGTGAGACTGGCGTGCGAATTTCCGCATGTGCGAAATAAACACGAATATTAGGAATACGCGAATTTAGGGAATATATGACGAATATTCGTCCATATATTCGCGGAATATCGCGAATTCGAATATGGCCTATGCCGCTCAACACTATTGATCTCTTAAAGACCTTGCCCTTTTAGCCACATATCTGATGCCGGGTTAAAGGATTTTGGCAACAGTTGGGTCTTGGTAGAGAACAGGAAGATGGTTTTGGATAAGATCACTTATGGCATCAAAGACTGTTGAAAAGGGTGTCGAGAATGTGATTGGATGACATTTGTTGTCCTTTGCCCGTTTCCCAGTTGTGCTTTGAAGGTATTGATCTATTGCTTTGGCCCCAGTAAGGATAGTAGGTTTGTATCCTCTGTGTTTCAAGCGTGTACCAATTTCTTTAACAGTTTTGTCATGTGTATCTGGCAGGGCCGGACTGGGCGTGAAAACCAGCCCTGGAAAAAATTACCTACCAGCCCCATAGTGTTGTGTCATTATACCAGCGCGTCGTCATTTTCTTGTTCATAAAAGGTAAAATCATGCATTTTAAAGCATATTTGAAGAGTGCCTTATTTACAGATAAGACATATATAAATAGCAAAAATAGTATATTTCCCCCACATTAGGTGCAGCATAGTTCCCCCCACATTAGGTGCAGCATAGTTCCCCCCACATTAGGTGCAGCATAGTTCCCCCCACATTAGGTGCAGCATAGTTCCCCCCACATTAGGTGCAGCATAGTTCCCCCACACTAGGTGTAGCCACTGACGACAGGCAGGGCTCTGTGCACTGACCTCCCGACCTACGATGGCCCCGACATATGATGAAATTGACATACGATGGCCTCTCAGATGTCGGAGCCATCGCATTAAGTGCTATCCGGCAGCGCCAAATGCTTAAGCTGCTGTCGGATAGCAGCTTCATGTTCCCCGTGTGGTTACTTACCCCTCCACGATGCACTGGGGTGCCCTCCGGGTCCAGCGCTGGTCTTCCGGTGTCTTCTCGGCCCTCTCCGATGACGTCAATACGCTGCTGCGCACGTCATCCAATAGGAATGGCGTACGCAGCGGCGTAATGATGTCGCTACGCAGGCCCAGTAAGGCCTTGCGGAAGACAGCGGAGGACTGGAGAAGACAGCGGAGAGCCCAGCGGAGGCCGGGGTCACCATCGGGAGCGGTGGGGACACCATTTTGAGCGGCGGGGACAGGTGAATACAGCTTCCTATACTTTACATTGCACGAATCCCTCAACATACGATGGATTCGACAAACGGTGGCTCATTTGGAACGAATTACCATCGTATGTTGAGGGACCACTGTACACTGAAAACAAGCAGGGCTCTTTACATGGAGGACAAGTAGGGATCTGTACCTGAGGACAAGCAGGGCTCTGTACGAGAGAGAGCAGGGCGCCGGGCACACTTCTCGGTGGCACAGTGAACTCCGCCATGGTGGGCTGCTGCGCTTAGACGTGAGGTCACGTCACCCCTCCCCTCCAATCCTCAAGTAGAAAAACAAAGCCACACCCCCCGCCCGCATCTCCCACCTGCCAGCTAGCTGTTGGAAGACTAAACTCCCAGCATGCTCTTACAGTGAGGACATGCTAGGAGTTGTAGTTCTACCAGTTAGCCAGTGGGAGGTGGATGCGGGTAGATGGCCGGGGAGCGGAGCTTCACAAAAAGTTGTACAAAAGGTAGCAGTTTGCGAATTTTTGTGCACCTTTTTTTAAAATGCTACAGGTCTGACCTGGCTTAAATTTGCTACTTTTTTTTAAGGGGGTTTGGACTGGGACCAAAAATACACCCTGACATTTAAGAATAAGCAGTCCATTTTTTTATATTTTTTTTTTTGGTGGGGTCTGAATGCTGGGACCTCCACCAATCACCTCTCTTCAAGTTGCTCTCCAGCTGTTGCAAAACTACAACTCCCATCATGTCTGGAGCCTCAGACATTATGGTATGAAGGCCACAGATTGGAGTACAGTGTCCCCATCATCACTGCAGAACTTACAAATTACAGCAGTGATGGGACAGTCACGAGAATACACAATGATATCATTGACCTGAGTGACGTCTTCTCTGTTGTCGTTCCTTTTCCTCTGGTCCAGACGCCAGGTCTTCTTCCAGCTCCATCTTCTCTGCAGAGTCTGAGGCCCAAACTTCATTGTCGCCTCACTATATCGGCAGATCCTCATCCTCTGTATGATGACAATAATCATTATAATACTGCCAGATACTGTGCCCTAAATAAAATACTGCCACACACTGTACCCACTGAATGTAATACTGCCACACACTGTACCCACTGAATATAATACAGCCATACACTGAGCCCTGAATATAATACTGCCATACACTGCACCCCAAATATAATACTGCCATACACTGCGCCCTGAATATAATACTGCCATACACTGCGCCCCAAATATAATACTGCCACACACTGTACCCTGAATATAATACTGCCATACACTGCGCCTCAAATATAATACTGCCATACACTGTACCCTGAATATAATACTGCCATACACTGCGCCTGAAATATAATACTGCCATACACTGCGCCCTGAATATAATACTGCCATACACTGCGCCCCAAATATAATACTGCCACACACTGTACCCCGAATATAATACTGCAATACACTGAGCCCTGAATATAATACTGCCATACACTGTGCCCTGAATATAATACTGCCATACACTGAGCCCTGAATATAATACTACCATACACTGTGCCCTGAATATAATACTGCCATACACTGAGCCCCAAATATAATACTGCCATATACTGTGCCCTGAATATAATACTGCCATACACTGTGCCCTGAATATAATACTGCCATGCACTGTGCCCTAAACATAATACTGCCATTAGTCTTTGGATTAGCCTTTGGATAGGGGATAAGTTATAGATTGCGGGGGTCCAAGCATTGAGACCCCCCACGATCTCCTGCACAGGGGCACAGTCATTATGCCAGAAGCAGACGTCTGACCCCACAGGAAGCCGTGGTCGGCACGCTCCCTCCATGTATCTCTATGGAGTATACGGAGGGGTGTGTCGGACGGCACTTTGTGCGGGGTCGGCATACCTTTTTTCCCAGCTGACTGCCAAGGCCCGTACTGGAGATCGCGGGGGTCCCAGCGCTTGGACCCCCCCCACAATCTATAACTTATCCCATATTTTTTGGACCCCGCATCTATCAATCATGCATATACACCTCCCCCCCCCCTTATTCTTGGTTTCCTCAGCCTCACACCTCCCCAAACCCCCCCATCTTTGTTATCCTCCCCCCTTCAATAATAAATATATACCCCTCCCCTCATCCTTGGTCCTAACCTCCCAGCCTCCCCCCCATCAATCATAAATATACACCCCCCCCCCTCATCCTTGGTCCTAACCCCCCAGCCCCCCCCCCATCAATCATAAATATACACACACCCCTCATCCTTGGTCCTAACCCCCCCATCAATCATAAATATACACCCCCCCTCATCCTTTGTCCTAAGTCCTAACCCCCAGCCTCCCCCCCCATCAATCATAAATATACACCCCCCCCCCTCCTCATCCTTGGTTCTAAACCCCCCCCAGCGTCACCCCATCAATCATAAATATACACACACCCCCCTCATCCTTGGTCCTAACCCCCCCATCATAAATATACACCCCCCTCATCCTTGGTCCTAACCCCCCAGCCTCCCCCATCAATCATAAATATACACCCCTTCCTCCTCATCCTTTGTCCTAACCCCCCAGCGTCCCCCCATCAATCATAATTATACACCCCTTCCTCCTTGTTCGTCACCCCCAGCCTCCCCTCCATCAATAATATATGCAACCCCCCCCCCCGCATGCCAACTTTATTCTTTTGTTCTCCTCAGCCTACCCTACGCAGCCCATGCTTACCTTAATCACACGCAGAGCCGTCCCGCGATCAGCAGCAGTGCCGGGCTCCCAGCTTTACAGCGGGAAGACTCAGGGGGGGATGACGCCGCATGTGACGCTGCACGTGACTCCCCTGCGTTCCCAGTGCTACGGAGAAGCAGGGGGGGGGGGGACAGAGCAGACAAACAGACAGACCGGGCGGACACAGACCGGAGCGGGCAGCAAATTTTCCGCCCCCCCCCCCCCTCCCGGACTGCGGACCTGGCCGCCCCTAAGGGCCGTAAGTAAGAAGCAGGGCCGGCCCTCTTCTTCTGTTAAGATATGTTTTGTGGGTGCCTGGTGGCCTATGCGGGCCGCCTGTGCAGGCCGCTGGGCCTATTTTCATGTAGGGGCCTGGTGCCCGTACGTTAATCCCTGCAAAACGGCCCCAGGGCTGGTGGCCCACCAGGAAAATTCCTGGTATCCCGCTAGGCCAGTCCGGGCCTGGTATCTGGGGAGGAAGATGCTCTCTTCACCTTAACAAATTCCCCAATGGGCAGGTTCCCAATGTCCTACAGTGTATATTTTGGATAGGCGGTATTTAGTGTTTTACACTGCTTCTATTATATATTTTAACTGGTTAAAGGAGATCTGCAGCCATAGACACTTATAAGTGTCTGATCTCCTGTACGGGGCCCTGACTCAGTCGCGGCTCTCCTGTGCAGGAGGCGTGTCAGCTGCAGCATGACACCATGGCCGACACTCTCCCTCCATGTATCTCTACGGGAGAGGAGGAGATGCAGCGTCCGTGCATTCCCACCTCTCCCATAGAGCTGTATGGAGGGGCGTGTGGCTGACCTCAGTGAGGTCGACGACACGCACATTAGCAGCGGCACAGAGCTGCGCTGAGCCGCTGTGTTTAAGACTGGTGAAAAACAACTTACCCACAGAAGCCCCAGCTCTTTGAGAGGAGTGTGTGATACAGACGGCATGCGCTCTATTCATTTCTATGAGAACGCCGGAGATGCCTGTGTAGAGCACTTCGGGCATCTCCGACACTCCTATAGAAAATGAATGAAGCCCGGGCTGTCTGTAGCACTCTACGATAGTCAGGGTGCCGGGCAAGAGATAGTGGGGGGTCCCAGTGGTTGGACCCCCGCAATCAGCCAGTTATACCCTATCCTGTCTATAGGGGATACGTCGTTTTTCCCCAGACTACCCCTTTGTTATAAATATGACTATGCAAAAAATCTGATAACCAGTAATCCAATGACTATGTAATGTAGTGAGTGTATGCTAAATACAATGTGCAGAATTTATAGACTTTCAATAAGCCTTTATACCACTAACTCTCCACAATGCTTACCTTAGTGATCAGTGGAGGTCTCAGCACCTGGACCCTCACTGATTAAAACCTCTCACAAAGCTTGATGAAGTGCTAGTTACCAGGAAAGACTGTACACTGGAACGGTTTATTTGCTTTGGCTGGTTGTCAGCAGCCGTGGGCGTACAGTTACAGACATGCCCATAAAAAGGACTTCCATGTAACAGCTGTCTGTTCTGCTTTTTGAGATTGGGGGGTGGGGGGTAGATACAGGAGATACAAAATGGGGTCTCGGACTATGACCTGCAAAAGTGTACAGTGACTGTGGAGTCAAAGCAAAATGTGGGTGGATAGTTAGATATGAAACTGGATATCTGGAAAATAAAAGATAAATAGATGGCAAGAGGTTGGAGGAAATAACAGCTGAGGGAGAGGCAGTAAGAGGACGAAGGAGGAGCAGTCATCGACAGAAACCAAGAAGAGGAACATGAGTTGAGCGAGATGCAGGAGGGATTTAATTTCACAGCATTTCCTGTTAACTAATTGCAAGACAGAATTGTTCTGGCTCTATAATATATCCCAGCTGCATCCACGTGTCTTCTACTGTTCCTACTATTACTGGATCAGCATTGTAATGTTTTACCTATCCCACATGTCTCCTGAAAAGGCAGGATTAAAGTGCCCACCATGAGACCTCCACACTCAAACCACTTGGTTGTCAGATCCCAAACATTAGCTAGATTAATTGCTAAATATGATACGGTTCCAGTCCCGAACAGTCCAGGTGTCTCATTCACAACACACAGTAATCAAATGTGACGGTGGCTGGCTGTCAGTTTCCTTCTGCTAAGCACCTAGAAATGGTCCAGGCAATGACAGGGGATTGTAATAAAGGCATCACATGGGTCTGGATAGAGAACAAAGAAACTGTGATTGTTAGCGGATCAACAATTCTCTATACTGGTGATCTGTTTTGGCCAGCCAAAACCAGTTTGCTGTGTGTGTGCCCCTATGTAACTAATGCTCCCAACACCTCCTAACCACTTGGTCAGAATAGGCTAAATTAGTGTTTCTATAGTTAGTTTTTTATCTTGGGGCAACCCTTCAGAATTTTTTTTCTGTAGGGCACCCCTACCAAATAATTTTCCATAAAAGATAAAATATGCACAATACCTAGACTGTCGAGACCCCAATACCTTATACCGTACCATGCCTTTTGTTTTCCTTTCCCCAAAATTAAATAATTAAATAACATAAGAAAATGTACTTTTTATGTGGGTGAGGGTAGGCCACAGCTTTATTTATAAATAAATAAATAACAGTAAATAACCGTAAACAAGGCACGATTGGCTTCTGTTTAACACTGAGAGGTTCTGCCACACCCTCCGGTGTACAGGTCTACCCATAGTTGAAACCTCTTCTATCTTCTTACCTCCAGCTGTGACTCAAAAAACACACAAACAAGAAAGCAATAAAAAATGGGGAGGGAGGGACAACAACTCCGGGTCAATGAAGCAGAGTGAAAGGAAGGGGGGGGGGGGGGGTGCCCCGCACCTATAAACCCAGAGGGAGGGGATACAAAAATCCCGGGAACCAAACTCCCAACTGATAGAGTGGACTCTAGCTCACCCCTAGCTGAACCACCGTTACTATGCAGACTAACAGGAGGGGAGAAGAGGGGAAAGGAAAAGGAGCAAACCACCATAAAACGGGGAACTTAAAATTAACTAGCTCCACAATCAGGGGGCAAGCTAGTTATACACATGTTACCCCTCCATATCTTTGATAGCTAAGCAGATTACAGTGCTGTGCCAGCGACTCACAGGTGACTTCTGCTCTGATTGGAGTTGTTCACTTTCTCCATCCTTCTCACTCTGGCCCAGACCGTCATGATGATTTCTTCCAGTCACAACTCACCTCCTCAGAACCTGCTAGACAAACATCTTAGGCTCCACACTTTTCCAGCATATGTCTTCCCTTTCCCCACCAATAGGGTCCCAAACAGTAATAACTCATGCACAGTAAAGTGGATAGGTAAGTGGGTTAGTGGGGAAGGATCAGTCGATTCAGGGAAGTAAATAGGTCCCCCTTCAATGGGTATATAGGTTGCTCCAGTAGGTAGTTATTCCCATTAGGTAGGTGCCCCCAGTATAAAGTTTCCCTTAGTAAAATGGCACCCACAGCAGGTAGTTTTTCCCTAGTATGCTGGTGTCCCCTGTAGGTTGTTTTTCCATTATGTAGTTTTCTGCAGTAGGTGGTTTGCCCCCTTATGTAATTTTCACCCTCTAAGAAGGACCCCTATGTAGGTAGTTTGCCCACACACACACACATGTAGTTTGCCCAAGGTAGGTAGTACTCCCCCTAAAGGTAGTTATTCCCCTGTCGCCAATTTCCTCACCAATCAGTATAAAGAGCTACACCAAATATTACATATGACCTATAGAAATTTTAGGAGTAGAGCATAAATATATGTAAGGTTGCATTCACACTGGTATCATGGCTTTCATTATAATGAAAACTGTGATTGCCATGTCAGATACTTTACATGATGGACACTAACAGCTCCCAAGTGACTTCACTAGAGTTTCATTGTGGTGTCCATAATGTTGATGGGAAAATTAGCATTGTCAACATTTTCATTTTCAGTGGTGAGATATAAACCCAGGACCCTAACTCTGGGGGGGCAACAATGCCAACCACTGAGATGGCATACTGTTGCTCTCTTTATCAGGTTTGATGAAACTGCTGATGGAGGCTCCAAACAGAACCTCTGACAATAGTGTGAATTTTGTCTAATTTATTTCCACCTGTATTTTAATGAAGAGGTAATAGGTAGGGGTGGATGTATTACCGGCACTGCCTGGCGCACACCCTGTGCTAGTAGTTGTGTGCCAATATTCTTCTGCTGCATTATGCAACAAGTTTCATTTACTTTGTATGCACATGCCTAGTTTACATATTTGGTGCATACAGTAACTGCAATATATTAACAAAAAGTTCAAATAATAAAGTGGAGGTGTATATAAAAAAAGACTTCTATTCAGACCTACTGTACCTATATGTATCTCTGTGTGGCTGTGCTTAAATGCTACATGGTGCAATTTTTAGATAGTATGCTTTCTGTAGATAGGTAGGTAGTTTGCCCCCATCCCGGTATGTATTTTCCCCAATGTAGATAGGGCCACCCTGTAGGTAGCTTGACCCGCCTCCCCCCCCATAGTCGGTAGTTTTGTTTTTGTATGTAAGATCCTTCTGTAGGTAGGACCCCACTATAAATAGTTTGTTTCTTGTATGTATTACTGCCTGTTGCAAACAAAAAAAAAAAAAAAAAAAATAATAATCCAAAAGTCCACTTTAACAGCGAGTTCCATCGTAAGTACCTTACAAACCAAAGATTGTTGAAGTTTACAACAATTCCACTTCCAGAACTGGACAACTAAGCAGCTCAGTATTAGAGGAGCCACAATTGTCAGGGTCTCTCCTCCAATTTGCTATATATATTGGCTCTTTAGGCTGTATATAAACTTTCAGATTGGTTATCCAGGATTAGAAAAACAAAGCTGCTTTGATCCAGAAACAGTGCATATCTTTCCCTAAGACTGTATGTGGTATTGGAGCAGAGTTGTAATACCACACAACCTGAAGTGTGGTGGTGTTTTTGTAAGAAAGCTGCTATGTTTTCTAATCCTGGATAACCCCTTTAATGGATGTCCTTGTTACAACTAGCGCTCTGGCCAGACATGCTCTTCTGCACCCGTCCTCCTCTGCCGGCAGGGCCGTGGTTTGCATCGCGGGATGCGCCTGCATATGAACACCTGGTCGTTACTCCCCTCCTGCTTCCTCCACTGTCCCTGGTCGCCGGCATGTGTGTACCTGCTCTCTAGGGCACGCGCGCGCCGGCTCTCTGCCATTTAAAGGGCCAGTACGCCTTTAATTGGTTACTGCTGCTGGCTGACACTAGAAGTGTCAACACTTCCTGTTTACACTTGCCGGATCTTTGTGCTCATTTGCCAAGAGAAAGTGTTCCTGTTCTGTATTGCCTTGCTGTGTTCTGACCTCCTTGCTTCGTTCCTGACTATGCACCTGTGCTGCCTGCGCTGACCTTCTGCTTCTCCTGACTACGAGTTTGCTTCATCCTTCCAGTGCCATGTGTCACTTCGGCAGCCTGTGTGGACGAGTCGTGCCAGGGGTAGTGACCTGGGTGCCACCTGCTGCAGCAAGTCCATCCCGCTTTGCGGCCGACTCTGGTGAATACCAGCGGCACCTTAGACTCTGCTCCCTGGTAGGACCCATGCCATTATCCAGACAGGTTCAGCGGATCCACTTCTTCAGTACTGCTTACAGTCCAGTAGTTTAGAACTTCACAAAATTTTGGAAAAGATACCTTACAGGCCAGTAACATACAAGTGTACTTTAACTGGAATTATGTTTTAAAATGTACAGCAGGTGAAATAAGTATTGAACATGTTCCCTTTTTTCTCACTAAATATGTATAATGCCTCATCATCCACCAGCAAGACCCCCCCACCAGCATTAGCACCCCCATCATCCACCAGCACCCCCCCCCCATTCCCCCTACCCCGCTGTAGTAGTAGCATGAGCTGACTGTTGGTGGGGGGTGCTACTGCTGGGGGGGGGTGCATTAGGTAGGCAGCAGTTTCCCCACATTAGGAAGGTAGCAGTTTCCCCACATTAGGTAGCCATAGCAAAGTTTCCCCACATTAGGTAGCCTTAGCACAGATTTCCCACAATAGGTAGCCTTAGCACAGATTTCCCACATTAGGTAGCCGTAGTACAGATTTTCCCACATTAGGTAGCTTTAGCACAAATTCCCCACATTTGGTAGCCTTAGCACAGATTCTCCATATTAGGTAGCCTTAGCACAGTTTCCCCACATTAGGTAGCGTAGCACAGTTTCCCCACATTAGTTAGCGCAGAACAGTTTCCCCACATTAGGTAGCCTTAGCACAGTTTCCCCACATTAGGTAGGGCAGCACAGTTTCCCCACATTAGGTAGCCGTAGCACAAATTCCCCACCTGGACTGTTACTTATATCTGGGGACTTCCTGGTGGAGATGTGCGCTATAAGTGACATCATCGCGCGCGCTGTGCAGGGCGTCTGCATCGCGCACACCTCCACCAGGAAGTCCCCGCAGGCAGATGTAAGTAGCAGTTTAGTGACTGGGCAACACTGGTTGCCCCGTCATTTGTGCACCAGGTCCCATGTAGCAGTGTTTGTCAACGTTTGTGACAAAGCAGGGCTAAATGCCTGAAGAAATCACCTGCCCTGTGCCTGGAACTGCATGTCCCTGGCGTCGGGCGATACAAATTCCAGATCCTTGGTGCTGGCCGCAAAATTTCGTTCCGCAGGCCGGATGTTTGAGTCCCCTGCACTACATGATGGGTAAAAGCAAAAAGCTGTCTCAAGACCTTCGCAACCTAATTGTTCCAAAACATAACAATGGCGTTGGTTACAGGCCCATTTCTAAGCTCCTGAAAGTTCTATTAAGCACTGTTGGGACTATAATATGCAAGTGTAAAGACAGAGAAGTAAAAAGATTAATCAAAATAGTTGTCAAAGAGCCAAGAACCTGCTCGCTCAGGCAATCAGAGGCCACAACGGCATGCTGTCTCGGTCAGTGATTGGCTGTATAGGCAGGTCCAGCACCAAGTACTCATGGAAGAAGACAGTCTCTGTGTGGTCCCCCATGGTCTAATGGGAGCAGCAGGGGACTGGTGCAAGTAAATTTTATTTTCTATTTTTTCCTGTTCCCAGCAGGATATTAAAGGGGTTATCCAGGAAAAAAAAACTTTTTTTTTATATATCAACTGGCTCCAGAAAGTTAAACAGATTTGTAAATTACTTCTGTTAAAAAAAAAAAGTTGAGTTGTTCTTTTCTGTCTGCTCTCTTATGACGCCTGTCTCGGGAACTGTCCGGAGTAGAAGCAAATCCCCATAGCAAATCTCTTCTACTCTGTGCAGATCCCGAGACAAGCAGAGATGTCAGCAGAGAGCACTGTTGCCAGACGGGAAAGAACAACTCAACTTCAGCAGCTGATAATTATTGGATTTTTTAATAGAAGTAATTTACAAATCAATTTGCCTACTGAGGAAGGGGTCAGTTCTAGTACCCTGAAACGCGTATAGGTTACCATCTAAGTCTGAACAGAGCGATATCCACACTACCTGTATTGAAGCCAGCATACCTTCACGGAATACAACTGCTTATTTGCATTTGTTGCATTAATCAATGAGTTCCACCCATTGAGTGCACAACAAGATTTCTACTTCCATCACGAGCATCCAGCCGCAAACAAGCGCGTGAGGGTCCGACACCCTAACGGGTGCATATCGACATTGTAGACCGCTCACATAGGAGTCTCCTGCCGGAGTCCTCTTTCGGACAGGCTCGCAAAGATCATCCTGTTTCCTCACTGCCGGTAACTTAACAGTCACTGCAGGACTTAACACTTTCGGCCCGTCGCAGCACGGGACCAGTTACCCTGGTGAGAATCAACCATCTTCGGCCCGACGCACTACGGGACCAGCTGTTGCTACGGTGAGAACCATCTATTCCTATATTAATTACGGAGAGTACAGTCTATAATTATTACCAAGACTGACTTTACAACCAATTTTTTCTATTGCCGGATTACCAGTTTATTCCGAACTAAAAGCATATGCTAATAATATTTTTTCTGGGTCACTATCAATCAGTAGTTGTCTCATATTATTCCTTTCAATCCTGCCATTAGGGCCATATGGCAGTGTAATATATTATACATTTATCATTGTTCTGACTATGATGTTTTATATGTTAAGTTTTTTTTTTTATTGTATTTAATACATTTCTAAATTTTTTTCAAAAAATCTGTTTCCAGTTATTCTCATTGTGTACCCAGTAGGGTGGTATTCTTGAGGTCTGTCTATATTTTAATTTAATTTACAAATCTGTTTAGCTTTATGAAGCCAGTTGATATATATATATATATATATATATATATATATATATATATATATATAAAAAATAATTTCCTGGAATACCCCTTTAATTTTAGCAGATCGCTGGATAATCAATTATACGTAATCCATTTGAATGTACAGAACTTTGCTTCCAGGATCTCGCAAGATTTGTCTGCTGCACAATCCTGGCGGTTATGTCAGAAGGTGTGATGGAATGACATACTATACAGATGTAAGTTATTTACGCCCGACCCATACCTCCTAGCACCACAGCACAGCATAATTAGTCACACGCTAATCCGATGGATTAAGAAATCTGTCAGGTGAACTAAAACATCCCATAACTCTGAAACCGGGGTGGTGGGGTCAGATGGACGAACTGTAAAAGGTATGTGATCAGCCCCCTACGTTATCTATACTAAGGGTGGGTTCACACAACGTTTTCTCCCATACGGGAGCGCATACGGCAGGGGGAGCTAAAACCTCGCGCTCCCGTATGCCTTCGTATGCGCTCCCGTATGTCATTCATTTCAATGAGCCGGCCGGAGTGAAACGTTCGGTCCGGTCGGCTCATTTTTGCGT
Organism: Hyla sarda; assembly: GCF_029499605.1. Lineage (NCBI taxonomy): Eukaryota > Metazoa > Chordata > Amphibia > Anura > Hylidae > Hyla > Hyla sarda. The sequence goes on from NC_079200.1 coordinate 42,152,411, forward strand.
TGTATGCACTTTTACAACCGGACCTAAAACTGTGGTCAACCACGGTTTGAGGTCCGGTTGTAAAAGCGCATACGGCGCAAAAATGAGTCGACCGGACCGAACGTTTCACTCCGGCCGGCTCATTGAAATGAATGACATACGGGAGCGCATACGAAGGCATACGGGAGCGCAAGGTTTTAGCTCCCCCTGCCGTATGCGCTCCCGTATGGGAGAAAACGTAGTGTGAACCCAGCCTTACCCAAAAAATGCATTTTTAGAAATGACCACAGGTCTTCTTTAAACTAATGCCAGCCACACTGCCTATTGTCAGCCATAACTATAAATACCAGGCATTCTTGTTGCTCTGTTCTATTATTTTTAGTATGTAAATAAAGGGTCTACTACACCATCATGTAGAGCGAGGAAAAGTCTTATGATATATAACACTCCCCATATATATTATATTGTTATAAAATCACATAAAAGTAATTTGTTCATGATATCCAATATTTCACTGCCAAAATGTCACGATTCCTTCTTTTTACCTTCTTCCAAACATTGGACATCATGCTGTTTCCATAGGCACATAGTTACGGGAATGCCATTATTTCATTTTACATGGTACACATACTGTTAGAAGAGGCTTTACATTTTGGGAAATGAATGTGTACATGTCCATCCTTCATCAGATACATGTAGCTGCCTGTATTGATGCATCATATTACCAAGAGATGACAAATGTTGGTTGCACATATATGTGAAATGTTTATTAAACTGGTAACTTCTTCTTTATTTGTTTAGGAAGTTCCATGTTTTGCTGTGTAAAGGTTAAAATAACAAATCATTGGCATGCATGCGGTACCCTCAAGGAATATGGGTGTAGTAGTCCTTCGGTCAATGTCATCTATGGCAGGGTGGTCTTGCAAAGCTAATGGGATTTCCTGTAAGCCTATAAAACTTTTGGGGTCTTACTTCTATTAAAAAATCTTAATCCTTCCAGTATTTATCAGCTGCTGTATACTACAGAGGAAGTTGTGTAGTTCTTTTCTGTCTAACCACAGTGCTCTCTGCTGCCACCTCTGTTTGTATCAGGAACTGTCCAGAGCAAGAGCAAATCTCCATATGTAATGTTCCAGTACAGGACATGGTCCTTCACTACACTTAAGCCTTGTCAGGTTGAGTCCCTCAGTGACCTGGGGACTCCCCTGCAGTGTCTCCCCTACTGTTATTATAAGTGTCATTTATTGTCATAGGATTATAGTCAGTATATTAATGAATAGCTAGTCTAAAGCACCTGTGAGACTTCTGAAGGACCTGTGAGATGTCTTATGTTGTCGAATGATGTTACCCAGAGGGCACCAGGTTAACACATGACCTGCAGCTTGACCAATGGGCTTTGGCTCATCCCCCCCTCTATATAAGGGGATGACCATTACAATTCTCTCTCTTATATCCTATGCTTCCTGCTGAGGAACAGCAAACACCAGAGATCACAGTGCTAGTGACCAGCACCTAGAAGACCGCAAAGCTACAGTCATTCCAGTAAGTCAAAAGTCTGTCTGCTGTCATTACCCATAGTCAAGTGCAGTCTAAAGTCAAGCCTCAAGATAATTATCTAAAGTCAATTACAAGTCTAATTGGTCCCAGCAAGCTGCGAGATCCTTCTGTGTTCTTGGCCACCTCTCTGGGATTCTGGCCTAGCTGTGAAGATAATACCATCTATCTAAGCTCAGTAAAGCCTCGTTAAACCATAACTGGTTGGGGACTCTCCTTTCACTACTTAGCCATTGGGATAGCGGAGATAAAGTTTGTGTGGTTCCGGTACCCAAAAACCACTCTGGCATCACGAACATTAGGGGATAACAACACCTTGCCGCTGGGGTTCATACCATCATGCCCCATCCACCTACACCGCTACATCCCGTGGACCCGCCATACACTTAGAGTAAAATGTTAACCCTTACACAGCTGTAATACCTAGGTGTATGCAGTAGCAGAAATGTAATAAAAGAACAGCGAGTTATGCATATATAGAAAAATTATCTATTCAGCCACCAGACAACTTATGCAGCTGGGAAACGATAGATATCAGGACTGCATACATGTGCTTGCTGGATACAGATGTTACTAGCCACTGGTCCTATTTCAGCACTGAAATTTGTGTGATGTCTTACAAGGACTAATATAACCATTATCAGGAATGATACAACCCTCTGGCATGAACAGATGGACTGTGTTATTGACCCATGTGTGTTGTCATTGATTGTTTTGTAATCAAGGTTATGTAGGCCACGCTCACCCTGTACCAGTGCCCAAGCTATGAATTGCATTTCCAATATGACTTGCCAATGGGAAAAATATCACAGGCATATATTCCCCTTCTTAATGTATAATGTGAATTTGTCTTTATTTGGGCAGTCACAGTAATTCCACCTTCAATAAATACTAAGAAATACATGTATGCGAAGAGATCGTGTCCTAGGTGTAGGTGCTCAATAATGTGTTCAGCTATAAGATAACTGGCTGCAGCAGGAGCCTACCCCCCATTAAAGTGACTGGGACCTGCTCTACAGAAATCTGACACAACTACTGCAAACAACATATGGAACCAAGGCATTCGACTCCCATACATTGCTTACTTCTGATGCTTCTGTGCTGTTCACCTGATCGGCAGAGATTCAAGTTTCGGCACCCCGCTGATTAGCTATTGAGGGCCTATCCTGTGACTAGGCCATCGATAACTTTTGCCTAGAAAATCCCCTTTAAGCTCTAATAGATGTATGTTTTATCTCTTGGCACTTTTCTCTAGACCAGAGGTCTCCACACCCCATCCCACCTGCTGAATTGGAATAAGAATTTCCAGTAGAATTTTATCATGCATTGCAAGTTAAATGGAATATGTGACCCCATAAAATACTTGTGTAAGAGCACAGGCTACCATAAAATGTTAAAGAAAAAAAAAAGTTATACTCATCCCTTCTCTATGTCTGGAAAGGAAGGAATAACAGCCTCGGGGAGCCCAGGGCCCGGATGTATTTCAGCACAAGGGACTAAAGTCTACAGCAGGCATAGGCAACCTTCGGCACTGCAGATGTTTTGGACTACATCTCCCATGATGCTCTTACAGCCACATAATGCTGCAAAAGAATAATGGGAATTGTAGTCCAGAACATCTGCAATGCCGCAGGTTGCCTATGCCTGGCCTACAGAAAAAGGGCAGAAACCCCAACAGGAATTTGGGAGTCTGAAAATAATACATACATGCGAGGAAAAACATCCATTTTAAGTTCCGCCATATGTCCAAACAAGGACAGAGAAACAGAATCCTTGTCTACCAGGAATAAAAATTGGAGCAAAATTAAGAATGTATAATGCCAATGGGTCAGCAGAAAGATAAACCCCCAGATACCGGTGTCAGGCCCAAGACCTGATTATGGAAACATACATGTGTTTTATAATTGTATCTGTGTATAAACTAAGATCTGGGGGTGAGGGTCAATCATCCTTTGTTTTGTGTATTGCTTTTTATTGGGGGTCTGGCTGTTTGGTATCTCCTTTGAAGTCATGCACACTGGTTCCATCATATAATCAAACAGATAAGGGGTCAGGAAGAGAGATGCCTAACCTGGTGGGATCAGAGGAGAGGGGGGGGGAATGGAGTTTCCCTCCAAAGAAGCAGATAAGACTTAAAATGCTGGACTCAACTGTTGTTCAAGGCTGTGCCCAAAGCTGACAAGAGCTGGACTCTCACTGACAAGGACGGCTATACCATCATGCTGGAAGAACTTCATTTTTGTTTTCTGAACTTGCCTTGCCAAACTCTTTTATATATTTTTATACCTGTATGTCATTTGTTTCTGTATTTTTTATATATATATAGCACTGTGATACCTTTTATCAGATTAAATGTTTAATTAATCAGCTCTGGTCTTTGATCTCTAAATATATGAGCTCCCCTTTCTGAAGGCAGCTCTGGTGGAAATACGTTTTATCTACGGGTTAATTTGGTGACTTGCTGGGACTAGTAGTGGATACCCAGAGGTCTGGTGGCCTTAACCCTTGCACCATCACACTCTTTCTAGCGTCTTAGCTGGACTGATAGGGTGTGATCGTGACAACCTGATTAAGAAGGAGCCCTGAATTTCTTACCTTACATAGGACCGATGGCAGGGTCATGAGGGTTGAAGAGACATATAAAAAGAGGTCATACACGTATAGGGACAGCTTATGCTTACACAAACATTTTAAAAGACTATAAGGAGATGACATTTTAGCAGCAATGTCAAACCACTTAGCCCATACCATACATAGGGCTAGCCCGGAATATCGAGGGCACTCAGGTATAATAACTTGCAAAGAGGAACATAGGAGTAATCTATTGTACCTAACTTGGTATCTGCTGGTATCCACTAACCTGGTATAAACTATTTGGAATTTTTCCATTATAAAGCTTTGTCTGTACACATCCTCTGACTTGCCTCCACATTTAACCAGCGGGACCCTCCTGGTAGGAAACTCATTTAATAAAAAACCTCATCAATTTCAGCTGCAGTATGATAAGCCGAGAAGAAGCGCAACTAGCGCTAAATAATTGCTGCTTCTCTTATTGAAACGCACGTGTATACATACCTGCTTTTATCTGATGGAGTAAAGTGTCACAGCAAGGATTGGTGAGTGCCGTTCATTCATTTGTCATATGCTCTGGATTGGATTCATATTGGACTTTGGGACCGAGCACCATCAGCAGACACCACTACAGATATATGGCTGCGCCTGAATAGATTGCTTAACCTTGTGACTTATGTCTGGATAGCTCAATCTTGCATTTCTTTATGTACTTGTGATTATATTTAGATCTACAGTCCCAAAGCCCACTACTCCGATAAAGCTTAAATCCGTATCAAGGCCCTAGGAAAAAAACATCTTAAATGTCAGGCTTAATAGACAACTAGTTGTTTCTTACCCGGATAGAGTTGCAACGTTCACTTGAGAATACAGTGCTAGAGGTACATTTGGTATGTTCTAAAGTAGCTGGTAATTTGTCGCTGTTATAGTCCTGGAGTAAATGGTAGACTTGAGATATGGTTATTATGGAATTTGTAGTCCTCCTGAGATGCAAGACTAGGTATATCCCTTGTGGTACATGTAAGACTCCACAGACTTTCGGCTACACTGGCCTGGCTTGTTCTCCACTTTGGGATAAGACTTGAGACTGAAGAATTGAGGCTCAGCTTGTGACTGTAGGACTCAGACTTGACTTGTGGCTCCCTGACTCAGAGGCTAAAGCTACTCTGGATCTACAACTATGTGTAACCTCTGTGGGTACCTGGCTTGTTCCTCATGGTATTTAGGATACAACTTGACTGCAAAGATTTGTGCTTGGCTGTAGTCTGTACTTCTGTGCTATCTAATATCCAATATATGGGTGCATGCTTCAGGGGTCTTTACAGGGGGGTGTTGGGGCAAGATATGCAAAGATCTCCTCCCTTACTTAGGTTTCCTCAGTATTCTGGGACGCCACTAACTTTGAGGGTATCCAGAAGGGAATCCTTAGACGTCAGTCTGTTGCTCTTCTAGGCCAGGTCTGGAGGAATAGTCATAGTCGTACCTAGTCTTTCGGAGTGAACCACAGCCTCCGGTCGGCTGCTTTTTCGGCCGTATGCGGTTTCCCGACCGCAGGCAAAAACGTGGTCGACCGCGTTTTTGCCTACGATCGGGAAACCGCATATGGCCAAAAAAGCAGCCGACCGGAGGCTGCGGTTCACTCCGGTCGGCTCAAAGACATGCATTAAATATGGTTCCCCTATACGGCTGAGTGCGGGCGCCGCGATTAAGCCCCCTCCCAGCCGTATACGGGAACCGTAGTTACAAATCGTAGTGTGAACCCAGCCTTAGAGAGAGAGACCTGAGAACAGAGCTGGAGACCTTTGATGCCACAGCCATCGAACAGTGTTCAGAGTAGCAAAAGGTGACTTCGCTTCGGCACACCACAGTGCTGCAGCTAAAGAGGCAGTACCAAACACAACCCAGGTGCGATGCTGTTTCCTGAAAGAAAGCAGTCATGTCTTTCTAATCCCATTTTAAGGCTCATGAATTCTTCATTATATATACCTGCCCTGGTAGGCCCAGATATCCCTTTATGAAAATGTCCAGGGTTTTTGAGGTTTTTATAGTTTGTTTGTGAGGTTTTGGTCAACTGGACTCTCAGTCCGGCAATTGACAGAGACCATGATACTCTTTGATGATTTTGATGTAAAATAAATATTGATACTACCGAAAAATTAATACTGATACTAATAGGTTCCGCTATATCACATTGTGGCTGTTTTGTGCAGTTGGTTCTTTCTTCTGCTCTTCAGATTCACCAGAAAGGTCACTTTAGATATAGAAGTGCTGACATTCAGTGTAAATCATGCTGACATTTATTTTTTAGGAACTAGCTATGAACCACTAGCCAGCTTCTTCTTCTGCGGGATTCTTGGTTTGACTGCAAAGGGCAAGGTGGAATAATGTAACTGCAGCATCCATCCTATGGTTGGCAGATTATTCAAGTCAAAATGGCCATACAAAAGGCTTTCTAAAGTCTTGTTTTGTAGCCTCTGATCATACTGGAAGATTGAATACACAAGCATCCATCTTTCATCTGGAAATTATGCAAAACCCCACCCTGCAAGAAAACTGCAATAGGGAGTGTGAAGGATCATGGACTCTTTTATAGCTAGATTCTGTAGAGGCTATAGTTTTATAGGAAATCTGTTACCCCATATTTATAATACGAGCTGCAGAGCTACATGCTTATGTTAGCATTGATGGGTTTACCATAACTTTGAAATTATGTTTTTCTCCCTGGGTTTTTGTGTGAAGGAGGCGGGGCCAAGCTGCTTAAATGCCTCCGTAACCGTAACACCCTGGTTAGGCAACCTGTAAATAATCAGGACAGGGAGGGAAGGAAGGGGGACCAAGGAGACACGCAGTGCTGTGGCCCTGAAACAGTTTGGCCCGCCTGCTTGACACTTGAGCCTGAATAAAGCTGTGGCAAACCCTTCAACGCTAACAAAGGTATGCTTGATATTGTTGTCCTTTACCTGTCTGACAGTGTCTTCAGGTCATATCATAAATATCAGCTGACAGATTCACTTTAGATAATGCAGAAGTGGTTATTGTATGGATTGCATAAATATTTTCAGCTTCTGCACTGTTTTTTAAGGCCTTGCTTTTAAATGTGGGCTCCCCTGGAGCATAAAGAACATCTGTAAAGTCATAGTATTGGTGCAAACATTATGTACGAGTTGCAAAACTTTAAAACTTTTCATGATACAGTCAAAATGCTGTATTCATATAATATACCGTATATACTCGAGTATAAGCCGACCTGAGTATAAGCCGAGACCCCTAATTTCAACCCAAAATCCCAGGAAAAGTTATTGACTCTAGTATAAACCTAGGGTGGGAAATACATCATCCCCCCCTGTCATCATCCAGACCCGTCATGAACATCCTCATCATCATCACCGCCTGTCATCATCCAGACCCTCATCATCATCACCTGTCATCATCCCCTTGTCATCATCCCACACATCCCCCCTTCATCATCCCCTTGTCATCATCCCCACCCCCTTCATCATCCCCTTGTCATCATCACCACCCCCCTTCATCATCCCCTTGTCATCATCCCACACCCCCCCCTTCATCATCCCCTTGTAATCATCCCACACCCCCCCCCTTCATCATCCCCTTGTAATCATCCCACACCCCCCCCCTTCATCATCCTCTTGTCATCATCCCACACCCCCCCTTCATCATCCTCTTATCATCCGCCCTCAGTGGTCTTCAACCTGCGGACCTCCAGAGGTTTCAAAACTACAACTCCCAGCAAGCCCGGGCAGCCATCGGCTGTCCGGGCTTGCTGGGAGTTGTAGTTTTGAAACCTCCTGAGGTCCGCAGGTTGAAGACCACTGCGGCCTTCGACATCATCCAGCCCCCTCTCACCCCCCTTTAGTTCTGTACAGTACTCACCTCCGCTCGGCGCTGGTCCGGTGCTGCAGGACTGTCCGGAGAGGAGGGGGTCCGGTGGGATAGTGGTTCCGGGCTGCTATCTTCACCGGGGGCGCCTCTTCTCCGCGCTTTGGGCCCAGAATAGAGGCGTTGCCTTGACAATGACGCAGAAGTACGTTGGCAGTGAACGTACCTCTGCGTCGTTGTCAAGGCAACGTGACTATTCTGGGGCCGGGCCCGAAGCGCTTAGAAAAGGCCTCCCCGGTGAAGATAGCAGCCCGGAACCACTATCCCACCGGACCACCTCCTCTCCGGACAGTCCTGCAGCACCGGACCAGCGCCGAGCAGAGGTGAGTACTGTACAGAACTAAAGGGGGTGAGAGGGGGCTGGATGATGTCGAAGGCCGCAGTGGTCTTCAACCTCCGGACCTCCGGAGGTTTCAAAACTACAACTCCCAGCAAGCCCGGACAGCCGATGGCTGCCCGGGCTTGCTGGGAGTTGTAGCTTTGAAACCTCTGGAGGTCCGCAGGTTGAAGACCACTGCGGGTGGAGAGTTCACTCGAGTATAAGCCGAGGGGGGTGTTTTCAGCACGAAAAATCGTGCTGAAAAACTCGGCTTATACTCGAGTATATACGGTATTGTGACATTTTCACTGGAATTAGTTTTAGGATTGTCCTTCGCCGCACCAAAAAGGACATTATTTTCCTCATTAAACACACAAACAGCAGGCTTCTTCTTGCACACTGGCTCCTCACCAGATTTATTAAAGGGGTATTTCGGGTTTATACATCTTATCCCCTATCCTGTATAAACCTGAATTAGCCCTTTAAGGTTGCAGGATAGTATAATAAAATAAACAAAACACTGGAACAAAATAAACAGCCTGGGCTCGTGGGCCAATATACACACCTGCGTGCCCTGTCTACGAACTAGTGGGCTGACCCCTGCCAGTCAAAACATATACAAATCCTGCAACTTTTTCAACTCACTGTTCACACAGTGTTTGCGACATCTTGTGCCGTGTGTTCCTTAGACTACTTGTCTGTCTCATACGGGAGAAAGAACACTCCACCTGTGTTTGCCACAGCTTGTCATAGTCCGCTTCACTGGCGTGGGTCAGATACAGCCCGTGCTGTGTGCCACTGGCAAGGACCCGTTCCTCCTCCTTACAGCCAGCTTTCTGTCCTAGGGAGAGTACAGACTATGCTTCCTGGCCTTGCTAAGTTAGCTCCGTCCCTGCTGCTCTCAATAATCAACCCACAGGTGGAGAATCTGCTATCCCAGCTAGACAGTATATTATATATCAGCATCTGCCACATCAATAAAAATGACAGGTAAAGGAAATAACCTTGATTTTCTTGGTACAGTGAGAAGTAGGTCAGCGTAGGTTTTGTTGGGCATTTTCAGTATGCATTGGTTAGTACCTTACAAGAGTGGTCCAAGGAATGACACCTGGCAACAGTGTTATGGGCATTCAGGGCTCATTGATGCTCCTAGGGATCAAACAGAAGAGCTACTGTAACTCAAATTGCTGCAAACGTTCTTGCTGGCTATGATGGCGATTGTGTCAGAACACACAGAACATTGCAGTTTGTTGTGTATAAAGCTGTGAAGCCACCGAAAGGTCAAAGTGTCCACACTGACCCCTGTCCACCGCTGAAATTGTCCATAATGGAGAAACGGAAGAAGCCAGTCTGGTCTAACAACATGTGGATGGCCGGGTCACTTACCTGGGGAAGAGGGAGCACTAGGATGCACTGTGGGAGGAAGAAGTATTTTTGGCAATCATCTGCTGATAAACTTTGGGTCCTTTTGGCATTCATGTGGATTTTGTTTGTGATTCATACAACCTACTTAAAGTCCCACTTCATGGCAGAGGGATCACCTAATGGCAGTGATCTCTTTCAGCACAATTTCTCCGCCATGGTGCAAGAATTCTCCAGTAATGGTGTGAGGAACATGAAAAGGTGGTGGTTTGACCATCAAATTCCCCAGATCTCAATATGATCAGTCATCTCTGGAATGTGCTGGAAAAACAAGTCCAATCCATGGAGGCTGCACTTCACAACCTACAGGACTGAAATAATCTGCTGGTGAAGTATTGGCGCCAGACACCACAGGACACCTTCACAGGTCTCATGGAGCCATACTTTGATGGATCCAAGCTGTTTTGGCACAGTGGCTGATCCAGGGTCAAGTCTCGCAAGGGGCACTATGAGAGCATTTTGTGTTGGTGGACAGAAAATAAGGTGTTGCCTACAGAACTTACAATAAATGATTCACAAATGTCAGAGAGATCGTATTAAAGGTGGGTTATTTTCAGGGTGAGAGCACATGTAGCAGATGAAACATGATTAAAGAAGTACTCCGGCACTAAACATCTTATCCCCTATCCAAAGGATAGGGGATAAGATGTTTGATTGCGGGGGTCCGGCCATTGGGACCACCCGTGATCTCTGGTGCGGCACCCCAGTCATCCGGTGCACAGAGCAAACTCCGCTCGTGTCGGATGACGGGCGGCTGTCACACCCCCTCCATTCAAGTTTATGGGAGGAGATGCTCCAAGCTTCCATGTTCAGAACGCTGTGGTGCCGACCTGGAGATCGCAGGGTTTCCCAGTGGTCGGCCCCCCTTCGATCAGACATCTTATCCCCTATCCTTTGGATATAGGATAAAAGGTCTAGTGGCAGAGTACCCCTTTAAGGCATGACAGGTCTGGGGTGAGGGTGGATTCAAATGGTGCATTTTTTCCCCAAATTTTTATTTCGATTTGAAGGTCGGGGGAAAAACCTGCACTTTTACCACAAACTGCAACAATATTGTGATTCAGTTATTGAGAGTGCAGTTTCAAAAGATGAAACATTAAAAAAATGTATTGCACATAATAAAACCACACTGCGCAACAAAACTGCAGCGATTCCAGGTGAAATGCTTGTGAGTTTTGCTATGAGTTTTTTGCCTGATCTTCAAATAAACAAAAAAAACATTGAAAAAAGACTGCACAATGTTAAGCCATTTAGCAAGTTTATGACCCCCCCCCCCACACACACACACACACACTGTGTGTGCCATTGACTGCATGACACAGCTGCACTGTGTGTTCTTAAAGGGGTTTAGCCACCATAGATACTTATTCCCTTCCCTAGGAGAACAGGACCCTCCAACGGGGCTCTGAATATAGTAGCAGTGCACAGACCAGACCGCTGCTCTATTAAAGGGATACTCTACCCCTAGACATCTTATCCCCTATCCAAATGATAGGGGAAAAGATGTCTGATGGTGGGGGTCCCGCCGCTGGGGACCCCTGCATTCAACCATGCGGCACCCACCTGTAACGACTTCCGGAACCGCTGGAGGCCCTCAGGTTCTCGTGGTCGGGATGGTATTAGCCTGAGGGCCTCCAGCGGTTCCGGAAGCCGTTACAGGTGGGTGCCGCATGGTAGAATGCGGGGGTCCCCAGCGGCAGGACCCCCACCATCAGACATCTTATCCCCAATCCTTTGGATGGGGGATAAGATTGTCTATAAAAAGTGGCAAATCTCAGACACTCCCACAGACAATTAATGGTTTGGCAGTCCAGTCTGTGAGCTTCTGCTTCTTTCAGAGCCCCCTTTCGGAGTCCTGGTCCCTGCAGTTGGACCCCCTGCTATCCGACACTAATCCTCTATCCTGGGATAGGGAATGAATGACTATGCGGGCAAAACCCCTTTGAGAAAGGAGACAATACAACTATCATTTAGGGTAGGTTTCCAAGTAGTGCATATGCTGCAGATTTTATGCTACAGCGTATAAACTCCATAGCGTAAAATCTGCAGTGTATACACTACATGTAAACACAACCTTAACATCAATTGTATTCTATAAAAATACCTCATTCATTTCAATCAGCCAAACAAAGTCAGCTAGATCTTTTCATCTGAACTGAAAACTGGTCTGCTGCGGTTTTTAGTCTGGTTCAAAAGCCATTCACCTCATTGAATAAATGGGGTACACAACAGATCCACCAGGTATATAGCAGCAGGTGGTTTTGAAAATCAGGATCAGTACAGGACAAGTAATGTATGTACACAGTGATCTCACCAGCAGAATAGTGAGTACAGCTCTGGAGTATAATACAGGATATAACTCAGGATCAGTACAGGATAAGTAATGTGATGTATGTACACAGTGACCTCACCAGCAGAATAGTGAGTACAGCTCTGGAGTATAATACAGGATATAATTCAGGATCAGTACAGGATAAGTAATGTGATGTATGTACACAGTGATCTCACCAGCAGAATAGTGAGTACAGCTCTGGAGTATAATACAGGATATAACTCAGGATCAGTACAGGATAAGTAATGTAATGTATGTACACAGTGACCTAACCAGCAGAATAGTGAGTACAGCTCTGGAGTATAATGCAGGATATAACTCAGGATCAGTATAGGATAAGTAATGTAATGTATGTACACAGTGACCCCACCAGCAGAATAGAGAGTACAGCTCTGGAGTATAATGCAGGATATAACTCAGGATCAGTACAGGATAAGTAATGTAATGTAATGCATGTACACAGTGACCCCACCAGCAGAATAGTGAGTGCAGCTCTGGAGTATAATACAGGATATAACTCAGGATCAGTACAGGATAAGTAATGTAATGTATGTACACAGTGACCCCCACCAGCAGAATAGTGAGTACAGCTCTGGAGTATAATACAGGATATAACTCAGGATCAGTACAGGATAAGTAATGTAATGTACATAGTGACCCCAGTAGCAGAATAGTGAGTACAACTGTGGAGTATAATACAGGATATAACTCAGGATTAGTACAGGATAAGTAATGTAATGTATGTACACAGCGACCTCACCAGCAGAATAGTGAGTACAGCTGTGGAGTATAATACAGGATATAACTCAGGATTAGTACAGGATAAGTAATGGGTGCATAAAAATTAAAGTTTCAACTGGCACTACGATCGTTGCTATGGAGTGATGCAGAAATCCTGTACCGAGGTCTAGATCACAGTCACTTACTTAAGTAATGGAGTCACTGTGTAAATACATTACACCAGCAGAATAGCGAGCGAAGCTCTGGAGTATACCAGATGTTACTCCTGATCTACATATTACTATGTTAAATGTAGTATGTGAATCAATCAGGATAAGTAGTAATATTTGTTATACTCTGGAGCAGCGCTTGCTATTCTGCTGGTGGAGTCACTGGGGGAGATGTATCAAAACCTGTGCAGAGGAAGAGTGGTGCAGTTGCTCATGGCAACCAATCAGATCGCTTCTTTCATTTCTAAAGATGCCGGTGAAAAATGAAAGAAGCGATCTGATTGGTTGCTATGGGCAACTGCAACACTCTTCCTCTACACAGGTTTTGATAAATCTCCCCCACTACAATTACATTACTTTCCCTGTACAGGGTATTACATTGTAATACATATACACAGTGACTCCACACCAGTAAAGTAGTGCGCAGCCTTGGAAGTATAGTACAGAACTATTACTGACTGTCTCCCTCCCAGGCTCTGTGTTGTGCCGGTGCTCTATTCTCTCGGCTGCTAAGCTCTGGTGGCGATGTTAGGGGTGTGGATAGGAAGATAAATAACCCTGTACAGTTTGCACCCTCAGAAAAGGTACAATGCACAATGATACAGTATCTTTCAAGCCCCCACCCCCCAAAAAAATTTGATAACCTGTATCCCCTAATAAAAAAATTATGCAACACATTTAGTGCCTCATATAAAATGTCCTAAATTATATATAAGATGTCCTAAATTATGTCAAAAAGTAACCTACATATACTTGACAAGGGGATATTATAGCTGCTGTAACCTACCTCCCACCAACCCCATTGTCCCCATAACAACCCCTTACCTTAAACACGACAGACACAATGTTGGTGGCAACAAGGCCACAGCAGCCCCTTTATTAAATAACACAATTAAAACGTTGTAATGCAACTATAGTATGAACATCATACATAAACTTTGTATAAACATCCTTAAACATAATTTAACATAAGTTAACATGTCCCTAATACATGAGGAGGAGGACCTGAAGGCACTGTTACCGAGCCCAAACTAGAATGGGGCCTCCCTTACTCCTAGCCGTGAGCACCTGCACAGGAGCACCGTTTTGTGAGGCCCCCCGACCATCCTGGGACCCATGTCCCCTTGAAGAATTTCTCCATCGGGCTGGGAACCGCTCCCAGCCCACCTCCACACTGTATCCCATCACCTCCATGCCATCCACATGTACCTCCAGGTCTCTCTCCTGCCACCGCCACAACGGCGACAAGTGACACCTCACTAGTCACCGTTCCTCCACAAACTAAGGGCTCTTTCCACTAGCTCTCGAATCTCCAAAATCCATAGATCCATTCCCAAAACATTGAGGTGGACCCCATCCTCAGCCATGAACTCCAAAGGGCCCCCTTCCAGTTCCCGATGTCGCACCACCAGTCCCCCATTCCGGGCCACGAATTTGCTAACAACTTTATTAACCTTAATCCGAGCCCTATTTAAGGCCACCACCGAACGAGCCTGCCTCCACTTGCGCCTAGCCACCATCTCGGACCACACAATAATCAGACCAGGAAAGGACGACCACAACCTGAACAAGTCCATCTTGATGTCCCTGATCAGATCGCGCGATCTCCGCACACCCAAATCATTCCCACCCAGGTGTATAACCAGGACATCGGGGGCCCTATCTAAATGGACAAAGAACTGAACCCTGGCCAACAGCTCCGCCCACCTCATTCCCCCCTTCCCCAACCAATGCACCTGTCCCACCGGCCCTCACCCCACCCCTCACCACATATGAGTCGCCGACAATCCAAATCAATCCCGGGCCGGCACCTGAAAGACAAAAGCAACAAGAACAAACTACCAACCGCACTCCCAAAACACACAGCACTCACACCAAATGAGGACGAATATACAGTTGAAACCTCTCCGACTCCCACCTCCCGATCCGCCGAATGACGTCAGGCCCCAAGCCCCACCGAGACGCCTCGGTGGCCGCCCCAATGCGGAATGAATGAGAGCTATACTCCCTCGCACCGCAACCCACCATCTCCAAACATTTCCGAAAAACCCCAACAAATTGAAAACGCGACAAGAACCCCCCGTCCGCATGCACCAATAGAGGACCCACAACCCCTGTCCGAACTTCCAAAAATGTGGCATAACAAAAAAACGGACACATATCCGAGCCCCGCAAAGCCGTCAAACACACAGTCGCCCCACGACCCACCTGATCCGTTTTAGAACGGCGCAAAAAACATCGCAACACCCCATCAGCCAGACTAACATCGGAAAAAAGTAAACCCCCAACACGCCGCTTACTAGGCGCCACCAGTTCCGAAATACGAAACTCCCCAAAAAACGCCAACGCAAACGCCAGCCGAAACAAGCGACACTCATAATCCGAAACACATCACCCCCAACGCCACCCCCAACTGACACAAAAGCGGAAAAGTCACTGGGCGCCTCACATCCCTGGACACCGCCCCTTTGCGAAACCCTCTCAACGCCTGTCGCACCAAAAACGACTTAGAAACATCCGGCAAACCCCGAACTTTAAACCAAAATGCCAAGGCCGACATTCGTCGACTAATTCCCGCCGGAGACACCCCTTCGCAAAACGCCCTACCAACATAAAACAACAAGGCCGCCTCCCATTATGCGGGGGCGCCCGCGATTGACAACTGCCCCACCAGCTTCTCCCAGTCTGACCACCAGCGCCGATAAGACGACCAAGTGGCCTGGCACACTGAGCGGCCGACCAAAGCAAGCGCCACCTCTAAACCAGACGCCACAGCCATTCCGGACACGGAAGGCCGGTCACCTCTGCCTCCGGCGCCAATTCCCGGAAACGGTCCCACTGTAGACGAGAGAGAGCGTCAGCCACCGCATTATCCACCCCCGGTACATGCAACGCCACCACCTGTGAATTAAGTTCCAACACCCTTAACACCAAATGCCGCAGCAACGTAACCACGGGCGGAGAACTCGCCGTCTGGTTGTTAATGGCCAAGACCACCCCCATATTATCACAATGGAAACACACCTTCCGATTGCGAAACATCTCACCCCACACAAACACCGCCACCACAATCGGGAACAGCTCCAGGAATGCAAGGTTTTTCGTCAACCCCGCCTCCTGCCACTCACCCGGCCATTGCCCCACACACCACTGACCCTGAAGAAAAGCCCCAAACCCGCAGCCCCCTGCCGCATCGGTATACAAGTCCAAATCCACACTCGACACCGGCTTCCCCATCACCACCGAACGGCCATTATACCGACTCAAAAAATCCTGCCACACCCCCAGGTCCGCCCGCAACCCAGCCGACAGCCGCACATAGTGGTTAGGCCGCGAGACACCCGCCGTAGCCGCAGCTAGACGCCTGCAAAAAACACGCCCCATAGGCATGATCCGGCACGCAAAATTGAGACGGCCCAACAAAGATTGGACCTCCCGCAGTTGCAACTTGCGAACCCGACATGCCCTCCCCACCGCCTCCCGCAGTTCTCCCAGCTTATCCTCGGGCAGCCGACACTCCATGGCTACAGTGTCGATCACTATGCCCAAAAATTTTACCGAGGTAGACGGGCCTTCCGTTTTTTCAGGCGCCAATGGGACGCCAAACCAACCCGACACCCGCTCCATTTCCCGCAGCAAAATCGCACATACCCTAGACCCAGCCGGGCCCAAAAAAAAGGAAGTCGTCCAGGTAATGTAGAACCGACTCCAAACCCGACTCACTCCGCACCACCCACTCCAAAAAGGAACTAAACAGCTCGAAAAATGCACAGGAAACAGAGCAGCCCATAGGTAAGCACAAATCCACAAAAAACCGACCCCCCAAACAGCACCCCAACAACGCAAAGCTGTCCGGGTGTACCGGCAAAAGACGAAACGCCGCCTCAATATCCGTCTTAGCCAACAACGCCCCCCTGCCGTACTTCCGGACCCACACCAGCGCCGCATCAAACGAGGTGTAAGACACAGCGCAAAGCGCCGGGTCAATGCCATCATTCACCGACCCCCCAACCGGATGGGAGAGGTGATGAATAAGGCGAAACTTGTTGGGTTCTTTCTTAGGGACCAAACCCAATGGGGAGACCCGCAAGCCCATTAACGGAGGCGACTCAAACGGTCCAGCCATCCGACCCAACGACACCTCCTTCAACAACTTTTCCTCAACTAAATCCGCGCGGGCCAACGCCGAAACCAGATTCCGAACTGCCCCATTACCGGACCCCATCCCCTCGAAGGGGATACGAAAACCCTCCGTAAACCCAGACCGCAAAAATTCCGCCGCAACCCTATTTGGGTACCTGGCGAGGAAAGGTGCCATCCTTCCCACCTGCACCGGGGTCGCCCCTCTTCGCGTCAACCTCTCCCAGTTTCCCTTTTCCCAGCCGGAAACAGCGCGACAACCTGTGTCCTCCCACGCCGCAGCCCGAACATTCGTGTTTAAATCGGCACTCAGCGCCGAACTTGCAATTCCCTTCATTGAATTGCCAACACACTCCTTTTCCGGCCCCCGCCGACCGCCCAGACCCTGAACCAGCCCCCCCTGCGCCGTCCCGAAAGGACTGCAAGCCACCCCCCCCCACGCGGAGCGGCCATCAGCCGCATCCACAGCCCAATATCTTTATGGTCCCACCGCAGGTCAGAACGCACCGCCATACGCTGACGAAATTGTTCGTCGTACCGAAGCCACGCCGAACCCCCGTACACCCTGTACGCCTCCCCCACCGCATCCATATAACAAAAGAGACCGGAGCAATGCTCCGGCGACTTTTCCCCCACCACACAGGCCAAAATTGCGAAGGCCTGAAGCCAATTTGAGAACGTCCGCGGTATCAGCCGGTACCGCCGACGCTCCTCCTCCTCCACCTTCTCCAACCGTTTCGACTCATCCGGACGCACTCTATCCAGGTTAAATTTTTCGAGCGGGAGTAGCGAAAAAATATCCACGTACTCCCGCTTCCAAATTTTTTCCCTCACTTCGGCCCTGAGGTGTGTGCCTAAGGGGCCCTCAAAGCACACATAAACCTCCCCCCTAGCCGCATCCGCCAAACGAACCCCGCCACCGGACCCCGAAGCCGCTACCACCGGGGGAGTCCCCACCTGCTGAACCCCCGCGCCACCCCCAGAAGCCACCCCCAGCGCCACCCCCGGAGCTACCTGCCCCCCAGATCCCTCAGCTGCGCCCCACACAGGTAACGGCGACCCACCCACGTACAACCCGCTACCCCGCAACAAAGCATGCAACCCATCAACAAAAATCTGCAATCCCCCCAACCCACCCGCCCCCACCCCCAAACCCGCCGAACTGGAGACATTGGTGTACTCACCGGACCTCACCGGCACCGAACCAGCGGCCGTAGCTCCAGCTGCAGGATGACTCCGGATCTCCTGGACTTGACTCACGGCGACAACAGGAGGAGGAGCCAGGGGAACCCTGCCCGCGTGGATAGCAGCATCACCGGACGAATCTCCACCAGCAGCAACTTCAGCACCCTTGGGCCTCCGGACCCCGCTACCACCCACGCCCGCTACAACCCCGAAGGGGAGCAGGGGATTGGCCAGCGGATCCAGGGGAAGAACCGGCACCTCTGCCAGCAGCAGGTCGTCGTCGCTGACATCACTAGGGGCGGGGCTGTTCTCCTCACCTCCACACACTGCAGCCCCCCCCCCCCCGCCGCAGCAGCAGCCTGACGCACTCTTGGAGCCCGCCGACCTCCTCCCAAGGAAAGGGCCGCAGGCGCACGGTGAACTTCGGCCTGTGTCACCACCAGGCCAGCCGAGGCCCGCCCCTCCGGCTGAGGGGCGGGGTCAGTCAGGGCACGCGCCGTCCTCTGGCCTGCTCCCTCGCCACCGGAACCTCCGGGGAGCAGGCCGCCGATCCACGCTCCCTCCGACGAGCCCGGGGCGCACCGCCAGCACGCCCCGCATTCCGCCCTGCCGCACCGGCAAGGGTGCCAGGCGCACCCTCAGGCCGCACACCACTGGCCTCCCCGGACCTCCCGCCAGCGGCAGCGGCCGAAGAGCTCACCCGCCGTCGCCGCGCAGAAGGAGAGGCGTCAGGGGACAAGCGCGCAGGCGGACGAGAGCGCCGGCCGCTAGACCGGGATCCGGGCTCCGCCACCGGCAGCACCATTGGAGCAGCGTAAGCGGGGAACTGCTCCGCAAACCACTGGGGCCCACGGAGCAGCGCCTCCTCTCTCACCCTCCGCAGAATCTCCTCCATCACTGTTCCAGGTAGGGAGCACCGTCGACCGTACACTTTCCTTCCTGCGTCCCGACTGACCCTAACTTCCTATTCCTTCCCTATATCCCCCTTCTTAACTCCTCCGTTTCCTCTAACGGCTTCCCGCTCAACTCCATTTAACCCCATCCCTGCTGCATAATTCCCCTGTCATGTGCCCCTCCAGTCCTATTCTATCCCTTCCAGGGCATTCTAATGCTTCCCAAACTGCCCCATATGTGACCATCTTGATGCCACATGACCATGCAGCCCGCCCCCGCTCGCAATAGAATGTCCAATTGGCCTGTCGGGATTCTGGGCAGAGTATGAGAATGCTGTGGGGCTGGGCAAAAGTGTTAGGGAGGGGTTTGTAATGTTATGGCTATTTTTGCTGCAATTTCAACAATAGGACATTTTTCCTCATGTATTGTTTACTGATGTCTGTAATCTGTAATAAGGAGGGTCAAGAAAGCAGCAACAATGCTCCCTCAGCCCGAATTTATATAGTACAATGGTACAGCTATGTGGCTGTAGATCTGTTTTACTGAGTATTTGATCCTCTTAGTTGCATCATGTGGCTATGGTTAAGTCTACACAGCGGGATCGCGAGTCATCTGTTGCTGAGAAGACTAGTCATTATGTCAGCCTTGCAGCTCACTCACCTTTAAGAATGACTTCATTCACTTGCTGTGGGCATACATTTTCATCTATATAACAATCTGTAGGCTTAGTTCATAGTGCAAAGTGTTTGCACCTGTATGGATTTTGTATGGTCTCTCTGTGCTTGCACTCAGGGCCGGCTCTGCCTATAGGCATAATAGGCAGCCGCTTAGAGCGCCCTCTTGATGGGGGCACCGCTCTGCAAGCTGCAATAAAGTTAGCCAGCATCCGAAGCACCAACCTACTCTACCTATAGGCGGAGTAGTCACTACTGTTGTGTTGTGTGTGAAGAAATCTGCACCTCAGTGTCACCCCAGTAGTAAGGTGATTACATGAGTAGGGAGTTGTTACAGTGTGTCACCCCAGTAGTATGGTGATTACATGAGTAGGGAGTTGTTACAGTGTGTCACCCCAGTAGTATGGTGATTACATGAGTAGGGAGTTGTTACAGTGTGCCACCCCAGTAGTAAGGAGATTACATGAGGAGGAGGTTTGTTAGTGTGTCACCCCAGTAGTAAGGACATTACATGAGGAGGAGGTTTGTTACAGTGTGTCACCCCAGTAGTAAGGAGATTACATGAGGAGGAGGTTTGTTACAGTGTGTCACCCCAGTAGTAAGGAGATTACATGAGGAGGAGGTTTGTTACAGTGTATCACCCAAGTAATAAGGTGAGGAGTGTTAAAGGGCGGAGGCAATGGGAGGCAAAAAAAATTTTCGCCTAGGGTGGCAAAAATCCTTGCACCAGGCCTGCTTGCACTGGGATCCCTATGAATACTGCAAACTGATTGGCTTACGTCTGTTTTCCGTCAGATTACGCTCCTTCCGGCCTTGGAGGCCTGAAGGAGTGTCATATGACGTGAAACGGGCGTTGCCTGTCAAGCACTTGCATTTCTCTCCCCAGTGAACTAGCGATCTGTATGTTAATGCCGTGATGTCACAACAAACTACATAAGATCTTGAAGCATATCCGGTGAGTGCCTGTTCTTCTGTACTTCTATAGATAAATAATATAGTTTCATCCATCTGTCTGGTTGCCCTCCCAACTTATTCCATTACACTCTTGCTGTCATAATCCTCTTTTTATGGTAAACTGGATTTTCCCCTTTGTGAACCTGTTATTACTTTCATGCTGCCTGAAACACGAGTCATTGGAGCAATTCCCCAATGGCTTCTCCACTCCCCATATGGCCTTGATAGGTAGACCTTTCCCTGTTTGGGTATACTGGGGACCAACTTGATTACTCGTGGTTCAGGAAGCATTAAAGTGATCACACGTTCCTTTTAGAAATAACAAAGCTTTCATGGCAGATTGTTCCAGATAGTCTGGATTTAGTTGTGTAATGCATTATTTCACCTTTCGAGGAAAATACATTTTTTGCTACCAGTTCTCAAGATTGTCGAGGATCCGGTCACCTAGAGGACAACGCCAAAATGTATTGTACCAGACTTCAGCAATCTACCATTAAATCCACCCAGTATTGGCAGAATAACAAACAAAGATATATGTATATTAGGCTGGGTTTACACTACGTTTTTGCCATACTGTTTCCAATCCGTTTTTCTAAAGAAAACCGTATGGCAAAAAAACGGATGGAACAGTATGGGAAAAAAGTAAACCGTATGCGTTTTTAAACAGTATACTGTTTTTAAAAGTGCATACAGTTCCGTCAGTTTTTATAGAAAAAAAACCCATACGTTTTTGAAAATGTCCATTTTTAATGGGAGGGGTCTTTGGTGGGGACTTTAGGATTCAAATGCACATGTGCAAAGTACAAACTTATACGTTTTTCCCGTATGGAACCGTATACTTGTACGTTTCCCATTGACGTCCATGTTAAAAAAAAACGTATGCGGTTGCAGTACGGTTTTTAAACCTGAGTCAAAACCGTGGTTGACCACAATTTTGTCTCCGGTTTAAAAACCGTACTGCAACCGCATACGTTTTTTTTAACATGGACGTCAAAGGGAAACGCACATGTATACGGTTCCATACGGGAAAAACGTATACGTTTTTACTTTGCACATGTGCATTTGAATCCTAAAGTCCCCACCAAAGACCCCTCCCATTAAAAATGGACAACATTTTCAAAAACATATGGGTTTTTTTTCTATAAAAACTGACGGAACTGTATGCACTTTTAAAAACAGTATACTGTTTAAAAACGCATACGGTTTACTTTTTTCCCCATACTGTTCCATCCGTTTTTTTGCCATACGGTTTTCTTTAGAAAAACGGATTGAAAACAGTATGGCAAAAATGTAGTGTGAACCCAGCCTTACACTGAAGAACAGGTATTGTAAATAACCATAGGTGCTTCACTATGCACTTGTCTACAAATATTTATTGTGAATCGTATGCTATTGTACTGTGCAACACAGAGGTATGTGAAGGGCATTGTGTGGGTTAGTGTTTGTTCAGACAGAAAGTCCATGAATGAGGAAATAGGCTGGAATACAATACCACTGATATCCAACCTCTACAGTTCAGTGTATACTCCCCGTGTAACCATAGAAAGGAGATTTATACGTTATGGTTTTGTATGCCAAATGCAAAGCAATATATATGTTACATAGAGTTATGCTGTCCCTATATAAACTTTAAAGGGATTTATTTTTATTTATTTAACTATGCTACAGGGCTGTAAAGTTAGTGTAGCTCACAACATTGGGGGGGAGATTTATCAAAACCTATCCAGAGGAAAAGTTGCCCATAGCAACCAATCAGATCGCTTCTTTCATTTTGCAGGGGCCTTGTTAAAAATTAAAGAAGCGATCTGATTGGTTGCTCTGGGCAACTAAGCAACTTTTCCTCTAGACAGGTTCTGATAAATCTCCCCCATAGTGTCTTTTGATAAATCTTTCCCATGGTGGTCTTGCAATTCTTCTGTTATTTTTGCCCCAATGTTTATTTTTAACAGCATACAAAATAAGCGTTGTCTCAGGTTTTCCCAGGTTGCAGTGCACCCAAGACATCACTAGTCGGGTGTTCAGAGGGAGCCTGTCCTGCTGGGTGGAGAGACCACTGGGTGGGAGAGAGATCATTCTGTAGTGCATTGTAGGTTTGCAACAGTTGTAGGCACCCTGGTTAGAAAACACTGGTTTATTGCATGAATGCAGCTCATTTGTGTTTTAATGCCACCCATTAAAACACAAATGAGCTGCATTCCATGCAATAAACCAGTGTTTTCTAACCAGGGTGCCTAGAACTGTTGCAAACCTACAATTCACTGCAGAATGATCTCTCTCCGGTGGCTGATGTGTGGTAGGGAGTAAGGGGGTAGGGAGGAAAGTGACCTCACACTTACAAACAAGGAATTATGGGACATGTAGTTCGAGGGAGGGAACTCCAATAGGAAATAGCCAGTTCACAAAAAGATAGCCACAACGTTATGGTTGACTCAGAACATAGCCGTTTAGCTATGTCCATAACTGTCTGCCAGGAGAGTGCTAAAATCACCTGACGGTGGATAACCCCTTTAAAGCGAATGTGTCACTAAATTATATATATATATATATATATATATATTACTAAACCTGTGATATAATACTAATTAAGATCATTTGTGAATTTATTGTATGTGTAAAGTATTTTTCAATTTATTCATTTAAGAAGTTTGAACTGGGGGCTGCCATTGCTTAGGGCATCGGTGATGACGTCACTTCACGACACCTTCACAGATGCTCTAAGGCAGTCCCTGTACATAGGAAACTGAAGATGTACTGCGTCTCATAGAAGAACATTAGGGGCATAAAGGCTATGTTCTGCGCATGTTCTGTCATGCGCAGAACACAGCCCACATCTGGCAATAGAGGAGCCCCTGCCATGCTTCCGAAGTCCGAAAGCCTCCGCTGTCATATAAAGCACTTGCGGCTGATTCCCCACTGCTGTCATTCTCCCCTGCTGCTCCTGTAATCGCCGAGCTGTCCCTCCACACAGAGCAGAAGAGGATACAGCCTAAACAGCCAGCAGTGTCCCTAGGGAGCCTAAAGCTGCAATGCATCTGCCTGGGACATACCTTCTTTCTGCTCTGGGCATCCTGGCCTGCTCAGCCCAATGTCCAGTCCCAGGATGCCGTCACTTTAAACAGAAGACATCGGCCAGGACCCCTGCAGTCAGCTTTTATTACCAAGGTAGTAAAGTCTTCATTAAAGCAGTACATGGAACCAATTGAAATAAAGAGGGTAATCCCATCTGTGGCGAACTGCCACAGGGTGTCTCGGGGTGCGATGGTGTGGTGAATGGGGCAGATGAAGCCCAGGGGCAAGGTGTTATTAACTCCTAAATGTTCGTGAAGCCAAAGTTGTGGTGAGACCACGGAGTGTGAAGGGTGTAGATGGAGGGGGGCAGATGGTATAGACCAGGGGCAAGATGTTATTAACCCTTAAATGTTCGTGACGCCAGAGTGATTTTTCCGGTAACCACCCGAACGGTAGCACCGCTATGCCAAGGTTAGGCAGGGCAATAATAGTCCAAGACCAGGTAAGGGTTATTGTAGCTTTACTGAGGTTAGACAGTTGTTAAAGTCTTTACAGCTAGGCCAGAATCCCAGAGAGTCGACCAGTAACACGGAAAGGGCCTTGCAGCTTGCTGGGACTCTGACTATAATTGACTTGACTAGTGACTTGACTTTGGTAGAGACAGCAGACAGAGGAGTTGACTTACTGACAAGGTGTACTGGACATATGATCTGTGATGTCTGTGCTTTGCTGTTCCTCAGCAGGAGTGATTGTGGAAGAGACAGGTGGTCAACTGGTGCTCTCTGGGTAACATAACACATCATGGGAACATAACAGGTGATACCTCCAAAAGGTCCTTAAAGGTCCTTTATACTTTATATACCCATACATAACATTAGGCACTATACATTATATAGATTACTATGGGGGGGAGACACTGCAGGAGAGCCCCTAGGACACAGAGGGACTCAACCTGACAGGACTTAGGTACTGTACGGGACTATATCCCATACTGGGACATCACACATCTGATAAAGTGATGTCATAAGGCTATGATATGCCATCATGTTTTGATTGGTGGAGGTCCGCTGTCTTGCATCCCACTTTTCCTGATAATGAACACGTTTTTTACTATGTGTGGGACACTATAAGCATTTGGGTAGCACAGGGGACATTATTACAACTTGGGAGGCACAGGAAAGGGGGCATTATTAAAACTTGGGGACACAGGACAGGGGGCAGTATTATATGTAACGTAGCTCGTGACTGTGGCCATTAGGGTTATATGGGGGGGAAGGATGGGGGCATTATTATTCTATGTAGGGGCACAGGACTTGAGGCATTATTATTATTATATGTGGGAGGCAAAGGACAAGGGGCATCATTATTATTATGGAGGGCACATGGCAGGGACATTATATTTTATATGTGGGGGCACATGACAGGGCTTTATTACTATATGTGAGGGACACAATGTTTTGCATCTCAGAGGTATGGTGTATATTATAAGCAATTTCTGGGGTGGTACGGATTTTATGAGCCAGAATATGTTGTGGTATCATATTCAGAGGGTACACTGTATGGCCAGGTTATAGTCAGAGGGCGCACTTTAGGGTAGTACTATATTCAGCAGGTACAGTGTGTGGCAGTATTATATTCATAGGGTACAGTCTGTGGAAGTATTATATTCAGAGCACAGTGTTTGGCAGCATTATATTGAGAGCTCAGCGTGTGGCAGTATTTTATTTAGAGGATACAGTGTGTGGCAGCATTATATTCAGAGGGTACTGTGTGTGGTAGTATTATATTCAAAGGATACAGTGTGTTGCAGGTTTATTTTGAGAGCACCTTGTGTGGTAGTGTTCTATTCAGAGCATACAGTGTGGCAGGTTTATATTCAGAGAATGCAGTGTGTGGAAGTATTATATTCAGTGAATGCAGTGTGGGGTAGTACTATTATTCAGAGGGTACAGTGTTTGGCAGGGTTATATTAATTAGGGATCGACCGATTATCGGTTTGGCCGATAATCACGATTTTGGGCATTATCGGTATCGGCAATTACCTTGCCGATAATGTCTGGTACCGCAAAAGCCACTGCAGTTCATTGGATTTATAACGCCCGCTTTAAATCAATGATCTGCAGCAGTGTCGCGGGGGGATAAATAGCCGATAACTTATACCGGAATATCGGCCCTAACCTCCACCGATTATCGGCCCTAAAAAAACGATATCGGTCGATCCCTAATATTAATTATTGTTTTCATATAGAGGATCAGAATCTGCTGACAAAATGAGGAGGCAATGCCATTTTCTACTGCTTCGGGTGATGCCAACCCTAGCAACGCCACTGTCGCCGAACGCATAACACATCCCACTTTGAAGATGACAGACTACAGCAGCAGAAGACCACACCAGGTGCCATTTCTGTCAGCTAAGAACAGGAAACTGAGGCTACAATTCACACAGGTCACCAAAGTTGGACAATGGAAGGTGGAAGAATGGTGCCTGGCAGGGGCGTACCTAGAGCATTTGGAACCCGGGGCGGACACTTTGTTTGGCACCCCCCCTTAATTACAACCCCTCCCTCCCCTCCCCCCAGGAGCCGACTGACAAAACTCGGGGCCCCCGGACCAAAAAAAAAGCAAGGGCCCCTGCAGCTCGTTAATCTTCTGCCACACTCCTATTCCACCCAAATCCCACACACAATAAACTAAAATGTATATATGTAAGAAACACTTTAACGTAGGTAAATTTCTATAACCAATAATACTGGTATATAAGGAGTAAATATATACCACCACACAATAACTGGATAATACCGCCATACTGTATAAAACCACTATATACAGACCAGTATACTATACAGGATCTGTATACCATATAAGTGATTATATACAGGACCATATGGCGGTAGATATCAGCTGTACACAGGATGTGTATACCATATAAGCGATTACAGTTACATTTTGGGAATCACAATTACGTCATTTCTGATCAGCGGCGTCCTCTTTCCTTTTCTTCTCTGTCCGGATAAGACCACCATGTGGATCTCTTAACATCTGCAGGAAAAACATGTCAGACTCTGCATATATTCAGTGCCCTCCTCTACAATCTTTCCATCTATAGGCCCACAAACTGTAATAATGCCCTCCTTGGTGTCCTGCACAGTAAAAGGGTAGGTAGGTAGCCAGGTAACCCCCTCTTTCCCATATGTATATGCAGAGCTAAACCCCCCACCCCCTCTTCCCCATAGGTATATGCAGAGCTACCCCCCCCCCCCTCTTTCCCATAGGTATATCTAGGGCTGGGCGGTATACCGGTTCATACCGAATACCACATTTTTTGGGCTGCAAAATATGGATTTTCCCCCATACTGCAATACCGGTTGGGCCCCTCCCCCTCGGGAATGTATTATCAGCCTAGCACAGCGCTGTCCCCACATCGGGGATCTAATCCTATGTCATCCGCCAGCACTGTTCTTCTCCCCCCAATTAATGATCAGCCCAGCTGGGTACTACTCACATATATCAAGCACTGCCCTCCTCTTTGTGGGGGGCCGCCGGGCGCTGGAACTCTATACTGTACGCCAGTGATCTCCAACCTGCAGACCTCCAGATGTTGCAAAACTACAACTCCCAGCATGCCCGAACAGCCGGCGATGGAACTCTCTGTACGCCAGTGGTCTCCACCCTGCGGACCTCCAGTTGTTGCAAAACTACAACTCCCAGCATGCCCAGACAGCCAACGGCTGTCCGGGCATACTGAGAGTTGTAGTTTTGCAACAGCTGGAGGTCCGCAGGTTTGAGACCACTGCTGTATGCTGTATACCTATGCCCGGGCTGCAAAAGACACAGAAAATAAACTTTTAACTCACCCACGTCACTGGGGACGGGAACGCAGGACAGCCGTCAGCCTATCACCGGCCAGAGTGATGCCCCGCACCTGCCAGTGATAGGCTGAGCCCACTGTCATATATGAAGCCGTATACAGCGTACAGTAGTGGTCTCAAATCTGCGGACCTCCAGCTGTTGCAAAACTACAACTCCCAGCATGTCTGGGCATGCTGGGAGTTGTAGTTTTGCAACAACTGGAGGTCCGCAGGTTGGAGACCACTGGCGTACAGTTAGTTCCATCACCGGCGGGCCCCCAACAAAGAGGAGGAGGGCAGTGCTTTACATATGTGAGTAGTACCCTGCTGGGCTGATCATTAATTGGGGGGAGCAGAACAGTGCTGGTGGGTCACATGATTTTGGGGGGGGGGGGTGGAGAAGCCGAACACCGCGCGCGGGTCACATGATGGGGGGGGGGGGGGCTGAACAGCGCTGGCGGGTCAATTGATTTTGGGGGGGGAATATCGTTATATACCGTGGAACCACCGTAAGTTAAAAAAATACCATGATACACATATATGGTCATACCGCCCAGCCCTAGGTATATGCAGAGCACCCCCCCTTCCCTAGAGGTATATGCAGAGCACCCCCTCCCCCCCCTTCCCTATATGTAAATGCAGAGCACCCCCCCCTTTCCCCCATCTTCCCTATAGGTAAATGCAGAGCACCCCCCCTCATTCTCCCCCTTCCCTATAGGTAAATGTAGAGCACCCCCCCCCTCCCTCTCTCCCCCTTCCCTATAGGTAAATGCAGAGCACCCCCCCTCTACCCCCCTTCCCTATAGGTAAATGCAGAGCACCCCCGCTCCCTCTCCCCCCCTTCCCTATAGGTAAATGCAGAGCACCCCCGCTCCCTCTCCCCCCCTTCCCTATAGGTAAATGCAGAGCACCCCCCCTCCCTCTCCCCCCTTCCCTATAGGTAAATGCTGAGCAACCCCCCTTCCCCATAGGTAAATGTAGAGCAAAATAAATAAATAAAAAAGGATGCTCACCTGATTTCCCACGCAGCGATCTCCTCATCTGCAGGGCCCGCGTCTTCTCCCCTCCACAGTACAGGCGCTGATGAGTGACGTCACCGGCTCCTGTACTGCGTGCTGCGTGGGGGCGGAGGTCACGTCTCCTCTGTGTAGCTGCAGATGCGGCTCACACAGAGGGGACGCCTTCTCCTGTATGTGCGTGTATCGCGCATACAGGAGAAGGCACCGCTGTCTGCTGGGGATCTGGGACGAGTGTTCCGGACCTCAGCAGCGGTGGCGGCGGCGGCGGCGGGTCAGTCCGCCCCTGGCACCCCCCTTGAGAGTGGCACCCGGGACGGGCCGCACCCCCCCCCCCCCTTGGTACGCCACTGGGCCTGGTCTGATGAGTCTCTACTCCAGCTGCACCATTCAGACAGCAGGGTCACGAAATCCCTTCAGGTTGCTAATGTAAGTCATACGTGATTGATGCCGTTATTGACGTTTGATAGTTTCCCTGTCAAGATAAAGTGTATGGAAAAATACAATCATTTTAAATATGTAGCAGTATAGTGTTAGTCTGGGTGTGACAATGAATTCTTCTGTATCCTATGACTATATTTTATCCACCCACACTTCCTGCTCTTCTCTAGCATACATGGCTGGCCATAGCCACTTGTGATGGATATTTCTCATCGGTTCCATGGTCATACATATACTAGTGCTGACACCATGCTCTACAATGTGGAATTACACATAGAAAAAAGAAGCAGGAGACCTAGTATAGTAAGAGCTATTCCCTGACCGTCACCTTACAGATTACTATGGGATGGTTTGAAATCCAGATAAACAAGCCACGGATTCTATACGAATAGAATGCAGCGCAGATTCCCATTACACATATTAGAAAGCAGTTTTTTTTTATCAGATAATTAAGTTTTAACAGTTTCATACAATGAAAACATAAACATGTGCCTCCAGCTGTTGCAAAACTACATCTCCAAGCATGCCTGGACAGTCGAAGGATGTCTGGGCTTGCAGGGAGTTGTAGTTTTGTAAAAGCTGTAGAGTTATCCAAACACTGTACCTCCAGCTATTTCCAAAACTACAAGTCCCAGCATTACAGGACTGCCTAAGGATGACACATATGAATGACACACACGAATGATGGGATAATACTGTACTGATACTGAATAAAACCCTATACACAGACCAGTATCATCAATAACACCACCATGGAAGGGACAAATAATTGCACCACACCATGACTACACATATAGAGACGGGATAATACTACCATTCTGATACTGAATAAAAGTGACTGTACACAGACTCATATACCCCAGACAGTGACCATATAGTGGTGATCCCAGCTCTACACAGGCTCTGCAGGCCATATGACAGATTTAGGGTACGTTCACATGTACGCAGATTTGATGCACAGGATTTTCTGCTGCAGATCTCAATGTAAACTAAATGACTGAGCACAGCTTCTAATCTGCCGTTACAAATCCTGCGCAGGATCCTGTAAGTGTGAACGTACCCTAACGTGCAGTAACATGTAGTGACCCACAGGGGGCATCTTGTGTGGAGTTGTTCTCTTTCCTTTACTTCTCTGTCTTGCTCAGACGGCCATGAAGACTTCTTACAACCGTGAATTTTTCATTGCAGTATCTGCCAGAAAAACCAGCCTAGGTAGTAGGTAGATAGGTATAGAGTGCAGGTAGATAGATAGTGCCGATGGCTAGGTAGGTAGATAATGCCAGTTAGTAGTTAGATAGTGAAGGTAGGTAAACACACTTGTACATTTAAATCTACAGCTCCTGCATACACACACATATATAACATGCATACACACACATATATAACATGCATACACATATATAACATGCATACACACACATATATAACATACATACACACATATAACATGCATACACACACATATATAACATGCATACACACACATATATAACATGCATACACACACATATAACATACATACACACATATAACATGCATACACACACATATATAACATGCATACACACATATATAACATGCATACACATATATAACATGCATACACACACATATATAACATACATACACACATAACATGCATACACACATATATATAACATACATACACACATATATAACATGCATACACATATATAACATGCATACACATATATAACATGCATACACACACATATATAACATACATACACACATAACATGCATACACACATATATATAACATGCATACACACATATATAACATGCATACACATATATAACATGCATACACATATATAACATGCATACACACACATATATAACATACATACACACATATAACATGCATACACACATATATATATAACATGCATACACACACATATATAACATGCATACACATATATAACATGCATACACACACATATATATAACATACATACACACCTATATACTGTAACATACATACCCACACATATATAACATACATACCCACACATATATAACATACATACCCACACATATATACACAAGGACAGTTACTTTTTATGTAAAAGCTCCACCTCACACATTCTAAGCAGCCTTGTAAACAATAGGTCTTCCTTTCAGATGGCTTTGTAATCTCTTCCCAGAACCTCACCCTCCTTCTTTGTTCTGACTAAAGAGGAAGCAGTCTGAGGTCATAGTGAGGAGGGGTCCTAGAAGACCCCAACCTCTTCATTTGCCTCTAGACTTCAACCTTTACCTCCTCCTTTGGCCTTTCACAGCTTACTGACTCTTCCACACACAAGGATGAGAATACACTGGTGCTGGTCTTCTTCTTTGCTCGGCCTCTATCTTTAATAACTCTCCTTCCTAGCTCTCTGACTACAACCACCTCTCCCTCTCTATCACAAACTCTCATCCTCTTCGGAACCCTCCAACTTCATACACCTGCAGAAACCTATGTGCTATAAATACCCAACAACTTATATACTCTCTACAGTCTACACTGTCCCCAATCTCTTCCCTCTCCTGACCCAATCTAGAAGCTGAACATTATCATGAAACCCTTAAGACTACTATAGACAAAGCAGCACCCCCTACAATCCAAACTACCCAACACATATGGCAGCAACCATAGCATGTGCACAGGGCCGGCTCTAACCATAGGCAAAGTAGGCCGCTGCCTAGAGCGCCCCCTTGATGAGGGCAACGCCCTTTGGCCACAGGTTTGTGTGTGAAGCTGGCAGCGCTGCGCTGGCTTCTCTATCTGGCTGGTTGAGCTGGCTTCTTTATCGGTGCTTTACAGTCTTTTCCCTAGGACCCACAACGTGGAGGCCATCCAGGAGGCCTGGCGCCTTATGAACTGTTTTAAGGATGCTGTTTGGTTTGCCAGAAACCGCCTCGCCCTCAACATGGAGAACATGTCCATCCAGGACTGCTGCAGGTTCATTCGCAGCCTGCTAGAGACTATGCCTTATTGGACAGCCCAGATGTTGATGAAGAAGAGGAGTGAAGACCCCTCGGCTTCCCCATGTGCCCCTGAAGTTATTTCCCAGTAGTTTGGCCCTGTGATCTGCCCTCTCCCTACCCCCATAGTCTCCCATGCCACCCGCTTTCAGCATTCGATTTACGAGTGTTAGAGTAGCGTGCTGTGTGATGTATAGCTTGGGAACCTGTGTGATTGTAATTAATTGTATGGCTTGTAATGACTGAACGATCAATAAAGCTCTTTCAATAATGGCTTCTCTCTCTGGCCAATAGGAGCGCAGCACTGTCACATCACATACACAGCAATTATTACAGTGAATGTGATGTGACAATGCTAATCCTGACAGCCGGACAGAGGAGCGCTGCACTGTCTCTGCACGCTCCTTAAAGATTATTCAGGGCTCCAGTCCTGCAGGACCGACCCTAGAAGTATCCGCTCCTCCCCCAACCTGCCGACTAGATGGTGAAGGTAAACGACCATTCAGTGACCAGTTACTTCTAGTAACTGTACTAATTACCCTACTACTGGGGTGACACTAACAAACCACCTCCTCAGGTAATCACCTGACTCCTAAGGGGGACACACTGTAACAAACCCCCTCCTCATGTAATCTCCTTACTACTGGGGTGACACACTGTAACAAACCCCCTCCTCATGTAATCTCCTTACTACTGGGGTGACACACTGTAACAAACCTCCTCCCCATGTAATCTCCTTACTACTGGGGTGACACACTGTAGCAAACCTCCTCCTTATGTAATTACCTTACTACTGTGGTGACACACTGTAACAAACCTCTTCCTCGTGTAATTACCTTACTACTGGGGTGACACACTGTAACAAACCCCCTCCTCGTGTAATCTCCTTACTACTGGGGTGACACACTGTAACAAACCCCTCCTCGTGTAATCTCCTTACTACTGGGGTGACACACTGTAACAAGCCTCCTCCTTATGTAATTACCTTAATACTGGAGTGACACACTGTAACAAACCCCCTCCTCATGTAATCTCCTTACTACTGGGGTGACACACTGTAACAAACCTCCTCCTCATGTAATCTCCTTACTACTGGGGTGACACACTGTAACAAACCCCCTCCTCATGTAATCTCCTTACTACTGGGGTGACACACTGTAACAAACCTCCTCCCCATGTAATCTCCTTACTACTGGGGTGACACACTGTAGCAAACCTCCTCCTTATGTAATTACCTTACTACTGTGGTGACACACTGTAACAAACCTCTTCCTCGTGTAATTACCTTACTACTGGGGTGACACACTGTAACAAACCCCCTCCTCGTGTAATTTCCTTACTACTGGGGTGACACACTGTAACAAACCCCTCCTCGTGTAATCTCCTTACTACTGGGGTGACACACTGTAACAAGCCTCCTCCTTATGTAATTACCTTAATACTGGAGTGACACACTGTAACAAACCCCCTCCTCATGTAATCTCCTTACTACTGGGGTGACACACTGTAACAAACCTCCTCCTCATGTAATCTCCTTACTACTGGGGTGACACACTGTAACAAATCCCCTCCTCGTGTAATCTCCTTACTACTGGGGTGACACACTGTAACAACCCCCCTCCTTATGTAATTACCTTAATACTGGGGTGACACACTGTAACAAACCTCCTCCTCATGCAATTACCTTAATACTGTGGTGACAATAAGGTGCAGATTTCTTCACACACAGAACAGCAGCAGTGGCTTTTCAGGAATCATGTGACATCCACTACAGCTCCGCCTCCTCCACAGCATCACCAAAGGTCCTTCAGCAACTGTCTCTCCTATCTTGCATGGTGAAACTGCGCCCCCAACATGTAACTGGTCACATGATGGTGACATCATCAAAAGGTCCTTCACCTTCAGCATCTAGTTGGTCCGGCTGGGGGAGGAGGTGGAGGGAGGGGTAAAACTAATTCTAGGGTCAGTCCTGCAGGACTCCAGCCCTGAATAATCCTGCAGGAGTGTGCAGCGTTGGTGCTGCACTGGCTCCTTTATCCTGTCATCAGGAGTGCAGCTCTGTCACATCACATGACACACACAAAAAAACAGACCCAGCACAGAGGAAGACCGCTGTATGAACAACTGTTTCCTGCTTCTGTACGTACACAAATTGCGCACATAATGTACGTACCGGCTATAGCAGTCTCCTGTTCCTGTATGTACATTGTGCACATAGCGTATGTAATGTTTGTACAAGAGAGCAGACTTACACTGTTATACTGGGGGCATTACTTTCCTGGGGGGCATTGTCTACTGGGGCATTACCTACCTAGGGGCACTACCTACCTACTGAGGGCACTACTTACTGGGCGCATTACCTACTACCTACCTACTGGGGGCATTACTTATCTCCTACCTGGGGACATTATCTACTGGGCACATCACCTTCCTACCTACTGGGGGCATTACATACTTCCTACCTACTGAGGGTATTACTGACCTGGGAGCATTACTTGGGGTGTTATTTGGTGCACTGAGGGGAACAGAAGAGGAATGTCCTGAAAAAAGTGTGGCAGATTCTGTGGAAACAAGTCATGGTTGGAAGAAGACTTAATGATGTCTGAGCAAGACAGAGAAGAAAAGGAATGAGAACAACGAGAAGACTCCTCCTGTTAGTCTGTAGATGTAATTGCACTATAATCACTTATAAAGTCTGCAGCACCTGTACAGGACTGGGGTAACCACTATATAGGATTTGGATGGGGGGGAATATTGGTCTATGTTCAGTGGTTTTTATACAGTCACTGTGTGGTAATAATGATAGTGGACATGGTGTGGCGGTATTATTATCACTTGTATACTGGTATTATTGGTAATATTGGTCTCAGTATACACTACACAGGATTTGGTCATTAACAATATGATGGTGATTTGCATGGTGATATTATTTATCATTGTATACTGGTATAATTGGTAATATTAGTCTCAGTATACAGGATTTGGTCCATAACCGTATGATCGTAATGTGTAAGGGGATAACATTCCTCTCTGTATACTAGTACTATTGGTAATATGGGAATATTGGTCTCAGTATACAGGATTTGGTCAGTAACAGTATAATGGTAATATGTATGGTGATAATATTTCCTCCTTTCGTTCTGATTGGACTAAAAGGCTCTTATTTTTCTTGTCCTGTGTTTTAAAATATTTTTTCATAGACAATAGGGAAGATAGGGGGCTTGTTTTATATCTTGGACAGGACCATATACCATATCCGTAGTACATAAAAATATGGCCTCAACTTGTATAAAAACTATCACTAATGTGTTTGGTCGTCATTTTTTAGATTTGTTCAGTAGTAAACTAGCACTCTCTAGTGGTTAATAATTTGCAATGAAAATGTTCTCAAAGCGATGATGCTTTTATAAGGGAACCACCGTCTTTCTTTTAGTTTGGATTCACAAATAGGGGGAATTTATCATTGACTGTCTTAATCAAGTTCTTTTTACCCCCGTTTGCCTGGGTGTACATCATGTGTACGTCTCCCCCATATTTATCAAAGAGGTGCATATTCTTAACCCTTTGAGGAAGGAGCCATTTAATTTTTGCACTTTCGTTTTTTCCTTCTCTCCTTCTAAAAATCATAATTTAAATTTTCCACCTACAGACCCATATGAGGGCTTGTTTTTTGGGCCATCAATGATATATCAATCATTTCATCACCAAATTTATAGCGAAACCAGAAAAATATATTTGTGAGGCAAAATTGAAAAATAAAACACAGTGCATTTTTGGTAAAAATGACACCTTATATTTATTCTGTAGGTCCATACGATTAAAAGCATATCCAACTTATATAGGTTTGATTTTGTTTTACATGTTTTAAAAAAAGTATAACTTTTTGTACGAAAATTTGAATGTTTAAAATTGTCCTTTATTTTTCTGTATACGGGGCTATATGAGGGCAAATTTTTTGCTCCGTGGTTTAAAGTTTTTTTTTTTTTATGGGACTTTTTGATTGCTTTTTATACATTTTTTTAGGGTATGCAAAGTGACCAAAAACACACAATTTTAGACTTTAGAATTGTTTTTTACGCCATTGATCGTGTAGTTTAATTAACATTATATTATTATACAGTGACCCCCGACCTACGATGGCCCCGACATATGATGAAATCGACATTCGATGGCCTCTCAGAGGCCATCGCATGTCGATGTCAGCATCGACATACAATGCTTTTTTATGTCGGGGCCATCGCATTAGGTGCTATCCGGCAGCGCCAAATGCTTAAGCTGCTGCCGGATAGCAGCTTAATGTTCCCCGTGTGGTGCGGTAAGTATTACTTACCCCTCCACGATGCTCCGGGGTGCCCTCCGGGTCCAGCGCTGGTCTTCCGGTGTCTCCTCGGCCCTCTCCGATGACGTCAATACGCTGCTGCGCACGCCATCCACTAGGAATGGCGTATGCAGCGGCGTAATGACGTCGCTACGCAGGCCCAGTAAGGCCTTGCGGAAGACAGAAGAGGACCGGAGAAGACAGAAGAGGACCGGAGAAGACAGCGGAGGACCGGAGAAGACAGCGGAGGACCGGAGAAGACAGCGGAGGACCGGAGAAGACAGCGGAGGGCCGGAGAAGACAGCAGAGGACCGGAGAAGACAGCAGAGGACCGGAGAAGACAGCGGAGGACCGGAGAAGACAGCGGAGGACCGGAGAAGACAGCGGAGGACCGGAGAAGACAGCGGAGAGCCCAGCGGAGGCCCGGGGACACCATCTCGAGCGGCGGGGACAGGTGAGTACAGCTTCCTATACTTTACATTGCACGAAACCCTCAACATACGATGGATTCGACAAACGATGGCTCGTTTGGAACGAATTACCATCGTATGTTGAGGGACCACTGTAGTTTGGACATTTATGCACAACAATACCATATCGGTCTATGTTTATTTTTGCTTTTTATATATATAATATATTTTTTTATTAATGGGAAAAGGGGGGTAATTCAAACTTTTATTAGGGAAGGGGTTAAATCACATTTATTAACTTTTTTTTACCCATTTTTTTGTCCCCATAGGGGACTATTACATGCAATCATTAGCTTGCATACACTGTTCAATGCTGCTGGAGGCAGGTAGGGATACTTTTAGTTTTACTGCCGGGATACTTTTACTTTCACTTTAGACCTGGCAATCAACTTTGATTGCCGCGTTTAAGGGGTTAATGCCTGGTATCACCGTGATCGGTAATGTCCGGCATTAGACACGGGTCCCTGCGGCAGATAGCCTGCGGGACTGAGTCACTCTTAGCCAGGCTCAGGAGTTATAGAAGGGGAGCGGAACGCGTTGTGCAAACATTTGCGACATTTCAAAACAGAAAAAAAATGGATAATACCAATGATGAATTCCACCCATAGTGTTTTGTATATTTTTGATCAAATCATTTTTTATTGCAAACTTTTTATAAAACAGGACATAAAAACATTGAAGCATATATCAAACTGAGTACAAGGCTATTGCTCGAAAGACAAATAATAAAGACAAAAAAGTTGAACCAACCAACCAATGGTTGTGCATTTCTTCCAAAAAATTTTATGTATACTCATGGGGGGAGATTTATCAAAACCTGTCCAGAGGAAAAGTTGCCCAGTTACCCATAGCAACCAGTTTGCTGCTTTCATTTTTAACAAGGCCTCTTAAAAATGAAAGAAGCGACCTGATTGGTTGCTATGGGCAACTGCACCACATTTCCACTGCACAGGTTTTGATAAATCTCCCCCATGGGGTCCCCAGGGGCACACCGCTCAACAAGTAGCAAGTTAGAATTCAACCAATACCAGATGGTCACATGGGATGTCCTACATCGTGAATATATAGGAGTCACAAACAACTATCATATCTGCAGCTATTACAGTAGCGAATGGCACAAGACCGCATTTTAGAACAACAGAAAAAAAAACTGAAGCCCCCCATAAATGCCATAAATGTGTCAGATCATTAAGATTTCCAGAACATTCTCCTAGAGTGTAATTGGCTACCCAAGCACCGCCAACGTCACCCCTCTAAGCAACAGTCAAAGCATATAATCTGGGTCTTTGGACAACCCTTAAAACAGTGGTGTCAAACTGTGGCCCTCCAGATGTTGCAAAACTTCAACCCCCAGCATGCCCGGACAGCCGTTGGCTGTCCGGGCATGCTGGGAGTTGAAGTTTAGCAACATCTGGAGGGCCACAGTTTGACACCTCTGCCTTAATCCCTTAATGACGCAGGACGTAAATGTACGTCCTGGTGAGGTGGTACTTAACGCACCAGGACGTACATTTACGTCCTGTGCATAACCGCGGGCATCGGAGCGATGCCCGTGTCATGCGCGGCTGATCCCGGCTGCTGATCGCAGCCAGGGACCTGACGGCAATGGCTGACGACCGCGATCTCGCGGGCGTCCGCCATTAACCCCTCAGGTGCCGGGATCAATACAGATCCCGGCATCTGCGGCAGTGCGCGATTTGAATGAATGATCGGATCGCCCACAGCGCTGCTGCGGGGATCTGATCATTCATAACGCCGCACGGAGGTCCCCTCTCCTTCCTCCGTCCGGCTCCCGGCGTCTCCTGCTCTGGTCTGTGATCGAGCAGACCAGAGCAGAAGATGACCGATAACACTGATCTGTTCTATGTCCTATACATAGAACAGATCAGTATTAGCAATCATGGTATTGCTAGGAATAGTCCCCTATGGGGACTATTCAAGTGTAAAAAAAATGTAAAAAAATGTAAAAGTAAAAAAAAAGTGAAAAATCCCCTCCCCCAATAAAAAAGTAAAACGTCCGTTTTTTCCTATTTTACCCCCAAAAAGCGTAAATTTTTTTTTATAGACATATTTGGTATCGCCGCGTGCGTAAATGTCCGAACTATTAAAATAAAATGTTAATGATCCCGTACGGTGAACGGCGTGAACGAAAAAAAAAAAGTCCAAAATTCCTACTTTTTTAATACATTTTATTAAAAAAAAAATATTAAAAATTAATTAAAAGTTTTTTAATATGCAAATGTGGTATCAAAAAAAAGTACAGATCATGGCGCAAAAAATGAGCCCCCATACTGCCGCTTATACAGAAAAATAAAAAAGTTAGAGGTCATCAAAATAAAGGGATTATAAATGTACTAATTTGGTTAAAAAGTTTGTGATTTTTTTTAAGCGCAACAATAATATGAAAGTATGTAATAATGGGTAACATTTTAATCGTATTGACCCTCAGAATAAAGAACACACGTCATTTTTACCATAAATTGTACGGCGTGAAAATGAAACCTTCCAAAATTAGCAAAATTGCGTTTTTCATTTTAATTTCCCCACAAAAATAGTGTTTTTTGGTTGTGCCATACATTTTATGATATAATGAGTTATGTCATTACAAAGGACAACTGGTCGCGCAAAAAACAAGCCCTCATACTAGTCTGTGGAGGAAAATATAAAAGAGTTATGATTTTTAGAAGGCGAGGAGGAAAAAATGAAAACGTAAAAATTAAATTGTCTGAGTCCTTAAGGCCAAAATGAGCTGAGTCCTTAAGGGGTTAAAACATCTGTTATATATACACACACTATCTATTGTATATAGTGCATGGGACATACATATGGAAAGCAGAAATATGCACCAGTACGTTTTATGCAGGTTTAGTATTTACTGTAACAGTCCCTCTACTGTATCACTCTCCATTAAAAGGAATAGGAGTTACATAAGCCACTGATTTGACACAACACCAGCAGCGTACAAAGGGACAAAAGAGACTGCCATTTTATTAGGGCCACCACTGCCAGACTTAAAGGGTACCTCTCATCAAAAAAACTTTTGATCTATTATAGATTAATGTATGCAGAATAATTTTACAATTGCATGTTATTAAAAAATATGCTTCTTTCTATTTAATTTTCCACTTTGAAGAAATGACCACTAGGGGTCTCCCTACCAGTCCTGGCAGCAAGCATTTCAGACTCATGCTGGAGTCCTAAACACTACGAGCTGCCAGTCTGCTTTGTTCACAAAGGAGAACACTCAGAGCTGCCAGCCTGCTTTGTTCACAGCCTGTTTGGCTGTGAACAAAGCAGGCTGGCAGCTCTGAGTGTTTAGGACTCCAGCATGAGTCAGAAATGCTTGCTGACAGGACTGATCGGGAAAAATACAATAGAAAGAAGCATATTTTTCATTAACATGCTATTGGAAAGTTATTCAACATTCATTAATCTAAAATATATCAAAAGTTTATTTGATGAGAGGTACCCTTTAAGTGTCCAATAACAGCAATGGGACCTGGGGCAGAGATTGCATAGGGGCCAATAACTTCAATCTACAACTCTGCCAAGTTATCACAAAAGCTGTAAGGGTGACGTCACCTAAATCTGTATGTAAGACCTGTGGATTTTGTGTCAGATTTATCCATTATGTGTGAATGCATCATAGGCAGGACTATGCACACTAGTGTAATAAATAATATGATTTGGTTTTGTGATCTTAGGTAGAAATTTTCCACCCAGACGACTTTATGAGTGTTGCATTTGCAATGTTTACAATGTCCTTTATTGTTGTCACCTTGGCATGTTACCTATGTGGTTTCAATTGTTGGCAGATTTATACTGCTGATTTTTCTTCATTCACTTACTGGAAAATAATATTACAAGAGACACAGGTAAAGTGAAACCTAGTATTACATCAACAGATGACAATACTGGACGGAAGGGGAATCAAGGGTCAGGCATAAATGGTGACACCTCTTAAATGGGAACTTTAACCTTAAGAAAACTCAGGGTCTGGGTATTTAGACACTGGACAATCACTAGAATGAGCTGGTAGAAGTGCAGACTAAGGCTATGTTCACACTACGGAATTTCATTCCGGAGACTGTAGACGCTGGCATAACATGCCGGCGGTAGGACTGTACAGGAGTGCGGTGTCTCATAGATGGCTATGCATTCCGTGTGGAGTCCGCAGAAAGAATGAAGAACAGGTTCATCCTCTCAGTGGACATGGAAATCAGAATTTCCATGCCAGAAACATCATCAGCACAACAACGCACCTCAGCAGAATCCTGTTAAAGGGGTACTCCGATGAAAATCTTTTTTCTTTTAAATTAACTGGTGCCAGAAAGTTAAACATATTTGTAAATTACTTCTATTAAAAAATCTTAATCCTTCCAGTACTTATTAGCTGCTGAATGCTACAAAGGAAATTCCTTTCTTTTTGGAACACTGATGACATCACGAACACAGTGCTCTCTGCTGACATCTCTGTCCATTTTAGCAAACGTGCATAGCAGATGTATGCTAAGTGCAGCATGGTGGCTCAGTGGTTAG
Source organism: Hyla sarda (assembly GCF_029499605.1). Taxonomy (NCBI): domain Eukaryota; kingdom Metazoa; phylum Chordata; class Amphibia; order Anura; family Hylidae; genus Hyla; species Hyla sarda. The sequence goes on from NC_079200.1 coordinate 42,193,914, forward strand.
CACTGCTGCCTTGTAGTGCTGGGGCCTTGGGTTCAAATCCCACTAAGGACAACAATAAAGACATTATTATTATTATAATAACGTCAGCAGAGAGAACTGTGCTCGTGATGTCATTAGAGAGCATTCCAAAAAGAAAAGAATTTCCTCTGTAGTATTCAGCAGCTAATAAGTACAGGAAGGATTAAGATTTTTTAATAGAAGTAATGTAAAAATCTGTTTAACTTTCCGGAGCCAGTTGATTTAAAAGAAAAAAGGTTTTCACCGGAGTACCCCTTTAAATTCAACGGGACTCTGCTGCAGAGGAATCTCCATGCAGAATTCCAAGGGAAATTCTGCCGTGTGAACATAGCGTAAGAGCATTCTCTCCCAGCGCTGTGCCACGTGACCGAGACAGACCTCCATTCCAATTCCATTATTGAGAAGCGAGGTTTTCTTACACAACTCTGCTGTTTTTTTTTAATTATTATTATTTTTTATATTGTGTTTTTATAACAAACATTACAGTGGATAGAAAGGTGTTTTTTTGTGGGGACTTGACCTTGTGTTATCTTTATTGAGGATACAGAACACTGTAGACGTCCTGTGTTCTACTGCAGTGTAATTTGCCTATTGGTGTATAATGCCGGGCGTCTTTCTGCTCTGCCGTTTTTACTGCACTAGAAAGAATAAAGAAGTTCCTGATTCACTGCACTGCTGGGTGCTTGTTCTTGTATTGGATACTGAATACCAGCGGGAATGCTGTCCGCCTATCCGTGCACAGGTGTGAGCGGTTCATTTCTCATTGTAATATGCTTATTGGTGTACATGTGGTGTGCCACCGTGGTGAGTGGCGGGGCCACGGGTGTTGCGGTGATGAGTGTTGGGATCAGATGTTATTAACCCCGGGGGTCGGATGGTATTAACCCTTATGTGTTCATGATGCCAGTGTGGTTTTCGGGTTCCGGAGCACCACACGCCCGGATTCTCTGCTATCCCACGGGCTAGTAGTGAATAAAGAGTCCACAACCAGTTGAGGGTAAACGGAGGCTTTACTGAATAGAAGACAGGTGTAATTATCTCAACAGGTATGGCCAGATTTCCCAGAGAGGTGACAAGTACCTCGAGGACCTCGCTGCTTGCTGGCCCAATACTTGTAATAAACTTGACTTTGTCTTGTACTTTAGACTTGACTTGTACTATGTGCAGGACTTGACTAACTTCAGGGACAGCAGACATAGACTTGTAGACTTACTGGAGAGTTGTAGCGTTGTGGTACTCCAGATGCTGAACACTTGTCCTGAGATCTCTGGTAGCTGCTTCAGCAAAGATTTAGATGGTACAAGAGCTATAAGCACTTAACTCAAAGAGAGAGAATTAAAGATGGCCACCCCTTTATATAGTGAGGGGGCTGGACTAAAGCCCATTGGTCAAGCTGTGGGTCATAGGTTAAAGCTGGTGCTCTCTGGCTGTACATGTTACAACCAATCATATAACTGCATAACATAACATGTGACAGGCTTACTCACACAGGTCCTTGAGACCTCCACAGGCCCTGTATACTATCAAGACATAAGGATCCTGTCTAAGCTCTTAAAGCTACACATACCACATTTAATAAATTAACATAAGAACAAGGGGAGTCCCTCTAGGGGAGGGACTCAACCTGACAGGGCCTACAGGTAGTACAGGAACGTGTACCTGTACTAGGACATCAAACCCCCTCGCTTAACATAAGTCGTCCTCAACATAAGGTTCTGTCAGGTTTGAGGAACAAAGTGGCCTTGGGGCCATATGCAGTCCTGAGGCATTTTATGCACAAACATCCATTTCAGCCTGATGAAACAACAGATAACATTAGGGTCCTTGTATTATAGTCTATACACTCTTTTGTAGTTGAACAGGATTGCGAACAGGATTCATGAATGGGACTATGAACAGGTTTGTTGTTTATAGATAACTTGTACATACTTACATATACATTTACTTGTAAGGACCTTTTCTATGCACTTTATAACTGGACTATGCATATTATAGTAAACTATACACAACTGACACTTTTGACTAAGCATTTACTGACTTGCATAACTGTTTACTATACATAACATGACATTTTTCACTATGCCTGTGACTAGAGATGAGCGAATTTACAGTAAATTTGATTAGTCACGAACTTCTCGGCTCGGCAGTTGATGACTTTTCCTGCATAAATGAGTTCAGCTTTCAGGTGCTCTGGTGGGCTGGAGAATGTGGATACAGTCCTAGGAGACTCTTTCCTATGACTGTATCCACCTTTTCCAGCCACCGGAGCACCTGAAAGCTGAACTAATTTGACGCAGGATAAGTCATCAACTGCCGAGCAGAGAAGTTCGTGACGAATCAAATTTACTGTAAGTTCGCTCATCTCTACCTGTGACATACTATGCATGTGATATACTGTACATGACTAGACTATGTACTAGACAATATTTACTAGACATTGTATACATGACTAGACTTATCACATTAGACTTATAGTTGCGGATTGGGTTGCCGGAGGCTCTCTGCCCAATGCCTTGGCTACTGGGATCCCTTGGCATAAAACAAATCTCCCCAGAACACTATTTTTAGTTTATGCTAGACATTTCTATGCTAGACAATTAATATGGATAACAACAATTTGACATTCATGTTACCCTTTACTGTTTACATGCTTTAGGTTAGCTTCAGGAATACAGACAGACCTCTGGGTATATATAAGTGATGAAATGAATTTCTGTGCAAATGTGGGCTAGGTAAAGTGAGTGCAAATGTGGTGTGGAAAAATTGATATAAAATATAATAAAAATTATAATCATAAAAAAAAAGGAAGGGGATACCCCGAAATGCGTTTAGCCTATCTGCCTACACAGCCCACCCTGAAGAACACACCGTTCTTGTTACTTGTAACATTAGATACATTAGACATGTTACTGTTAGTAGACTGTGTAATGTGAATGATACAGCTCTACTTTATGTGACTGAAGTAAACTTGACTTGTGTATACTGGACTATGTATACTGTAGTATACTTACACATACTATTTACATTTGTTTGTACTAGATGCTGGTGATGGGGGTAATATGTTCTCCTCCCGACCGTGTCAGGATAAACCCCTGTAAAGAGACAACCAAACATCATACATTACGGTACACAATGACTTTTGGTGTACAAGAACTTTATACATTTTTACTTATTATTGACATAAACAATACAAGACATAACGGTCACATTTGAACTACAACAACTCAGTATACCTCCTTGACCCTCTTTACACCAAACCAAAATATATTACTTTATAGTTCATGTACTGCTCAGTAGTTCATGTACATAAGGAGTTCATCTTTCAACCAACTCAGTGTCCCCTAACCTGAGAAGACTGGTATGCAGCTTAATAGAATTTCCTAAAAGCAAGGAGTCTCTCGGCTTATGCCGGCCACATTACTTACGAGATTGGTTGCAATTTGAAGAACTTTTCTTGACAAAGTCTTGTCAGCCACATATCTTGAACTGTTGCTGAAAACTTGAAACAACAAAAAGGTGCTACTGCATGACAGTCAGTCTCGACGACCAAGTCTGGTATTTTTTCTGTACACATAGTGAATTATACAGCCTTCTTTCTCTCAGGCAATCTTCTTTCCCAGTCTCGCCTACCAGGTGGGGCCCTAGGCTGTGAGATGTACCTAGGGTTGCGAGACTGGGCCCCTTGCATGGGGTCAATATGGGTGTCCCAGGACATGTGGGACAGACTGGATTAATTGTAACCACCACCTGCACTGCTGCGGCTTGCGCCACAGAGGGATCACTTGTTAATGCCTGCTCTTCAGGCCAAACCTCTGTGACAAATGGAGTAGGCCCAGGCACTTTCGTGGGTACCCGTTGGTTAGGCCAAACCTCCTTGACAGTTGGAGTAGGCCTGAGTACATTAGTTTGTGCCCGATGATCAGGCCAAACCTCCACGCCCCTAGGAGTAGGCCTGGGCCCATCTGAACCTTGACTGGAACGACTGATGCTTGAGATCCATTGCTCCTTCAACACTTGGAGGGAGGAGACCAATGGGTCCTGTTGACTTGGACAGGTGGAGTGGGGCCATAGTTGGCCCCTTGCAAGCAGTAGACCCAGTCTCAGCTCTGTGGCTGCTGGAGTGGGCCAGGTCAGGTCCCCCAGGGTGATTAATATGATTCTTTTGAAGTATACAGTCTGTAGGGGGCATATGTTGTGGCAGGCCCTCAAAACATTTTGGCCAATGCTGCCTGAAATCTCAGGTCAGAGCCTCCACCACTTTTCAGTGAACCTGACAGACTTGTTGAGGGGAGGCAAGGACAGTCTTTTTGCCTTGGATGGTGTAATTTTTTAAGGAGGCAGCACCGCTATCTTGCTGCTCTTCGCCAGTACTTCCTGTGGACTGAAGTGGTCAAACTCTGCCTTGCCTTTAATATTGGTCTCCAACAAGATGGCTGCCAGCCGGAAGAATGTCATCAACGGGGCCTGGGACCGGAAGTGGCACAGCGGTGAATCCTCTTCATCCCCCCCCCCCCTCCCCCCCTTCCTGGCAACAGGGGGCGGACCTCTCAAGTTCCACTTGGGGCTGGACACCACAACATTGTTTCCACGCCCGGGGGCAGGATGCTGGCCTTGGCGGGAATCTTTGGCGCGCTTTCCCAGTGGATCTTTAACACTTTCAGGTACAACATTCTGGCACGCAACATAATTTCTGTTCTTATCTTGCACATTGTAAATCCACTTTTTGTAAACTTTCTTGCTACTGACAATACTGTTAACTTCACCTCCCCCACTATTTCTTCAGTGCCAGCACTTTAACTTATTTCAATGACACAGTCCCGTACACTTTGCTGGCACACACTATTTTGTAAAGACATGAGACTTTCAATTTGACACAGTTCAGACTTGGGGGGGGGGGGGGGGGGTAGGACTTGCGGCAACTTGCACATACCCGCATACTGTAGATGGGTGGCCGGACTTGACTTGGTGACTGAATGGTTAAAGCACTCACCCGTATCCTGTTCGTGGGACGCCAAAATATGTGGTGTGCCACCGTGGTGAGTGGCAGGGCCATGGGTGTTGCGGTGATGAGTGTTGGGATCAGATGTTATTAACCCCGGGGGTCAGATGGTATTAACCCCTATATGTTTGTGACACCAGTGTGGTTTTTCGGGTTCCGGAACACCACAAGCCCCGGATTCTCCGCTATCCCACGGGCTAGTAGTGAATCAAGAGTCCACAACCAGTTGCAGATAAACGGAGGCTTTACTGAATAGAAGACAGGTGTAATTATCTTCACAGCTATGGCCAGAATTCCCAGAGAGGTGACCAGTACCCAGAGGGCCTCGCAGCTTGCTGGACCAATACTTGTGATAAACTTGACTTTGTCTTGTACTATGTGTAGAACTTGTCTAACTTCAGTGACAGCAGACATAGACTTAGACAACTGGAGAGTTGTAGCTTTGTGGTACTCCAGATGCTGAACACTTGTCCTTGACTTCTCTGGTAGCTGCTTCTGCAAAGACTTAGATGGTACAAGAGCTATGAGCACTTAACTCAAAGAGAGAGAATTAAAGATGGCCACCCCTTTATATAGTGGGAGGTTGGACTAAAGCCCATTGGACAAACTGTGGGTCATAGGTTAAAGCTGGTGCTCTCTGGGATTACATGTTACAACCACTCATATAACTGCATAACATGTGACAGGCTTACTCACACAGGTCCTTGAGACCTCCACAGGCCCTGTATACTATCAAGACATAAGGATCCTGTCTATGCTCTTAAAGCTACACATACCACATTTAATAAATTAACATAAGAACAAATGGAGTCCCTGCAGGGGAGCCCCCAGGTCACTGAGGGACTCAACCTGACAGGGCCTACAGATAGTACAGGAACGTGTACCTGTACTGGGACATCACATAAACATAAAAAGGCATCTAATTGGGCCCTGCCTCTGGGGGTGCTTAAAGGGAAAGTGTCATCAAAAGAACACATTTTTGTTAACCATATTTATAAAGAATCTTTGGTTATTTTTTTCTAATTTTGTATTTTACTATCTGTGTTTTAAAATAATCATGAATTCTTGCAGTTTTCATTCTGGTCACTAGGCGAAAGTTTATTAAAAGAGCTTTGGTAACCGTTCAGTCGTCATCACATGTGGTACAATATACATCGCGGGTTCCCTACGCTATACATTGTACCACATGCTGCACTAACATTCCGCTCCAACCATTACATTACAATCTGTGATCAGGGAGGGGTGTGGGAACTATGGGGGTAGGGAGGGGCGGATCAAAAGGCCAAACTACTCAGCAAACACGTGAGGAGGTGAGGAATTGGAGGGGCATTAGTCCTCTACTTTATCAACAGCTAGGCTGTCCAAGATTGAACAGTCTCTAAGCAGGCAGTTGAAGATGAGGCGGTTCCTGGCCAGTCCTTAAAACAGTTTATAAGACACCAGGCCTTCTGGATGGCCTCCACGTCATGAACCCCAGGAAAAAGTCCATAATGCACCGAATTGTACAATAGGTTGTTCCTGGGTACCGAGTCTTTAAGTTCCAGTTCCAGGACGTTCAATAGATCTTGTTGAAAGGTCAATGGCGTTTGTTACTTTGTATCCTGCCTGACGAAAGGCTCGGTATGGGCTTAAAACACCGGTGTGTGTTGCATTTTACTAATAAAGCCCTTTTGATATGTTTCACTAAAATCAGCCTCAGTACAATATATGGAAGAGGCACCTTCAGATGTTCCATTTTTTTGTTTGTGACATGAATGTTGCTGAATCTACAAGCTGTCACTGAAGTGCACCCGCACCACCCAGAGGAACTAACCGGCTGCTGAACCGGTGTTTTATAAAAGGGGTACTCCGATGGAAAACCTTTTTTTTTTCTAAATCAAGTGTTGCTAGAAAGTTAAAACAGATTTGTAAATGACTACTATTAGAAAAAATCTTTACCCTTCCAGTACTTTTTAGCAGCTGTATGCTACAGAGGAAATGGTTTTCTTTTTGAATTTCTTTTTTGTCTTGTCCACAGTGCTCTCTGCTGACACCTGATGCCTGTATCAGGAACTGTCCGGAGCAGGAGAAAATCCCCATAGCAAACCTATGCTGTTCGGGACAGTTCCTGATACAGGCATCAGGTGTCAGTAGAGAGCACTGTGGACCAGACAAAAAAGAAATTCAAAAAGAAAACAATTTCCTCTGTTGCATACAGCTGCTAAAAAGTACTGGAAAGTAAAGATTTTTTAATAGAAGTAATTTTTACAAATCTGTTTAACTTTCTGGAAACAGTTGATTTAAAAAAAATGTATGTATGTTTTTCACCGGAGTACCCCTTTAAAGGGGTTGTTCTCCACTGCCCTGTCTTCCGGAAGTTTATTACTCCGGACGCTGTGTGCAGGCTTCCGTGCTCGAGGCCGCCCCCTTGTGATGTCATGCCTGCCCCCTCAACGAAAGTCTATGGGAAGGGGACGCGACCGACGTCACGATGGGGTGGCCTCGAACACGAAAGCCCGCACACATCGTCCGGAGTAATAATAAACTTCTGGACGCTGCGAGCGGAGCTCCAGAAGACAGGGCAGTGGAGAACAACCCCTTTAAGATGTTGTGCTCTGAGTACACCATCATTTGGTAAGGAGACACCTACTGTCCTTGTCCTGTTCACCCATCGTCTTACAGTCTGCACTAGGGGCGAACGCCTTTTCTTTTGCTGTTTCACAGTTTTTTCATTACACTGGACTGAAAACCTTGGTCTGCTGTGGCTTCAGTCCAGCAACAAAAACTGATATGGTTCAAAAAAGAAAATAGAAACAGATTAGAAAGAAAAATAAAACAACATGTTTCAGCATCTGGCTCTAAACAGGAAAAAAAATATACAGTACAGCAATGCAAGTATAACCAGGAGTAAACGCTGAAGAGGCTGCATTGCCTGCATAAATGCTCATAACAGTGTTTCTCACCCAGTGTGCCTCCATCTGTTACAAAACTACAACTTCTGGCATACTGGGCGTTATAGTTTTGCAACAGCTGGAGGCACACTGGATGGGACGCACTGGCTCATTAGCTTATCAGCAGAGGTGCTAGGAGTCCAGTTTTTCCATATGGTTTTTGGTCTACTTATATGGGCACGCTAAGGCTGTGCTTCCCAACCAAGGTGCCTCCAGCTGTTGCAAAACTGCAACTCCCGGCATGCCCGGACAGCCAACGGCTGTCCGGGCATGCCGGGAGTTGTAGTTTTGCAACAGCTGGAGGCACCATGTTTGGGAAGCACTGCTCTAAAGCCATGTCAAATCTGTAGACAGAATCTGCTGGAAAAAGGAATTACCCTCTATGGAGATGGCGCATTTCTGACCAGTCCTAGCAGCGGCATGTTCCAGCCGGCGTGCCCGCCATTTGCAGGTAGATACCAGTTTTTAATTTTCAGAGGCTTTTTTGAAAAATGAAAGACTCAATCTGATTGGGCGCCATGGTTTGACAAATGTCTCCTTTTTGTGCAACTAGTGGGTTCATTTGGAATTTCTATTGTGGGAACAGGATGTGAAGGGAGTGATGACAAGCTCTGTACTGCGCTGCAGAATATATTGGTGCTATATTAATGAATGTAATGTGTGATAATGAGTCATTTGCACAGATCCCTCACGTCAGGGCTGACACCTCCTTAGGAAGACTTGTGCTCACCTGTTCCTATCTTTACATCTATGCAAAAGTTGTCGTCATCCCCGCCCTGCTGCTCCATGTACTTCTGTAAACTCTCATCTCCGAGCGCTTTCACTGCCCACTTTACCACTGCTTTTCCTTCCTTCCCAACCTACTCTGCTTTCCAGCCCTCCCTCACTTCCTCCCCTTACCTCCCCCTTCTATCTGAATAGCCTCTGTCATACTATCCCCACCCTGTTCCCTCCTCTCTCACATCTGCCCTCCCCTACCTCACCTTTCCTCTTACTCAGTCTGCCTCTCCTTCCTTTCCCCTCCCTTACCTCTCAGCCTCCCCTTTCTCCTCCTCTCACCTCTCCCACACACTCTTCCTGGACTGTCTATGGATGGACAGGAGTTTGATCAGCAATATCCACCAGGAAGGCACAAGAGACAGCGTATACCTTACTGTTCAGAAGTGACCCTCTCCTGAGAGCTCCTACCTGCACTGATCCTGTAAGAGACCCCCCTTCTTGCACTGAGACCTTTAATGAAGGAGACACCCATCTTGCACTGGGAAGATTTCATGAAGGAGACATTCCATCTGTACTACTCGAAAACTTCCATCCTCCAGAAATTCCAGAGAGTCTTTTTTTTTGTATACTAGAAGACGTTTCGTAAGTCTTCCAAGAAGTGTTTTTAATTCTCTGGAAAGAGACCTCACCTGCTAAGAGACTGCATCCCAGCGGCATTGTGCACTTGTAGATCATACACCTGGGATGACCAAGAATCTCATACTGGCTGGGTGTGACAGAGACTGTCAGTACTCCTGCAGGCAGGGTGCAACAGTGTCCTATATTGTGTCATCATTACCTATTTGTGTTGCATTTGTGTAGTTGTGCACTGATTGCCTGGTTGGTGGAAACAGTTTTACATCCAGCGATTGTGCAAACCGGAATCGATTGTGGTGTCCCACCATGGCGTTACAAGAAGGCTTACAGTATGGCAAAGCAGACTTTGTCCTTATGGACTCTGTCACATTACCAGAATTTATGGATAATCTGAAACTCAGGTAAGTGCACCTGCATGGGAATTTATTTTGCCCCATCTTTACAATGTGTAACCAGTCACTATCAGTAGTATGTCGGAGGGATCTATATATTTTTTCAGTGGTTCCATATATCTGGTGGCTTTAATGGACATTGGAGAAATGGGACAACCCTTAGGCTAGCATTCAACTTGTTTTTTTTTCTGGCACTGCAGTTTTTGAGCCAAAGCCAGAAGTGTATTCAAAAGGAATATGGCATAAAAAGGAAGGACTTACACTTCTCTTCCCTTATGGATCCACTTCTGACTTTGGCTCAAAAACTTCAGTGGCAGTTTTCCAAAAACTGCCAGAAAAAAAACAAGTGGAAACCTAGCCTTATATTGGTTTGTCACAGATGCAAATGTCAGGTAGAGATGCTGCAAACTGTGATGTCATCCAATAGTTGCCACTGAGTACATTAAGACAGGCGACAATGTCACCTGAACGTCCTTTGTGAATCTTATGTCTTCATCATCTCGGTATAATGTCCATATGTAGACTTCACACATTGGGGATTTGTCATGAAATTGCACCAAAAGATGTATGGCACATCAATCCCTAGCCTAGTGTGTCTTTAAAAAAAAAAAAAAAAATGATGGTACAATAAGGGCATTTTTTTGGTTCCGGGGAACCCCGGTTGGGATTCACATAGACTACCATAGTGCGCAATTTTTACGTAGACCAGTTTCACATGAGCATAATCCAGATGGGTTATTTGTGTCTGTATTACGGCTGTGGGTCTTATGAACCCCAACTAAAAGCATCATAGATCATTTTGATACTGGCAGTTCGGGTCATCTCATCACGCCTGATCAGGAAGTATTACTTTACTGAGAGAGTAGTGGATGCATGGAATTGCCTTTCTGCAGAAGTGGTCACTGCAAATACAGTAAAGGAGTTAAAGCATGTAAGGGATAAGCAGAAGGTTATCCTTCATATAAGATCGGGCCAGGAACTATTGATCGCATGCATAATATTGGGCAGACTAGATGGGCTGAATGGTTCTTATCTGCCGACACATTCTGTTTCTATCAATTTCAGCCATAGACTTTATGATAACCGGACTTATTTATCACATTATGAACATCTCTTAAAGGGGTACTCCCACCCTAGACATCTTATCCCCTCCCCGCCGCTGGGGACCCCCGCAATGTTGCATGCGGCACCCACCTGTTTCTTGTCCGTCACGCCCCTTCCCATAGACTTGCATTGAGGTGACGGGGCGTGACGTCACACAGGGGCGGAGTCCTGACGTCACAGACTTCCGTTCCCGTGGTCGCGACCGAGACCCTCCAGCGCTTCCGGACAAGAAACAGGTGGGTGCCGCATGCAACATTGCGGGGGTCCCCAGCGGCGGGACTCCCGCGATCAGACATCTTATCCCCTATCCTTTGGATAGGGGATAAGATGTCTAGGGTGGGAGTACCCCTTTAAAATAATACAGTCAATGTAAATGTCTTTTCTTGTAATAATGTGGTTTGGAGTCATGATGTTTAGACTGATAATGCTGCTGCTGTGGAAAGTTTAGTAGTTGCCCATTGCCATCTTCAGAAATGTATGGAATCTACAGTATTTTTTTTCCTATGGGCATTCATTCTTTGCACTCTGATAACTCTCCCACAGTGTCTTTGGTTCAGCTAGCGCCATTTCAATGGCATCAAATTACTACTTCTGTATCATTGAGTTTATCCCTTTTTTTTCTTGTGTATTTTTTGCGCAGTGACTTTTTTTGTTTGTCTTTTTTGATAGAATATTTTCCAATGTTCTCTATGTACTCTTGTACCGTAGAAAGAAAAATGCTTTGCACACTAATTTACTATTGCGCATTTTTTGTTTAGATATTAAAACTTTGCGCAAAGGCATCAAATATAGAACACCGAGGAGTGCAAGTACCAATGTGTCAGACGGTAGAAACATGAAGGAATGTCCATGTTATAGCAAAATTTATCAACAAGCTTGCGCACGGTTTATACATTTTGCACAGACATGAAAAACATAGAAAGCACTGACATGGTTGAAATGATTTCTACCTCACACCGACATTGATAAATCTCCCCCACTGTGTGGAATTTCTCATTGTATTTAAGCCACTTTTTTGTGTACATTTTGTCAAAAATGTTTGGAAATTTTTTGCTTTCACACCATTTAAGAGGGATATTCCATCTAAACTAAAGTGGTTAAACTTTTAGGGTATGACAAGTTAAAAAATTTTGCAAACACATTAATTCCGCAAATTTGCCTCCTGCTCCTTTATTTCCTCTTGTTGGCAGCTCGTGGCTTAAGTAACAGACCACCACTCCACTCTAAAAAAAGGTGGTCAGGTTGGTGTGGAAGTGTGTGTGTGTGTGTGTGTGTGTGTGTGTGTGTGTGTGTGTGTATGTAGATATAGATATATATAGATATATATATATATAGATATATATATATATATATATATATATACACACACACATATACTGACACCAGTGCGATTACCGCTTCCAGAGTGGAGTGGTGGTCTGCAACCTAGACAAGAAGCTGTCAACATATGGAGGAAAGGAGCAGGAGGCAAATTTACCAAAGTAAGTATTTGCAATAATATTTAACTTGATGTGCCCTATAAGATTAAAGGGGTACTCCGGCGGTAAGACATCTTATCCCCTATCCAAAGGATAGGGGATAAGATGCCTGATCGTGGGGGTCCGGCCTCTGGGGACCCCCGTGATCTTCCACGCCGCACCCCGTTAGAATCAGTCACCGGAGCGTGTTCGCTCGGGGTCTGATTACTGGCGATCACGGCTCCGCCCCGTGTGACATCATGCTCCGCCCCCTCAATGCAACCCTATGGGAGGGGGCATGACAGCTGTCACACCCCTCCAATAGACTTGCATTAAGGAAGCGGAGCGTGATGTCACACGGGGCGGAGCCGTGACGTCACTATGCTCCATCCTTGTGGTCGAGATGGACTCAGCTTGAGGACCTCCAGCAGTTCCGGAAGCCGTTAAAGGTGGGTGCTGCATGGTAGATCCTGGGGGTCCCTAGCAGCGGGACCCTGGCGATCTGACATCTTATCCCCTATCCTTTGGATAGGGGATAAGATGTCTAGGGGCGGAGTACCCCTTTAACCACTTTAGTTGAGATGGGACTACCCTCTTCAGGGTGTGTTCACACATACAGTATCCTGTATATTTGATGCATATTATTTTAAGCTGTAGATTTAAAGCTGTGTTCAGTCATTTAGTTTACATTGAGATCTGCAGCTTTAAATCCTGCACATCAAATATGTGCAGTATACTGTCCATGTGAATACACACTTAAAGGGGTACTCTGGAGGAGAACAGGCCAAAAAGTTCAACAGATTTGTAAATTACTTCTTTTAAAAATCATAATCCTTCCAGTATTTATCAGCTGCTATATGCTCCAGAGGAAGTTGTGTAATAGCAACTGACCTGAGTAGAAGCAAATCACCATAGCAAACCTCTCCTACTGTGGACGGTTCTTGACATGGACAGAGGTGGCAGCAGAGAGTGGTGTGGTCAGACTAGAAAGAACTACACAACTTCCCGGGAAGCACTTAGAAGTACTAGACTTAAATGGGCACCAATTTTTTTTTTTGATACGTTGTAGTACTTATGTACTACAACATATCTCTAATATACTTTCATTATTTATTTTTTTCATTAAAATTGTTTAATTCACATTTAAAAAACGGCCACTAGGGGTCCCTCCTAGCGGCCGCCTGCAGCCTGGCGTGACGTCACGCTTGAATTCGGACTGATGCTGGACGGGCATCGGTCCGAATTCAGTCAGGCTGAGCTCGCTCCCTGCCTGTCAATCAGACAGGCGGGAGGGAGCGCTTTGAATGAAGAGGATGCGCACAGGCTCCCTGGCTTTGCACGCAGGCCCCGGGGACAGGTAAAATATTATGCGCAGCTGCTGCTAATGACTGTTCTGTTTACTCTTTTGCGGGCGGTCGGAGGGGGGGGGGGGAGTGGATTGAGCGGGGAGGGGGGGAGTGGATTGAGCGGGGAGGGGGGGAGTGGATTGAACGGAGGGGGGGGGGAGTGGATTGAACGGAGGGGGGGGGAGTGGATTGAACGGAGGGGGGGGGGAGTGGATTGAACGGAGGGGGGGGGGGAGTGGATTTAACGGAGGGGGGGGGGAGTGGATTTAACGGAGGGGGGGGGGGAGTGGATTGAACGGAGGGGGGGGGGGGAGTGGATTGAACGGAGGGGGGGGAGTGGATTGAACGGAGGGGGGGGGGGAGTGGATTGAACGGAGGGGGGGGGGGAGTGGATTGAACGGAGGGGGGGGGGAGTGGATTGAACGGAGGGGGGGGGGGGAGTGGATTGAACGGAGGGGGGGGGGGAGTGGATTGAACGGAGGGGGGGGGGGGAGTGGATTGAACGGAGGGGGGGGGGGAGTGGATTGAACGGAGGGGGGGGGGAGTGGATTGAACGGAGGGGGGGGGGAGTGGATTGAACGGAGGGGGGGGGAGTGGATTGAACGGAGGGGGGGGGAGTGGATTGAACGGAGGGGGGGGGGGAGTGGATTGAACGGAGGGGGGGGGGGAGTGGATTGAACGGAGGGGGGGGAGTGGATTGAGCGGCGGCGAGGGGGAGTGGATTGAGCGGAGGGGGAGTGGATTGAGCGGAGGGGGAGTGGATTGAGTGGGGGGAGTGGATTGAGCGGCAGGGGGGGAGTGGATTGAGCGGCGAGGGGGGGAGTGGATTGATCGGCGAGGGGGGGAGCGGGTTGCGCGGCGGGGAACGGGATGTTAGGAGCTGCGGTCATCACAGATACGGTGTTCACCTATACAGTATGCCTCCAGTTGTTTCCCCACTACAACTCCCAGCATGCCCTGACAGCCAATAGATGTCAGGGCAAGGCTGGGAGTTGTAGTGGTGAAACAGCTGGAGGCACCCTGTATAGATGAACTAAGGGCGGAAGTCCCCCCCAGCAGTGACGTTGCGCCTGCTGGGGAAGTCTGCCTGGTAGTGAGCACATTACCAGGCAGACAAAAGGCATTTTTAATATGTAAAAAAAAAAAAAATTTAAGACAGGGAGGGGGTTAGGGATAGATGGGCAATAGGCAGGGATAGGAAAAAAAGGATGGTGGGAGCTACTCTTTAAATAATTATTATTATTATTTTTTTTTTTAACAATGCCTATGCTGATATGAAAAAAATAAACCTTTACCCACTTCTCGCACTCCCCTGGTGTCTCCAGTATCTGTTGAGACCCTCTTCCTGGGCTCAATACATTATGCATGTCTCAGCCAATCACTGGCCGATGTGGCACACCGCTGTAGCTAGTGACTTACTGAGCTTCACCGTGATGTATTGGGCCCAGGAAACAGGAAGAGGATCACACAGGATACCAGGGGAGTGTAGGGAAGTAGAGGTTTATTTTTTATAATTTACAGAGTGGACATAGTTAAAACCCCTCCTGCCAGATACCCCTCAAATCTGTATCATTTTCTGGCCCCAGTTCATTTAAAAAAATGTTTTTCCTCTTGAGTACCCCTTAAAGTTATTTCAGCAAAACTTCTCAGGCTATGTTCAAAAGGCAGAATTTCTGCACTGAATTCTGAATGAAAATTCTGCAGTAAATTCCGCTGAAATTCTGCAGTAATTTCTGCTGTGTGAATGGAACAGCGGAATGGAGTGGACAGCCCATTGGAGTGTATTGGCTATAAATTCATGCAGAAATACATGCAGAAATTCTGGCATGTGAACATAGGAATTTAGGATGAAGGTAATGGCCGTTGACATTTGCAATCATAGCTGATTTATTAAATTGTCACAGATTTTTGCATAATCTCACTCCAGCCCAGACAACTCTTTGAAGTTTAGGCTAGGCTCACATTGATGTTGTCTTCAGTCCCATTCTGGGTCTGTTGGGCTCTTTTTTTCCCTCTTGAGCAGAATGGACCCTGAAACGGGTCAGAACACACTTGAATGGGGTCCGTCGGGGATCTGGTGGTTTAGTGGAGAAAAAAATCTTACATTCACTATTTTTTTCCCTTTACTAAACTTCCGTCGTTCTGACGGAATTGCCGACGGAACTCTGAATAACGGAGACCAACGACAATGGGAACAAGACCTTACCTAGATCTAAGCTACTTATGAAGAATTGATACATTTGGAACAAGTACACATGACTTATGCACAGTCAAGGGGCAGGAATAATAACTTGGTTCACACATACATTGATAAATTCCTCTCCATAGTGTAGACCCAGCCTGAGATCATTACTCATATTCATGTTTTCCAGAATATCAGTAGAATCAATACACATTTACCATTTTATTGCACAATAAGTATGTTCACAATGTGGAAGTTATGCATGTATGGTTTGTTACTGTATACAGGGGCTCCTACTGACAGTCTGTTATACAGATGTGACAGATGTTATACAATTGTTACTATGTAGAATATTTCCAGTGCACAGCAGACTGTATATCTTCCTTGTACAAGAAAGAAACACAGGATGTAACTAACATTCAAATGGTTGGTACAGAGAGTAAACTCTTAAAGGGGTACTCCAGGGGAAAAGAAACGTTTTCAAATCAACTGGTGCCAGAAAGTTAGATATTTTAAAATTTCTTCTTTTTTAAAATATTCATCCTTCCACTACTTATCAGCTGCTTTATACTACAGAGGAAGTTGTGTAGTTCTTAACAGTCTGACCACAGGGCTCTCTACTGTAAGAACCCGAAGAGTTAACCTGCACTGAGGTGTATTATTTTTCTGGTTACTGTGGAAACGCCCTGTTCTCTGGATGGTCAGCTGACCTCGTTGGCTTTTCACCTGCTTAGCTCCCTATTTAAACCCTCAGTATTAATCCAGGCAACGCCTGTGAAAGAGCTCATACTCCTAGCTAGCGTTTGTACTGTATCTTGTATTTCTGGCATATTTGACCCATTGGCTCCCCTCTCTGACTCCTCTCCTGTTTCTCCGATTTGGCTTTTCTGTTATCTCTTGGTACTGACTCGGCTTGTGGACTGTGACATATTGGCCCTTATTTACTATTGCAAACCCGACATGTTTTGTCGGGATGTGTGCCAGAAATTCTGTATGCACCCGAATTTGCGCCAGAATTGAAAAAAAACCTGACTAACTCTCCATTTTACTGAGAGAACCTGGAAAAGGGGTGTGACCATCGGGGGAACTTATTCAGGCAGGAAATGTCACCATGGTTGTGGATCCGTCGCCTAAGGCGGATACACAAGTAGGCAGGGCAAGTGGGAGTGGGCGAGTTCAGGGCTTTACTCTTCCCTGCCCATACGGGACATCTGCTGACACCTCTGTCCATGTCAGGAACTGTCCAGATTTGAAGAAAATCCACATAGCAAACTGCTCTGGACAGTTCCTGACATGGACAGAGAAGTCAGCAGAGAGCACTGTGGTCAGACAGAAAAGATATTCAAAAAGAAAAGAACTTCCTTTGGAGCATACAGCAGCTGATACGTACTAAAAGGATCAAGATTTTTAAATAGAAGTAGTTTACAGATCTGTTTAACTTTCTGGCACCAGTTTATTTGAAAACACTTGTTTTCCACTAGAGTACCCCTTTAACTATGTAACATTGTGTAGAGCATATTAAATTATTTGCGACCTTTTGTGGTGAGCTCACCTGCTATTGTTCTACGATGCTAGAGGTAGGTTATGGGGTTGCATTCTATCCATGATTTTGTTGCTTCCATAGTAGTATGATTTAGGTGTCGGTATCAGTCAGCCATGGCACCTCCCCTGGTATCTGGGCCGTGCCACGACATGTAGATGTTTATCATAATACCATTTTTCCAGTTAAGTAAGAGGAGCTGGCATATTATTATTTTATTTATTTATTGATTAATCAATCTAGTCCAGACAAATAAGAGCAAATTAGGAATGCCCTAAAGCAGTGTTCTGCAACCTGTGGCTCTCCAACCTTTGCAAAATACCAATTCTGTTATGTCTGGGCATGATGAGAGATGTAGTTTTGCAACAGCAGAAAACCACAGGTTGAGACACACTGATTTTGTGGTGTCAGGGGATGATGGGAGTTGTAGTTTTGCAAAAGCCGGAAAGCCGCAGTAGAGCTAAGGATTGGGTTTGGCCATTGTGTACCTGATCTTTTCTAAATGTGAAGCAGACTCTCAGATGACAGTACTGATGATTCCCCCTTATGACTAGAGGGCATGGTAGACCCAAAAGCATGGGGATCAAACAGTATGTAAATCCCTCTCTAATTCTTTAAATAGGCATTGTCTTTTGAACAAACTTTGAATAGATCAATAGTACAAGACAAATATAAGAAACTGTGTTATATACATTATTAGACAAAAATACTTCTTTTTTTCCTGTTATCAAACTTTTTTCCAGCAGCCGGAGACCCTCCGGTAATGGCAGACATCAGCGATCGCGCCGATGTCTGCCTTTAACCCTTCAGATGCCGTGATCAATTCAGATTACAGCATCTGCAGCAGTGCGGTCAGAAAAATGGATGATTGGATCGCCCGCAGCGCTGCCGTGGGGATCCAATCATCCAGCATGGCAGCCGGAGGTCTCCTCACCTGCCTCTAGCTGTGTCCTGGGGTCTTTTGCTCTGGTCTAAGATCAAGCAGACCAGAGCAGAAGATCACCGATAATACTGATCAGTGCTATACTCTATGCATAGCACTAAACAGTATTAGCAATCAAATGATTGCAATAAATATTCCCCTATGGGGACATAAAAAGTGTAAAAATAAAAATTATAATAATAATTAAAAAAATGAAAAACAAAATGTAAAAAAAATGAGAAACATCCCCTCCCCCAATAAAAAGGTAAAACGTCAATTTTTCCCCATTTTACCCACAAAAAGTGTTAAAAAAATTATAAACATATTTGGTATTGCCATGTGTGCAAGTGTCCGAACTATCAAAATATAATGTTAATTATCTTGTATGGTGAACGGCGTAAATGTAAAAAAAAAAAATAAAAGTCCAAAATTGCTGCAAAATTGTATTAAAAGTTTTATATATGCAAATGTGGTATAAATAAAAAGTACAGATCGCAGTGCAAACAATGAGCCCTCATACCGCCTCTTATACAAAAAAATTTAAAAGTTATAGGTCATCAAAATAGAGGGATTTTAAACGTACTAATTTGGTTAAAACGTTTAAGATTTTTTTTAAAGTGGTAAAATAATAGAAAAGTATGTAATCATGGTATCATTTTATTTGTATTGACCCACAGAATAAAAAAAAAATGTCATTTTTTAATGTAAATTGTACAGCGCGGAAACAAAACCTTCCAAAATATGCTAATTTCCGGTTTTCTTTTCAATTTCACCACACATGTAGTATTTTTTTGGTTGCCCCATACATTTTATGGTAAAATGAGTGATGTCATTATAAAGGACAACTGGTCGCGCAAAAGACAAGCCCTCATACTCATAAAAGAGTTAGGATTTTTAGAAGACGAGGAGGAAAAAACTAAAATGCAAAAATAAAATTGGCCTGGTCCTTAAAGAAGAACTCCAGAATATAAAAATTGTGGCCCATACTGCCGGCAGTAAAAAAAATAAAGATGTACATACCTTCCTCCGCTCCCCCGGGGCCTCCAGTAACTGGCTCCGTTCTCCACCATGATCCTCTTCCTGGTTGCCGGTGGTCAGAGAGTCATACTACGCTCAGCCAATCACCAGCCGCAGTGAAGTCCCGACTCGGCTGGCGATAGGCTGAGCGGCAGTGTGACGTTTTCGGCCCCGGCAGCAGGTGCCGGTGTAGGGAAGAATTTTGTGTCCTGAAGCGTTTTCACACTGCCGATCAGCCTATCACCGGCCGAGTCGGACTTCACTGCGGCTGGTGATTGGCTGAGCGCAGTATGACTCGCTGACCACCAGCAACCAGGAAGAGGATCGTGGCGGAGACCGGAGCCGGTTACCGGAGGCCCCGGGGGAGCGGAGGAAGGTATGTACATCTTTATTTTTATTTTCTGGAGTTCTCCTTTAAGGGCAAAATGGGATTGGTCCTTAAGTTGTAAAAAATATGACGTAAACCCCTCATACAGTCATACGCTCTCCTTCAATCGTTGGGTCCCAGTCCTTTTGATTTTGCTTATTTGAAGTGGGTGGGGGATATTCCTATGCTCTCGGAGGATATGTGGAAGGAGGTGGTCCTGACCTATAACTCTACTGTTGCCAGTGCAAGGGTCTTCAGTTTCAGTTAATCCAGTTTCGTTTTATCCTGCGTCTCTATTATACACCAGTTAGGCTGAAAAAAATTTGGGTTTCCCCCTCAGATGCCTGCTTTAGGCCCTTTTCACACTACAAAATTACTCTGTTTTAAAGATCCGTACAAAGTTCCGTCTGAAAATCAGCTGTAAAACGGCAGGAACAAAATCCTATACGGCCATTAGAAAATCCCATTATAGTCTATGGGTTTTTTCTAATAGCCGTTTTAACCTGTGATAGACCGTTATTAATAACAGCCGTTATTTTGTGATGGAAGATAGTAACGGGACAAATAGTGCATTCACTACAGTATTTCTCCCGTTACTTTCTTCCATCACAAAATAACTTCCGTTATTATCACCTATTGTATTAACACTTCTCCTTCCTCAGATATCCCTCTGTCTTGCTGTTTTCTCTCCAATCCCACTGTAATCCAGCAGATTAAATATTCAGCACATTTCTAAGGAAATTTCCACAGCAGATCCTAATATAATGTCAATGTTTTGCTCTTGTTTTTAGTAATTATTCGCTCCTACTCATTCCGTCCTCCCGTCCTGCCCTACACTGTCTTGGCACAGAGTCCTACATATACGCCAAGTGGCATTTTCTTGTGATTAACGTCTGGGAGCTCAGGAACCGGATAGGAAATGACGATGCCAGAACACAAACCTTATATTGTCACTGCAAACTATTCACTTTTCTCTTTCTTAACTTTTTGTTTATCCTTGCAAGTAAAGGAAAGCAGCTCCGGGAGACGTCAGAAACTTCTTTTATTTTTTATTTTTTTTTATAAAGCAAGAGAAAGTGTAATGTTTACTTAAAAAGTACAGTCCGCGTCTCTTTTCTTTCTTCCAATACAAAGTTGACTGATGTCCGTGACATGTTTGTTTGACCTCCCTCAGTCCAAAGTGTATGAATGGCAGCGACACACTCTTCGCACACCATCAGAGAGAACAAGGGGGTCAGTGTTCAATCCGTGGCACAATCTATAGACAGTATTTATGGAAATCATCTACCGGATTCTTTGTTAGCATTGGTTTTGGATGTAGATGTCGAAAATATTGAGTTGAAAATATAGGTACTTTTTGTTTTTTCAAAGACATAATACACTTTCCTGTATAAGGGCCTGTGTACACAGAGTTTCCTTGTGGAATTGGCGCTTATTTTGTGCAAAAATAAGCGTCCGAAATCAGAGCCACATTGGCAAATGGGCTTTTCCAGGCAGATTCCACCGAAAGAATGAACATGTAGAGGGGTGGATTCCGTGGAAGTTCCCTTGTTTCTTAGTAGCATCCTTCCATTGAGACCAATAGGAGCCTGCCGTAAGCCGAATCTGCTCTGAATTCATTCAGAGGGAATGTCTGTAGTGTGAAGGCCCTTATTGTGTTGGCGGCATAATAGAAAGAGTGTGGTTGAGATGACATAAATATGCTTTATATTTATTACATTTTTTTCCAGAGATAGCGCCCTTTCTTACAAATAGGCTGTGCCTGGTATTGCATCTTCAAGTAAATAAGGCTGAACTGCAATACCGTACACAAGCCCATGAGCAAAGGTGGTGCTATTTCTGGGCAAGAAGACAGACTCCTTTACCTTTGAGGCTGCACATACATTGTCTGAATTCTACAATTATGAAAAGTCTTTTTATTTTATTTTGGTTCATATTAATGTATTTTTACAGCCGTTTCAGAAAAGCTACCGTTGTCCTTAACTTGGCGTCAGGGTCTTCATTGCCCCTGTGCCTAGCCCAGGATCCAGCGGTATACCTTCATGTGGTTAATGATAAACCACTCCCTGGCTTCACTAACACAAGTGGTTAATGCCATCTGCCCTGCACCTCACACCCCGCCATACCACACACTGCAAAAAATCTGAGGCTGATGGATTTTAATCCTTTGGGTAAACAAAGCCCAAGGCTGCATTTCTAGGTGCTGTTTTTAGCCAAAAATAGAAGTGAATGTAAAAGAATTAGGACTCCTTTTATACATATTTGTAAAGATAAGCTGCATCAAAAACTATTGGAATCCAGCCTAATGAAGGAAAACACATTGATGGCCCATCCTCTGCGGATTTTATGGTGGGTTCAGTCACTTGTTAACACTGATATCTGCAGAGGATCCTGTATGTGTGAATATACCCTAATGCATTAAGGTCGGGCAGACATTCCATGCACAGCAGGACCTGCGCCATCTCCGTGGATGGCAATGCGTTTCTGATCAGATTCTGTAGAAAGAATGAATAGAGTCCAATATTTAAAGACAATGGGAGCCTGCTGAATTGGAATTTCTGAGTGGAATTTCTCCACTTGAAAATTCTGTAGTGTGAATGTAACCTTACCCGTGCTTTGCAGCTACAGGTTTACTGCTGTCAATGATTAAAATCCATAGCAAAAAAAATCTGCAGCAAAATACACACGTGTAAGGTTACATTCACGCTACGGAATTTTCAAGCGGAGACATTCCACTCAGAAATTCCAATTCAGCAGGCTCCCATGGTCTTCACAGGGATTCTGCTGCATATAAACATACCCTAAGGGTCCATTTACACTACAGAATTTCGGAGTGGAGAGATCTCCCTTTGTTTTCAATAGGATTCTCGCAGTCAATAAAGATGGCGCATGTCTGTGTGGTCCTAGTGTCTATTGATTTTATACAGACTATCCGTCCGGAATTTCTCCGGGTGGATATTCCGTAGTGTGCATGGGACCGTATGTTTACAGGCCGCAGAGTTTGCTGAAGACCAGTTGCCCCAAGGATATCTTTACACAGGACTGAACTGCTGCAGGTCTTTTTGGGGGATTTGCTGCAGATTTGAACTTTCCTGTCGAATTTAATTTGAAAAAAAAATACACAATAAAAATCTTAAATTTTTTTAAAAAAGCAACTCACCTTGTGGTGTAAATCTGTCATATAAGTGTATCTGATCTTCCAGGTTTTAATTAGGGTTGCCACCTGGCCAGTATTTTACCGGCACAGATGGTATTTTGGCCACCCTGCCGGTATTTTTATATAAAAAATACTGGCAATGCAATGGCTGGTATTTATCCAAACAATTCTCCAACTCCCGGAATGTTGCATCACATACTCTACCAATGTTTTCCAATCAGGGGTGCCTCCAGCTGTTGCAAAACTACAACTCCCAGCATGCCCGGACAGCCAACGGCTGTCCGGGCATGCTGGGAGTTGTAGTTTTGCAACAGCTGGTGGCACCCCTGATTGGGAAACATTGACCTATACTATATTCTACTATATAGTCCAACATGCTTTGAGTTGTAATTTTGCAACAGCTGGAGGCACCCCTGGTTGGGAAACATTGACCTATACTATATTCTACTATATAGTCCAACATGCTTTGAGTTGTAATTTTGCAACAGCTGGAGGCACCCCTGGTTGGGAAACATTGACCTATACTATTATAGAGTCCAACATGCTGGAAGTTGTAGTTTTTGTTTGGGGCAGCTGCTGAGCCACAGGCTGTATCAGGGCATGCTGGAAGTTGTAGTTTTTGTTTGGGGCAGCTGCTGAGCCACAGGCTGTATCAGGGCATGCTGGGAGTTGTAGTTTTCATTTGGGGCAGCTGCTGAGCCACAAGCTGTATCAGGGCATGCTGGGAGTTGTAGTTTTCGTTTGGGGCAGCTGCTGAGCCACAGGCTGTATCAGGGCATGCTGAAATAAAAAAAAAAGTGATCAAAAAGTCACATTAAAACAAAAATGGTACTGTTAAAGGGGTACTCCACTGTTAGACATCTTATTCTCTATCCAAAGGATAGAGAATAAGATGTCTGATCATGGGGGGGCCTGCCGCTGGGGACCCCCGCAATCCCTCCTGCAGCAGCCCTGTACCTCAGCAGCCCAAAGTTTTCTCCGAGGCTGATGACAGGCGGTGCAGGGAATGGGGCATCATGACATCATGGCACCACCCCCTCGTGACATCACGCCCACCCCCTCAATGCAAGTCTATGGAAGAGGCGTCACTCCCCCTCACATAGACTTCTATTGAGGGGGCGGGGCATGACATCACAAGGGGGTGGACTGTGACGTCACAATGCCCTGTCCCCTGCACCGCCTGTCATCAGCCTCGGAGAAAAACTTAGCTCCGGGCTGCTGCAGGGTGGGGTATAAGATAGGGGATGGGGATAAGATGTCTAACAGCGGAGTACCTCTTTTAAAAGCTACAGATCAGTACCCCTTTTAAAAGCGCAGAAAATTAAAAATTAAAAGTTATAGGGGTCAGAATAGAACAAAATTACCCCCACATATTTGTATCCTGTGATGTTATGCATATAATTAATTATGCAAATTAGCATGGCCATTATATTTTTTGCAAGAAAGGTGGCAACCCTAGTTTTAATACATTAAAGGGGTACTCCACTGGAAAAAAAAATTTTAATCAATTGGTGGCAGAAAGTTGAACAGATTTATAAATTACTTCTATTAAAAAATCTTAACCCTTCCAGTACTTCCACAGGAAGTTCTTTTCGTTTTAACTTTCCTTTCTGCCTGACCACAGTGCTCTCTGCTGACACCTATGTTCATTTTAGGAACTGTCCAGAATAGGAGCAAATCCCCATAGAAAACCTATCCTGCTCTGGACAGTTCCTAAAATGGACAGATGTGTCAGCAGAGAGCACTGTGGTCAGGCAGAAAGGAAATTCAAAAAGAAAAGAACTTCCTGTGGATCATAACAGCAGCTGATAAGTAATGGTAGGAATAAGATTTTTTTTGGGCTTTTCAAATGCTTCATTAGTATTAATATTTTGCAATCATCATAAATAATAAATAAAAAGGGGGAAAAAAAGAGAAAAATAAGAAAGGAAGAAGAAAAAAAGAAAAAGGAAGAGAAAAGAGAAGAGATATTACTTATTTCCAACCTATTTCCTAGGATTAAGATTTTTTTAATAGAAGAAAGAAGAAAAATGAGATGCACTCACCCAAGCCTTTATCTTGCAGCAATCTTTATTCCGTTTTCATAAAAGAAGTACAGCGGGTAGACGCAGAGGAGCAGCCTTGCAACGACAGAACTGTTTTTTGCTCAAGAAGTTCTGTCGCTGCAAGGCTGCTCCTATGCGTCTACCCGCTGTACTTCTTTTATGAAAACGGAATAAAGATTGCTGAAAGATAAAGGCTTGGGTGAGTGCATCTCATTTTTCTTCTTTGAAGAGTTTATGCTGCGGTGTTTCTTGTTGGATCGTACCCCCATATAGCCACCCAGGTATTCATACCGGCACCAGTCTCCTATAGACCCCAGAACTGGACTGCAGTGCCGGACCCTTCGTTTCTTTCTTTTTGCAGATTTAATTTACAAATCTGTTTAACTTTCTGGCACCAGTTTTTTTTTCCAGTGGAGTACCCCTTTAAACGGTACCTCTCATCAAATAAACTTTTGATATATTTTAGATGAATGAATGTTGAATAACTTTCCAATAGCATGTTAATGGAAAATATGCTTCTTTCTATTGTATTTTTCCCGATCAGTCCTGTCAGCAAGCATTTCTGACTCATGCTGGAGTCCTAAACACTCAGAGCTGCCAGCCTGCTTTGTTCACAGCCAAACAGGCTGTGAACAAAGCAGGCTGGCAGCTCTGAGTGTTCTCCTTTGTGAACAAAGCAGACTGGCAGCTCGTAGTGTTTAGGACTCCAGCATGAGTCTGAAATGCTTGCTGCCAGGACTGGTAGGGAGACCCCTAGTGGTCATTTCTTCAAAGTGGAAAATTAAAGAGAAAGAAGCATATTTTTTAATAACATGCAATTGTAAAGTTATTCTGCATACATTAATCTATAATATATCAAAAGTTTTTTTGATGAGAGGTACCCTTTAAATAAATTGTAGCCAGGGTAGAGTGGAATGTGACCTGAGGACAGGTATCACAGACCAAGGATAAGACACATTGTAAATATTTGGTGGCTTTTTGAAGCCACATTTTTTATGACATTCTCCTCACATGAAGACTTGCACAGCTCCTACAAAGAAATCCAAAGGTTCCATTTATTGCTTTTTTTATCTCCTGCAAATACTGGAGATGCTGAATCGCAAGCTTTGCATCATTTAATAAGCCCTGTAAAAGTTTATATAAAACCTGCTGGGATCCGTATGCATTGTCTAATCGTCCTTGAAAACCCAACGCCCAGATAAACAATGCAGAGTTGTATGCGGCCGTGTTATTCATTCCGTACGGGAGGCTGTCCTCGCCATTGTTTACTTCACACTTCCTGTGTCATCTTGCCTGTGAGGAAAAAAAAATGTGTCAGCAAAATGATGTATATAAAATGCTATATTCCCATGAAGTGAACTGACGCAAGAAGAGGAATGTGGAATTCACCACTAAATCCAATATACAGTGCTCCCTCAAGTTACAATATTAATTGGTTCTGGGACGACCATTGTATGTTGAAACCATTGTATGTTGAGACCATAATTCTATGGAAACCGGGTAATTGGTTCTAAAGGCACCAAAATGTCATCCAAAAATAGGAAAAAGTGAGAATTAAAGATAAATAAGTAGATAACTAATATAGATAAAGCAAATCCTTACATATAAAAGTAATAAAGATCTGCTGGGAGCTGTAATCACTGTCTATTTCAGTGTTTCCCAACAGGGTGCCTCCAGCTGTTGCAAAACTACAACTCCCAGCATGCCCGCACAGCCAAAGGCTGTGCGGGCATGCTGGGAGTTGTAGTTTTGCAACAGCTGGGGGCACCCTTCTTGGGAATTTTTGCACCTAAAAATCCATATGATGGCTTATTTTTTGCGCCACCAATTCTACTTAATAATGACATCA
This sequence comes from Hyla sarda, assembly GCF_029499605.1. NCBI lineage: Eukaryota > Metazoa > Chordata > Amphibia > Anura > Hylidae > Hyla > Hyla sarda. The sequence continues at coordinate 42,220,595 of NC_079200.1, forward strand.
ATCACGGAAAAAAAACGGAAAAAAAATCATATTGTGTGTATGTATGTATGTATATATATATATATATATATATGTGTGTATGTATGTATATATATATATTGTAAGGATTCCTCCTTGGGGATTAGCTCTGGGATCGTCCTGGACCACGCCACAGGATGCGTTTCTTCTCAATAAACCAGCAAACAAACGCTTATAATGCAAATCTGGCACCTTGCCAGTTTTATTAGACAGGTTGCAGGGAAAGAAATAAACAAAAAGCAGGAACAAACAAAATCCTAGACCGTCTGGTCACTGACTAAACAGATCAGCTTGTCCTGACTAACAACCGCTGAGCTTCCCTCAGTCGGTTAAACATATGTCCCCTGCAACCTTCTACTCACAATTCATGTCACTTTCTTTGAGCCACTCAGCTCGGGCTGTGTACTCCTCAGCAGGCTCTGTCTCTTCCCTACAGCCCACATGCTGTCTCCTAGGAAGAGCCCCAACTATTCTGTTCTTTTTCCTTTTAAACACACACTTTCCCTTCCTGATACCTCATTAATCAGGCCACAGGTGGAGCATTCTGCAGAGATAGCAAGGGAAATACACCCTTTCCTTGCCACACTGCCACAATATATATATATATATATATATATATATATATATATATATATATACACATACACGCACACATGTTTTAAAATTGCCCCCCCCACTTTTGTCACTGGCCCCCCATGTGCCCCCCCTAAATATGAATGCTGGAGACGCCACTGCTGGTGCCAAAGGAGCAGGTAACCCTGGTACAGGTAAAGAGTATTACAGAACATGTAATACCTCCATGTACTGTAGGGGGCGCTTGGGGCAGCTGCTGAGCCACAGGCTGTATCCGGGCATGCTGGAATAAAATAAAATAAAAAGCGATCAAAAAGTCACATTAAAACAAAAATGGTACTGTTAAAGGGGTACTCCACTGTAAGACATCTTATCCTCTATCCAAAGGATAGAGGAAAATATGTGTGATCACAGGGGGCCTGCTTCTGGGGACCCCCGCAATCCCCCCTGCAGCAGCCCGGAGCTAAGTTTTCTCCGAGGCTGATGGCAGGTGGTGCAGAGGACGGGGCATCGTGACATCAGGCACCGCCCCCTCCTGACATCACGTCCGCTCCCCCTCAATGCAAGTCTATGGAAGGGGCGTCACGCCCCCTCCCATAGACTTCTATTGAGGGGGCGGGGCATGACATCACGAAGGGGGTGGGCCGTGATGTCACAATGCCCCGTTCTCTGCACCACCTGTCATCAGCCTCGGAGAAAACTTAGCTCCGGGCTGCTGCAGAGTAGGGCAGTCAGTGCATACACTTCAGTAATACAGGGGTTTTACCAGTGAATGCCCATTCTGATTGGTCAGTTCTTCCAGCCATTGACACGTTTCACAGATCTGGACTGTCTGTAGCATTGTATGTTGAGTCTGGTTTCAAGTTACAATTGTCCAGAAAAGACCATTGTATGTTGAAACTATTGTATGTTGAGGCCATTGTAAGTTGAGGGATCTCTGTACTGTATATGTGACCTACAAAAAGGAGTTTTCATGGCTTGTGTACCCATGTACATAATCATTATGGAATGCTCTTACAGGCAATGGAGGTGTCAAAGGAGATATAGCTGAATGGTGTTAACCCTAAATCACTGTGTCTTATTTTACTTTACTCATGCTATGTGTTTACAAGTATGATTATTATTTTAAATACAGTGGCATAATAATGTGGTATCATTGATAGGTTATAGGGATTTGGTCTGACAATTCAAAACCATACCACAGCGGATGGCAAAGATGCACAGAATCCCAGATAAAAAATAAATATGTAAAATAAATGTTTTGGTATTTCTCAGGCTAGGTTCACATTGCTGTTCGCAGCCAACCCACTAAGGGTCTTGAGCCAATCTGATCCTGAAACGGGTCGGATACAAAAGGCTACTACCGGGTCCCAACGGCCCCATTCACTTGCATGGGGTCCATCGGTGACCCGGTAGTTTTACAGGAATTTAGCGTAGAAAAAAATAGTGCATGCACAAATATTTTTTCTCCGTTAAACTCCCATTGTTCTTACCGCCTTGCCGATAGACCTCCGAATAGCGGAGTACAACGGCAATGTGAGCAAGGCCTAACAATCCTCTGTTATTTCTTTAACAATCCCTCTGACAACCCTAACAATGTCAGTACAGAGCCTATATGAGGGCACATAAAGGGAACCTTATGACATTAGAAGCTTACAGTAGACATATAGGGGTTGATGTCGTTTTCTATGTGGGTTCTCCCCCCCGACGGGTATTTTTCTACAGTATTTAAAAAATTTTCCCTACGTTTTGCATTATTTACAACAGTTCTAAACTGTTGGCTTTTCCAGAGCTCAAATCCGCCACATTTTATATGGAAACCTGAGTAAATATGTCGGGAAGACGCCCCTTTTGTCAGGGACACGCACCGTTGCAGGTTTTTTTTTTTTAGGGAAAATGGGTGATGGTTGGGTTTGAAGGTTTTTTTGTGTGCAAATTCTGGCCTAAATTCAGCCACGAACCCCCCCCCCCCCCCCAAAAAATAAAAAATAAAAATCAGAAACACATTACTAAATAAGCCCCATAGTGTGGGCCCATTGATTCTATGGGTACAGTATTCTGCTTGAATACAGTTCAGAACTTGTATGGCACTGTTATATGGCCTTGTAATTGAGTCCTAGGGGTGAATATTCACATTTGTGCAAAATCCAACAGACCATGCAAATCCATGCACACAGAGCCCTTATGATGTATTGCGTTAATCAGTATCCAGCAGGCTCCGTTTAACGTAAGTGTTAAGATAGGTCTCATCTAAAGGCTTATGTGGGCACTGTCGGATCCAAAAACTTTTTATATGTTGCTACTGATGAAAATTAAAGACTTTTTGTAATATGGTTGTTTAAAATATTTTGAATACTTAATAAAGAAAACAGCTCCTGAAAATCCCACCACTAGGGGTCCCTATACCTACTGGGACTCTAACCAGTCCTGCAGCAGCATCAGGCTTGTCTATGGGCCATTTACAAGAGATGACTCATAGACAAGACTGCATGAGTGTCACGATTCGACTAGCTGGATGTGGATTCTCTGTGTCAGCGAGGGATTGGCGTGGACCGTGTCGGTGGACCGGTTCTAAGATGCTACTGGTATTCACCACAGCCCGCCGCAAAGCGGGATGGTCTTGCTGCGGCGGTAGCAACTAGGTCGTATCCAATGGCAACGGCTCAACCTCGCTGACTGCTGAGAAGGCGTGGGACAGAAGGACTAGGCAGAGGCAAGGTCAGACGTAGCAGAAGGTCGGGGCAGGCGGCAAGGTTCGTAGTCAAATGGAATAGCAGAAGGTCTGGAACACAGGCTTTGGACAACACTAAACGCTTTCACTGGCACAAGGCAACAAGATCCGGCAGGGAAGTGCAGGGGAAGTGAGGTAATATAGCCAGGGAGCAGGTGGAAGCTAATTAGACTGATTGGGCCAGGCACCAATCATTGGTGCACTGGCCCTTTAAATCTTAGAGAGCTGGTGCGCGCGCGCGCGCCCTAAGGAGCGGAGTCGCGCGCGCCAGGACATGACAGCCGGGGGCCGGGACAGGTGAGTGACTTGGGATGCGATTCGCGAGCAGGCGCGTCCTGCTATGCGAATCGCATCCCCGCCGGCAATGTCAGTGCAGCGCTCCCGGTCAGCGGGTCTGACCGGGGCGCTGCAGAGAGAGAAACGCCGCGAGCGCTCCGGGGAGGAGCAGGGACCCGGAGCGCTCGGCGTAACAATGAGCAGACAACTCACCAATTACCTCCCACCACCACAAGGAGGGACACGCACCCTTCCACCACACACCAATCACCTCCCACCACCACAAGGAGGGACACGCACCCTTCCACCACACACCAATCACCTCCCACCACCACAAGGGAGGGACACGCCCCCTTCCCCAGAGAGGATTTCTAACACTGTGAGCTAATGAAAAGAAGGATTTTTATGGTAAATATAGGTGATACACTCCGTCATTTTTGGGCAGTTGGAATTTATGTTGTAGGGCAGTGTTTCCCATCCAGTGCACCGCCAGCTGTTGCAAAACTACAACTCTCAGCATGCCTGAACAGCAGAAGGCACCCTGGTTGTGAAACACTGTTGTAGGGTTTTCTGGATGAAATAGCTCAGTCAAATAGTCAAAGTGCAGGATATACCGTACAAGATATAGACTACAAAAACACAGTGTGAAAAGAGCCTAAGACATGTATTTGTCAGGACTTTTCAGGTAAACTAAGCCCCCACCCCTTATGTAGCTATTCACACTTTTTATAGACCCTGCTAATGACTATAGTTACTAAGGGAGAGTAGATTAAGCTATATTTTAGCTCATGTGAACAGTAGTTAGCCTTCATGTGGCAGGTTGGTTTTTATTAGCCAACTTGTATTTGTCAGGATCTTTTCGGAGATAGTGATTCTTGACCACCGCAGGACTAAAAATAGTTTTTGTGGTCGTATATGCTGCTATAAATTACATGGCTGTTATTCTTTGCGAACGCTTCTGTATATTTTGGGCCTGAGAATATAACATCTTGTTAGTTTGGTTTTACTCAGCTAAACATCATTCTAAAGAGTTTAGGAAACTTAATAGGACAACCCTGTCCATATTGCATTAAAGGGGTACTCCGGGGAACTAAACCCATAGCCCATCCTTTCCCTCTCATCAACCTATTTAATTGTCTAAATATAATTCATTAGCTATATAGAGTAGTTTTCCCTCTTTGGTTGTCACTTACATGTATGAAGCAAGGGAACGACATCATCCAGCCATCCACTCTTTCTCTATTCAAATCCCCTCTCTGAAAGCAACTCTTCTGAGAGACACAGGCCATGTGGTCTCTGCCCTGCACTGATTAATCATGTATCCTTTAGTGCTGAGAACTGGGAGGTGTGTGCAGCCTCAGCCAAACAGACACTGAATCTCTCTCTGCTGCTCTGAGCAGGAAGGTGGGGGCTGGCAGAGCAGAGCTGCAATGATTGCTGGGAGATGTAGGGAGGGGGGAAGAAGGATGGCAAAGAATATTAAGCAGCCAGAGAAGACAACAGAGGCCACAGGAGCCATTCATGTCAGGGAACATATTTTGAAGCTATACATATATGTGGTGAGCTGGGGTGTTGCTATAGTGTAGCAGGGTCTGGTGCTATTAACCCCTTAAAGTTCGTGATGCCAGGATGTGGTTATTCCGGTATGGTAACCGCCGTCAACCAACCCAAAACGGTTTTTAATAAAGGAATGTCCATAGCAGGAATTATGCAAAAACTGGAACTTTTACTTGTAATTCTTAAGAAACAGTCTTTACATTTATGTAGTTCCTCCAGAGGCAACCGGAACACAGGATACCTCGCAGGCTTGCTGGGACTTGTAGTATTGAGAATATCTATGCAGGCCACTGTGCTACTAATTTTATTCTTGAGTTGAGTAGTAGTCTCTAGAATTGTAGATAGAGCTTGATAACTCACATTTTGAAGTGGCTGCAGGTTCTTTAGGCTTTGGCCTAGATGAGATGAATTTAGATAGTACAGGTATTGTGCTTGGCTGAAATCCAGGAGATAAGAGAGAGAATTTAGAAACTACAGCCCCTTATATACTAAGGAGGCTGGACTAAAGCCCATTGGTTGCAAAGCCTGTGGGTCCTGTACCCAAAGAACTCTGGGTATGTCACATGACTTCACATAACTAACACTTCTGTACACATTTGTACAAACTTTATACATACTGACAATGCACACACAATATATACAATGCATTTATATGAGACAATAGAAGGTGAGCAAAGGGGTGAACCCTGCAGGAGAGCCCTATGGACTGCAGGGACTCTTCCTGAGGGGACTTAAGGGACCTGTACCGGGACACCACACACACATACATACCTTTAAATATAATGAATTGGTTCTTTGTATTTATGTTCAAGTAGTTTACATGCTGTAAGATTTTTTATTTTTTTTTTAAAGCCGAGGAACGTGCTTTCGATTCACCCAAAGTGCAAGAAAAAGTGCAAACGTGTTACACTAAAAAAACGTGCACAAAGGATGCGGTCTATCGCAAGCCCTTCTCCGATAGGAGAGAGGCCCCCCAACAAACCTTACCCTTCGCCTCCGGACCAAAAGGTACCTGCGAGGTTCCAGGTTCGATGTCCCTTTTCGCCGAAGCTACTAGGGGACCACAAATGCTCCCGGCATCCCCCTTGGCGTTAGCCAAGGTATCTGCCCGCAGAGCCGATTACGGTAGGTACCCTGCCAAAGCAGGAGTACCCGAGGTGTTTGCAGGGAGGTGCGGAACCTAATGGCCACACACACCTCCCCTAGACCGCCAGGAGGGACACCCAGAAGGGCTACTGCATCCTGACAAATCCTGTGAACACACAACACGCAAAAAGTGACACAGTGAGACAAAAAAGAAATAAATAAGTGAATGTGTGCAGATATACTGCCCGGACATCCGGCCGGATCTATAAAAATTTCTCTGATCCTAGCCAGAAGGCCGGGAATCAAGAGGTGAGTGCCACAAGGTGAAGAGATTATGGTGCCCGTGCTTCAACTCAGTGAGTCTATCCTCCCAGTGAGTTTCGGCACCTCGGGGTCACCACTTCCCGAGGCACAAAAGTACCTCGGCTCTAGACCCTCTCAGCCTCATGGCGAGACCCGGAGGGAACAGGTCACATCGGGGCAGCCGTCGAGCTGATTCCTCAGAACCAGCCCCGGAAAGCCCTGGTACACCTGCATCCTCCATGCAGCACCCATCCCCACCAGCCCCATATCGGCATTACTGTCCACCGGCATGAAAAACTGATAAGAACAGATACTACACTTGATCTTAGCCAAAAGGCCGAGAAGCGAAGTTTACATGCTGTAAGATAGGTCATCTACTAATATACTGTCTATAGTGGTGATGCATCCTTAAGACAATCCCAGACATGGGGTTGGGCTCCTGGGCCCAGATTTATCAAACTGTGTGAGAATAAAAAATGGAGAGATTTTACCTCAGCGACCAATCACAGCTCTGGTAAAGTGAAAGGTGAGCTGTGATTGGTCGCTGTGGTAAAATCTCCATTTTTTTCCCCCTCACACAGTTTGATAAATTTGGGCCCTAGTGTTTATCTGTTGCAAAGTCTTGTATTCTCAACATGCATTTATCTCACTTTTCCCCACCCTGAAGTACATATTTTCTTTTGCCTTTACTGCTCTCTAGCATTTTCCTCCCTCCCTGTCTAAAATGGGATTAAGTTTCACACACTGGGCAGCAGATAATGGGGGAGATTTATCAAAACCAGTGGACGGGCAAAGTTGCCCATAGAAACCAATCAGATTGCTTCTTTTATTTTGCAAAGGCCTTGTTAAGAATGAAAGAAGCGATCTGTATGGTTGCTATGGGCAACTGGGCAACTTTGCCTGTCCACTGGTTTTGATAAATCTCCCCCAATGTCTCTAATTACTCTAATTAGCAGATCTATGTACCGTGTTTCTCCGAAAATAGGACCGGGTCTTATATTAAATTTAGCCACAAAAAACACACTATTGTCAGGGTAGGGCTTATTTATTTACAGTACGGTATGCACATTGAACAACATGGCGGTTCCACAATATTTACACCCCCCCCCCATTATCAACATGTGATGGGCGCAGCTCTGCCCCCCAACGTCCCTCCCCCCACCCCGCCGGTATATCAGCCCAGCGCTGCACCCCACATCGGGGGACTAATCATTTGTCACCCACGAGCGCAGCTTCTCTCCCCCCCCCCAAAATAATTATCAGCCGCTGCGCTTTGTATTCCTGTGCCCGGGCTGCAAATATTAAAAAACAAACTTTAACTTACCTTCGTCCTCCGTTCCCCCGTTGCTAAGGCACCGACCTCATGTTCCCTCCGCTGTTCTTGCTGCTTCCTGGTGTTGGGACGTCACAGAGCCTTCAGCATATCACCGGCCGCAGCGATGTCCCACCTCGGCCGATGATAGGCTGAGCCGACTGTCATGTAAGAAGCCGGCCTGCTTCTTACATCACAGTGGGTTCAGCCTATCATCGGCAAAGGCGGGACATCGCTGCGGCCGGTGATAGGCTGAAGGCTCTGTGACGTTCCCATCCCCAGGACCGCAGCAATAACAGCGGAGGACAGCGAGGCCGGTTCCTTAGCATTGGGGGAACGGAGGACAAAGGTAAGTTAAAGTTTGTTTTTTAATATTTGCAGCCCGGGCATTGTCTAGGTCAGTGGTCATCAACCTGCGGACCTCCAGATGTTGCAAACATTTGCAACATCTGGAGGTCCGCAGGTTGGAGACCACTGGTCTAGGTCTTATTTTCGGGGTAGGGCTTATATTTCAGCCCACCCCGATAATCCAGCTAGGGCCTATTTTCGGGGAAACACGGTAGTATGTGAAGACAGTGAGTAAAGCACTAGTTTACAGCTTGTATAAGAGAGGCATGCAGGCTGCTCCTAAGTAGCGGTAATATCTTTGAGAGGTGAGAGGAGTCAGGGAAATGGTAGGCCACAAGTTACAAATGTGATTTGAAGTAAAAGTTTGGCAACTACATTTCTTTGCAACTGCCATAGAATCACCTGGGTATTCTGGCAAACCTGGACAAGGTTATAAGTGAAGGAATATGACTAGTCCGATCAGATTAGTTTAATCATTTTTATATTGGCACCATGTGCTTCCTTGTATGCACTTTTATCGTCACATATAATAGGATGTAACCCCTAGTACTGTAAGACAAGTATTTGTAATGCAAATAAAAACATAATTCGGGGGCCCATACCTCATAATCTCTTTCATCACCGTATACTGTTCAGTTTTACACATTCACTTCCACAGATCTGTTCACCTTAGTGCTGTCTGAGATAACTTAGTCTCGTTCCTATTGACCAACAAGGTGTGGCCTTCACAAAGCCTAGGCGGCTCATTGTTAGACAATCCAAACGTATTTCTACCACAGGTTTTTATTATGCATTTTGTTGGTCTTAATATTATTAATATCCTTTTTTTTAATAACATATGATACATTTTTGTGTTTTATTTTTGTTCTTTTTTATTATTGTAGAAGCAAAACCACAGGAAGTGCTGCTACGAACCCAAACTATTCCTAAGGGGATATGAAAGCTTTGTGTTTAAAGTAATATTAAAACTTAGAAGTGAAAAACATGTTTGAGGCAAGGGATGGAAAACAGTACATAGTTTCTTTTTTTTCTTAACTTTTTTTTTGTTGTGTTATTACAGCAAAAAAAAAAAGTCACCATTGTGACATCTTCTAGTTTTGCTGGGCCAAGAGCAATTGAAAAAACGGCAGTTTTACCTATACTGATAAAGTAATGCTGCTCTGAAACCTGTGTTATCCACACGGGCCAGACATAAGATCAAAGAAGATTTCTGCCAATGTTTATTCGAAATAGTCGAGAATGTGTAAAACGTGTTAAATTGTCCAAACCTTTTTTCCCACTGGAGATAATCTGATAGCAGCTTATTCTCCTGTTTTTATTAAAAAGGTATGCTGGTCATGTTGAATGTACTTGTTTCGATCCACAGACAGTGAATTTTAATGTGAATCGGCACCAATATCTACATGTTACACGCTATGCATTTAACGTGGCAATAAAAGATCGATCCAGCACTTGCATTTTTTGCAGCTTTTATTCATTGTTAAATTGTGAACAACACCTCATTCAGTCCACTACGTTCCTATCTTGACGCATTTCGGGCGCATGCTCTCTTTGTCAAAGGATGTGAATTTGACTGTGCATATTACACCTACACAATAAAGGGTTGAAATCCATAATGAAAACCCACAATAGCTATTGATATGCTGCGGGTTTCCATAGCACATTATTACTTATCTAATATTGTAATTCATGATGAAACCGTGTGTGGGTTTAACTGGATAAGGAGTCAGCAAGAACAGTTTGAGATTATTTTGGTATTCGACATCTTGAATTTTAACAATCCTGCCCAGGTCAATGACTTATTCTACTCTTATTCTACTCTCTCATTGAAAAAGCATTCAATGTCGGTTAAATAAGTGTTGGCTGTCTAAGGTGTAAGACCAGTTGGTACTCACCCAAAAGTGGTCTCAAGTTTTTAGTCAACTTTAGACCACTAATATATTCTGTGGACATAATGATGCATGTTCCTCTTAAAGGGAAGTGAGGTAAAGGGTGTGATGCAAAGGGCAGATGGAATTACCCTAGGAGCAGATGGCATTATCCCCTTGTATTCGTTACACCAGGGCGTGGTTTATCCTCAATACCACCTGAAGGTATACCGCTGGAACCTGGGCTATACCTTTCCTTACACATTATACAGCCTACTACATAATAAACATATGTACATGGGGGCAGATGCAAGGGGGGCCCAGGGGAAACTAAAGGGAGGCTGCCTGGCAGGGCAAGGGTACAGGGGTACAACTCCTGTACTGGGCCACCACAGAAGCTATCATCACTATCATGCTGCCTGAATCACAAGTCATTGGGGCGGAGCAGAAAGAAGCCACCAGGGAACGCCCCAATGACTTGTCATTCAGGCTGCATAATAGTGATGACAGCTTCCCCCAAGGGGTTGTCCAGAAGTAGAAAAGATTATCCAGAAACAGTTTGATGGCTATGTCTGTAAGTGCATTTCAGCCCAAAACACTAAGGGTCTGTTCACTTTCCACAAGCAGAAATTCTGCCGTGTGAATAGGTAAGCTGACCATAACTCTGAAATAGCTCTCTGCCAAACAGGAGTTCGGTCAACAGCCACCTCTGCTGATTCCCACCCATCCCTTATACCTGCTGCTTGAGCATGTATGTGTTCTGAATGGGGAGAGGGGAGAAAACTGCTGCCAGACACCACTGGCAGAATCTCTTTTCCCCTGAAAATTCAAAGATTCAGTACGGTATATAGAAATCCAATGGCCTGATGCCTCGCTTCTTGACAGTCCGAGAGTCAGGCAATTTTAACCCAACATGACAAAACTTTCTGACCTCTTTACAGCAGATTTTAGGGGAGAGCTTGGTGGCTCCACTGTACACCTAAGATGGCGAGCTGGTCACTCCAAATTGGCACATTTGGCTGGCACATATGGATGAGGTATGGCCAGCTTTAAGGGCCGTTTTACCAGACACAGTCCTTTGCAGACATTCCTTTTTAGAAGTAGAAACCTTATCTAAGAACAATTTGTGACGTGTCCTTGTGGTAGGTGCCGGGGAACACCTCTGATGTGTGGGGTGGTTACATTATAGACTAGTGTGGTCAGGCTATTACATGATACAGAGAATGTAAAATATTGTCCTGTGGTCCTCAGCTCAGGCTAGAGATCTTGTTCATTCTGAACCCAAAACTTATGAATCCATAATGGTTGAACATTCATTTCTTTGCTATTTAGGGGCAGATATTCCAACCAGTTTTTTTCTGCACTCTGGGGAAAAACAGGCATATTTCTCTCTTAATTCTATCTAACATTTTCAATAAGTAACTTCACAGTATTTGACCTATCTTCACTTTGTGTTATTACTATTGAGTGCGCAGTAAATGAGGCTTTTTATCTCGTCTTCTGAGCTTTGCAGGTTTATTGCAAGAAGGTATTTGGGCCTCAGTTGATCATTATCACAAGATCTAAAGTGATGGAAGTCTTGCCAAACACCTGTACTCAATTTTCCTTTCCAAGAAATGGAGATCTGCACACTTGTATCTATGAGGCTGGTTTTTATACAGATATTTAGACCTTAAAGGACATGATCTCTTCAGCCCTGGAGAAAAGACTCTCTCTTCCTTTCACACCTCCTCAGGGGTGTTAGTAGACTGCGAAGATACCCTTTTCTGTAGGCTGAAGTGGTAGAACAAGGTGCTGCATACATGGGAGTGGTAGACACATAAAATGATGTGACAGGGAGGTCTCTGCAAGAGATTAGATCTGATGAGAAGAGGAGAAAGAGAATATCTGATAATGTGAATTCTTACATGTAGAAACACTTTGTCATTGAGTTTTACTGAGAACAACAAAGAGAGAATCATGTTCTACCCATTCTCTGCCCTTTCAAGTCCTGTACTTGGTTGGGTCCAGACATGGTGAATTTTTTGATGATTTACGGTGTTCGACTACAGTACAAATGAAGAGTTGTCTATATTCAATCCACATATGCCATAAAAACATCTGCATGGAAATTGGGGATTGCTGTGGATTTTTACTTTTGCAGCCTACTCATTCTATTGCAGTACAGCAGCCTCAGTACAGCAGCCTCAGTTTACAGCTGATTTCACTCTTTGCAAAAACATGTTAAAAATGATCTGCCACATCCAGACCCAGAACTAGGTCCGTATCACATGAGCATTTCTGCACACTTATTACAGCCACATGTGAATATTACACTCGTGTGAAACTGTCTCTTACCATCTTTTGGTGGTGCATACAGGAATAAAAATAAATTTAAATCTATTGGCCAGATTCCCTACAGAAACGGATATCATCATATCTAACAATATAATATTATAGGGACTTTCACAAGAATATAATTTAAAGGGGTACTCTGGTCCTAGGCATACTATCCCCTGTCCAAAGGACAAGGGATAATGTGATGACTGGTTCTGCCAGAACCCGCAGGGTTAATGCTTTTTAGCCCTGTTGTTTATTTTGGTGGCTGGGACTACATAAGGAAGTTTTTCTCAGTCATGCTTTGCCTGTGAAAGTTCTTGTATATGAAACTAGCAACCTCTGTATTATTATTATTATTGTCTCTGTGACTTTTTGGCTTGGCTTTTGACTCCTCTTTGGCTCTCTGTTGTTGTACTCCATAACCTCCTGGTTTTGACTCGGCTCATTGACTTTGTATTCAGTGTGTGTGTGTGTTTAGGTTTATTTCTGTTAGTTATGTGTTCCTCCTGCTGTTTCCCAACCTTGTCAGTTTTTGTAGTTTATTGTTTTGACCTGTCACTGTCCCTCACTTATTTAGGAAGAGACCGGCACTGTGGTTGTGGACCCGCTGCCTAGGGCGGGTATGCAATAGGCAGGGACAGAGGGAGTGGGCAAGATAAGGGCTGCACTCTATCCCTGCCTGACGTGACAGATAATATGGCTGATCATGGAGGGGCCGACTGCTGGGACCCCCACGATCTCCAGCCCGAAACCCCGGCATTCTGAACATTTATGTTCAGACTGCCAGCTGCCATCCATTCAGGTCTATGGGAGAGACGGAGATATAGTGTTTGCGTATCTCCCATAATGATATATGGAGTCCTTCGTTTATGTTTCCCATACCATTTGAATACACTTCTGGCTTTGTCTCAAAAACTGCAGTTTTCCAAAAAAGAAATTGAAAACCAGCCTTGGTGCAGCCTTCTCCTGTGTTGTTCTATCAATCGGTTGGTGTCTGGGTGTTCAGACCATTCCAAGCGTTTTAAGTGTCCCTACGACATGTCAATTTTTTTTATTTGGTGACCCTTAAACCACACAAAGTAAGTGAAGGCAAATATGTATCTTAGCTAGTAGTTTATTGGTTAAAATGTCTGGTCAATAGAGATTGGTACAAAATAAAATATTTTATGGTTTTTAGAGCCAAAGTCCATACACCTCAGAAGTCATCTGTGCACCTCCCCTGCATTACTTGTTTATTGCCCTAATAAAACAATAACCACATCGTTGCTTTACAGTGTTAACCCCTGAGCGAGTAGAAGTGCAGAGGCTTATGTGTTACTAGGATGACATCTATTCATTCATCCACCATGACATGATTGTCATAGGCAAGTGTGTACACAGCTTTATATTCCTGTATAAAGCACACGATATATAATATCATGGAAAGCATTTATGAGTGCGGCTCTTCTTTTGTGATGGTTTTACACTTACTGCTTTGTATCATTGTTCTTTAGTGTACAGAACGGAAGTGGCCTGTCCCAGACTTTACTTTAAAGGGACAGTATAACATTAGACCCATTATACTCCGTTATTCTGGAGATAACCTGATATCATTCCACTGCATACTTTTGAAGAAGGGATAAAACTGCAATGCGGAAAAACAAGTAAAAAAAAAAAAATTTTTACATATGATTCTACACATCTGCAATTGTTTGTGCAACCATGGCCCATGTATATTAATTCAGACAGGGGCGAATTTATTATGTTGGTATATTGGGTTTCAGGTGCACTTGGGCTGATGCATCTTAGGAGACTTTAGTAGACTTCTAATGACACAGGACTCAGGGGATGTTGGGCTTCCCATGTTTTAGAAAGCTTGAACTACCGCCAAATAGAATTGGCCAGTATTAAAACGTGTCTAAATAATACTACAGCTTCCAAAATGACATGGGTTTAAGAGAAGGTGGTAAGTTGATTAGTCCCTTTGGAGTGGGATGGGACAGGTCCAATGGCAATTGCCCCTTTTGCCCATGGTACAGATCTGTAAACCTTTACTTATGTTACAGGAGGGAAGAAAAAAAGAGCAGTCATGATAAAAAAAAAAACTTTTATGTATGTTACAGGGGGAAAAGGGAATGGGGGGCATAATGATGGAAAACTTTATCTACCCTACAGCAGTGGTTCCCAACCCAGTCCTCATGGCCCGCCAAAGGTTCAGGACTTGAACTTACCCTGTTCCAATGGAGTAACAATCCAGAATGTTTGTGGGCCTTGAGGGCTGGGTTAGGGACCACTGCCCTACACGGGGCACAATTTCAGGTTGGGGTCTAGATCAGAAGCAATGATGAAGTAGAGGCTTGGAAGAAACTTCCAACAAGTGTAGTTGGTAAATCCAGTAAGTGAATGCTTGCATGTCTGGGATAATATAAGGGCAGACTAGACAATGTGATCTTTTTCTGCTGTCAATCTTCTCTTTCTATCTTTGCAGTTGTGCCTATAATACAATAAAATTATGTCAGTAAGTTATGTTTACAGGCCAGGATCGGCCAGCTTTTCCCATAGCTAGTCATATAATAAAGGCAGGGGATGGGAACTTAGAGAATAGCACTAGACACTGCACTCTACACAATACAAAAAAAGAAGATTGCAGCAGCACACATTGGTCAAAAAAATTTAGGCTCTTAGCGCACTTTTTGATCAAAACGTGTCCCCCATCCACCACGGGGAGGTGGCCTCATTTAGGATGGGAACCTAGCACAAATTCTGAGCCTAACACTCAACTATCCACTCACCTCTGCTGGGCATATAGCCTCTGACTGGGTGACATGCTGGATCCATTTAAAACTCCACCTGTGAGAAAGGGGGAGGGGTGCACAGCTAAACAGGGTGCCATTACCCCCTGAATTGTACACACAAGAAAAAAGAAAGATAGCCGGCACAACAGCCTAATACACGGGTGCACACTGCCATGGCATCAGAGTATACAAAAAAAGAGGATTGCAGCAGCACACATTGGTCAAAAAAAGGCCACCTCCCCGTGGTGGATGGGGGACACGTTTTGATCAAAAAGTGCGCTAAGAGCCTCAATTTTTTGGACCAATGTGTGCTGCTGCAATCCTCTTTTTTTGTATACTCTGATGCCATGGCAGTGTGCACCCGTGTATTAGGCTGTTGTGCCGGCTATCTTTCTTTTTTCTTGTGTGTACAATTCAGGGGGTAATGGCACCCTGTTTAGCTGTGTACCCCTCCCCCTTTCTCACAGGTGGAGTTTTAAATGGATCCAGCATGTCACCCAGTCAGAGGCTATATGCCCAGCAGAGGTGAGTGGATAGTTGAGTGTTAGGCTCAGAATTTGTGCTAGGTTCCCATCCTAAATGAGGCCACCTCCCCGTGGTGGATGGGGGACACGTTTTGATCAAAAAGTGCGCTAAGAGCCTCAATTTTTTTGACCAATGTGTGCTGCTGCAATCCTCTTTTTTTGTATACTCTGATGCCATGGCAGTGTGCACCCGTGTATTAGGCTGTTGTGCCGGCTATCTTTCTTTTTTCTTGTGTGCACTCTACACAATGATTGCACATGAGGACGGAGAAGGATCTGGCCCATGGGCTGGCATCTCCCACTTCAAAGACGAGTGCCAGATCCTTCTCCGTCCTCATGTGCAATCATTGTGTAGAGCGCAGTGTCTGTTGTTGTGACCGCACACTTAGCCTGTAATTATCCAAACCTTAAAATAGACAGGAGTGACGGTGCTCCAGGATGGGTGTGCCCAAATAACTGTTTGGTATCAGTGTGTGATGAGGGCAGATGTTGTTACCCTGGGGGCAGGTGGCATTAACCCCTTGTATTCGTGATGCCAGGGCGTGGTTTAGCCTATAACCACCCACAGGTATACCGCTGGATACTGGGCTAGGCACGGGGGCAATAAAGACTCTGACGTCAATTTACGGACAACGGTAGCATTACTGAGGGTAGACAGTTGGTGAAGTCTATAAAGTTCAGCCAGGGCCCAAGGAAGTGACCAGTGATGCAGAGACCTTAAGGGCTTCCTGGGACTTGTAGTAAGACTGAACAATTGAATGCAGACCACACTGACTTGACAGATGAGAGGGACTAACTTGACTTTACTCATAAATCTGTGACTTTAGCTACCGGTATCTTGAAATTATGGTGGCTGCAGGACTTGACTTTGAGGCCGTCAACACTCTGGACACACACTAGGCGACTGCACTGGACCTCAGCAGGAAGCAAGAGAGAGAAGAGAGAGAAGCTCCACCCAGGGCTTATATGGGGGAGACTAGCAGGGAGCCCATAGGTCAATCTTGGGATCACCTGGTCACTGGTACCTTCATTTTATAATACAATACACTGCAGAACATATGTACAGGGGGGAAACAGGTGCAAGGGGCCCTGGGGACACTGAAGGAGGCTGCCTGACAGGGCAGCAAGGGTATGGGGTAACATCTCCTGTACTGGGCCACCACAACTGTTTCTGCTCCAGGCTGGGAAGCAACGTATAAAGCAGGCCTCCGCCAAAGACAGGCAATTTTAAAAAGACAGTGACCCTGGCACCTGCACTACAGTCTTTAACATTCTACTCTTGATCAGGTTAGCTATACCACTATGCCATAATACACAGCCATCTACTTCCCTGCATAACTACTACTCCCAGTTGACCTGCACTACCACACCTATCATTCCCCTTGGGCACCTTTTTCCACCAATCCAATTTCAATGGTTACTGTTTTTATCGGTTGGGGTCAGACATTTAGGACCTATGCTGTGGGTATGCCATAAATCTGAGATGGAAAACCCCTTTAATGAAGTATATATCAATTAAAGATTGGTATGAAATCCTATCCGATAAGGACTATGTTGCTTTAACTTGGCTTAAACATTTAAAGGGGTACTCCGGTGGAAAACAATTTTTTTTAAATCAACTGGTGCCAAAAAGTTACAGGTTTGTAAATGATTGCTCTCTGCTGCCTCCTCTGTCCATGTCTGGAGCAGGATAGGTTTGCTATGGGGATTTGCTTCTGCTCTGGACAGTTCCTGATACAGACTGAGGTGTCAGCATAGAGCACTGTAGTTAGACTAGAAAGAACAACTCAACTTCCTGTGGAGCATACAGAAGCTGATAAATACTGTAAGGATTAAGAATTTTTTAATAGAAGTAAATTACAAATCTGTTTAACTTTCTGGCACCAGTTGTTTTGAAAACACTTGTTTTCCACCGAAATACCCCTTTAACCCCGCAGCAGCTCCTTAGAATGAGTTAAAGACCTGCTGCCAAAGGCCTGAGCAGGAATTCAAGTCTCTTATGTTTTTTCCCCCTGTGGAATAAGCCAACTGCACCACAAAAATGTCCCTTCTAACGAAAAACACATTGCAGGATCAGAGAGGCCGGGTGGAGCTGTGCACGTGGAATCATGTAAATAGGTTTACACATATACATAAGAGAATCATGTGAATCTTTTCACTACGAGAGAACTGGAGACTAGAGGAGCAGAACATGTGTTGTATGTCGTGATAGTCTGCCAAGTGTCTGCAGACTATTGTGGTGTGGACATCATAAAATGCATGATACTGTATATATCTATTTATATTCTCAGCATTGTGTATTCAATAGAATTTAACACTTTGATTTGATTGTTGTTTCCCCGTGACACATGTACAAACTACAATTCCCAGCATGCACTTTCTTGTTGTGTTTAAGGAGACATCTCTATGGAGTCTATGGAGCTCATCACCTGCAACAAGCTGGATATAGCTGTGGGACATGTCAAAAGTTTTTATAGTGTGTGACAGTGTCAGTTTTCTCTAAGTGGGACACTGGCCTTAGATAAGAAGAGAAAATTAACTGCATTTATTTCAGTCACCTTGGCTTTTCCATGTCCCATTAAAGGAGTAGTCTCCGCAGGATAGGGGATAAGTTTTAGATAGCGGGGGGTCCGAGTGCAAGGGCCCCCGCGATCTCCTGCATGGAGCCCCTGCTCTCCCCTGCAGAGGCGCGTCATGACCCCTGCCTAAAGCGGAGGCTGCCACGCACCCTCCATAATTCTCTGAGAGTGTCCGAAGATAGCGAACAGCTCTCCCATAGAGATATATGGAGGGGGCGTGGCAGCCCCCGTTTCGGGTGGGGGTCGTGACGCGCCGCTCCAGGGGAGAGCTGGGGCTCCCTTCAGGAGATTGCAGGGGGCCCCAGCGTTCGGACCCCCCCTTGATCTAAAACTTATCCCCTATCTTGCAGTTTTTTTCCATGAGACTACACCTTTAATGCGTTGTGGGACATGGAAAAGCCAAGGTGACTGAAATAAGTGTAGTTATATTTCTCTTCTTATCCAAGGCCAGCATCACACTTAGAGAAAACGGACACTGCACTTAAAAAACTTTTAAAATGTCACACAGACATGTCAAAGGTTTTGATTGATTGGGGTCTGGATATTCAGTCCCCCCATCTATTGTTGGATAAAGCCAGGAGAGTTGTACAGCAGTTTGCTTTACTCCCCAGCTTGCAGCTATATCCAGCTTATTGCAGGGGATGAGCTCCATAGACTTACAATAGAACAGTCTCCTGCAACAAGTCAGAGACAGCTGGGGAGTGAAGAGCACTTGGCACTTCTCCCGGCTCTATCTAATGATCAGTGGATGTCTAAATATCCAGACCCAGATCGGTCAAAACTTTTGGCATGACTGTTCAGTTATCCGAGTTGCCAGGCAAGGTGCCGGCACGGGGGAACAAATCTCGCAGCATTCCCACTTGCATCCTGCACAAATAATACCTGCTGGATCCTAGACAACTGATGCCCACTGAACCCAATATTAGGTTGGGTTCACTTTAGATCCTAAATATAGGTGAACCCAGCCTTATTGTTATGACTGGAAGGGATAACCCTCTATTACTATGCCCAGCAAAAGGAACATTGGCCTATGCATGGTCACTTTTCCCAAACATATTACATATCATGCACTTTCAATAAAAGGGAAAGGTAGAGAAAATAGATTCCTCTGGGGAAACCTATGGAGGACTTTTTATTAATATATATTTAGTTTTTTTTCTGCTTTACTTTTTTCAATGGCCATGTAGAACAGTACAAGATGACTAAGTAAGAGGAGAAGATGTGACAGGTGTTACTAAGATATCTCTGTTAAGTAACTTTAATGTCACTTCCATATTGTGCTGTTCTTAAGGCCTTAGGAAATAAACAGCAGTCTATGGGTTAATTGGTGTAATTTCCTGGGTTGGGTTTATATAGGTTTATTATGGTCTTTAGGAGAACAGTTTGAGGAGAGCAGAGTCGTACAGCCAGGGAGTGGTTATAATGGAGAGCACGCAAGGCTGGAGGAAATGTATATGTCCTGTACAAATTACCTGTCCGGCGAGAAACGGTGCATAGAAATAATACAGGAGGGAAGGAGCCTTTCTACATTGTCTATACCTACAGTATGTATGCATATTTACCCTCCTGGAGGATAGCCATATGGAGGAGCGCATGGAATTGTAATAACCAGAGTAAATGTGGTTATCGGAAAATGAGGCCAGCAGATTTCCCAGTACTAGTGGTCAGAGATTATGTAGAAAGTCAAATAAAGTGACTCAGTTTGGTTATGAAAGGTCATTATTGCATAGTTCACACACTTTATCTTCAGTGTATAGGAAAAGGGAACAATCCCTTTGGTAGCTTTAGTAAAATACAGGCTTTTTAGAGTACCTTAATGACTGGGTGTATTTTAAGTAACAAACCTCTGCTTACCCCCTGCCGGTGCCTTGGTTGTCCCGCTGTGGTCCCAGTGCATCTTCTTCCTGGTTCCCTGTGGTCAATATATAAAGCAGCGGCTCAGCCAATTGATGGCTGCAGCAATTTTCCATCTCGGCCTGTAATTGGCTGAGCAGCAATGGGTGGGACATATTGAGCCCCAGCACCAGGAAGAAGATCGGTGCCCGGGCCATATGTCACATTGCTGCTCTGCTCATCTCTGGCCGAGATGGATATGGCTGTGGCTGTAGCGTGATGTATTGACCACAGGGAACCAGGAAGAAGAGAGCAGTGGGGACAGCAGTGGGACAATGGAGGCACCAGGGAAGCCGCAGGAGCTAAGTAGATGTTTATTTTTATTTTTTTAGAACAACCAGAATGGGAATGTTACTGAAAAGCCAACCTATCCCAGAGTACTCCTTTAAGAAAGACTTGAAGCACTTTTGAGTGTTACTTTACAGTCCAGACACGTTTGCTCTACTGAAAAGGGGTCTTCACAAATGGTCTCCCCCTGGTGAATATTTATATTTAGGTGCGCTACAATATCCTATGATGAGGCAGTAAGACTCTTGGCATGGAAGTAACACACTGCATTTGCTCTGGCTGGAAGTCCACTAAGAGTGGATGCAGACAAGCCCTTGTTCATCTTCTCTCCTCTGACTGAAAGTGAATCTTCCTCTCGTAGTCGGAATACAGATTTCTAGTACATACCCCTTCATTGTGTAATGGATGCAGCTTGTGGATGTATATATTTACTCCACACGATGCTGTGGGATTTACCATGAACAACTCAAAACTGACCTGAATAGTTGAATAACTATAACAGGATTACCTAGCAGAACCAGGGTTAACAAAGCTTCTCACAGAGAAAGTGCTGTCCAGCTCACTCTTCTTATAAGTTCACAACGTTAATGCACGGGCCTTGTGTCTCAGATCCCAGACACCGACAAGCATGAAAACACTGAACAAGTGAATTCATCCAGTCTGTCGTTTACGCACCCTTAACTAAGTTTCTGCATAGCGGGCTTGCTGGCAGGGAGAAGCACACAGGAGCTTTTTCATTGGCCTGAGATAGTCTGAGACACACTGACTAGACTAGACCAACTTCTCCTTCTCTGTCTAGGACCTACTGGTTTGTTCTTTTAGACTAAAGACTATTATGCAGCACTATACGCTAAAACAATTTCTCCAAACGGAATGCATTTTAAATTCTGCACCTAAAAAACCCCATAGCAGCCGTCTCCAGAAGGCTGCTATTGAGACTTGTGATGAATAGTTATATATGGCGGGGAGAACGGCGCCCCGTGCAGAGACTTAACCATTTTTGGAATTAAAGGGGTACTCCGGTGAAAACCTTTTTTCTTTTAAATCAACTAGTGGCAGAAAGGTAAACATATTTGTAAATTACTTCTATTAAAAAATCTTAATCCTTCCTGTACTTATTAGCTGCTGAATACTACAGAGGAAATTATTTTCTTTTTGGAATGCTCTCTGATGACATCACGAGCACAGTTCTCTCTGCTGACGTTATTATCATTATTATTATAATAACGTCAGCAGAGAGAACTGTGCTCGTGATGTCATCAGAGAGCATTCCCTTTATTTATTGTTATCCTTGGTGGGATTTGAACCCAAGTCCCCAGCACTGCAAGGCAGCAGTGCTAATCACTGAGCCACCATGCTGCCCTTAGCATACATCTGCTATGCATGGTTGCTAAAATGGGCAGAGATGTCAGCAGAGAGCACTGTGCTCGTGATGTCATCAGTGTTCCAAAAAGCAAGGAATTTCCTCTGTAGCATTCAGCAGCTAATAAGTACTGGAAGGATTAAGATTTTTTAATAGAAGTAATTTACAAATATGTTTAACTTTCTGCCACCAGTTGATTTAAAAGAAAAAAGGTTTTCACTGGAGTACCCCTTTAACATGCAATTCAAAATTGGCTCCTGTACATTGACAAAGGAATTAGAGGTACCAAGACAGGATTATACTGACAGAGGTCAAACTACTGCCACACAACAATCTATATTCTCCAGTACTCCAGTTTCTAGTATCAGGTAGATTGGGATACCTGGCAGAATTGTGTCAAGTTTAAAAAAAAAAAAAAAAAAAAAAAAAAAAAAACATGGCAGAATAGTGAATGCAGCTCTGGAAAATAAGGGAATGTTCACACACAGCAGGTTTGTTGCAGGAAATTTTTGCTTCTGTAAATTTGGTCGATGCATGTGAATTAGGTTGTTTCTGTAAATTTTAACATGTGTATTGGTAAATATGTTATGATTATTGGTTGGTGGGGTTCACCGTTCATGCTATGATTGGCACCCCCATACATTTGTCTGTAGAGTGCCTGAACCATCAGTCATCGTAGCTGTCCCCGGTGGCTTCTTCCTGCCCTGCTACATTGATTGATCACTTCCTATACCTATACCATACGTCAATCAAGGCTGGTGGAGCAGGGAGAAGTTGCCTGGGACCACCCCAATGATTCATGGATCGGGCAACATGAAAGTCATGATTTTAAAAATGAGTGGGAACAAGCTGCAGTACAAGGTACAGTTACAAACAAATGTATGGTGCTTGGCCTGGTCCCTTTTCTGTTTACGATCAGCAGCAGTGCTGGGAGCCCAGATTCCCACCAATCAGATATTATTGGCTTATACATAACATAATGTCAAGGAAACCCCCTTTAAAGGGTATGTTCACATGTGCTTTACTTTTCATGCATGAAAGTCTGCAGGTGATCTTATAGCAGGCCCAGGCTACTTAACCCAGTCAGACACGTGACCTATGCCAAGCCACATACCTCAGCTTCTGCACTCCAAGATGATGACCCCTCAAGCACTGCTCATAGTCATTCCAGGCTATTAGATCACACACTGGCACAGACAGAGCCCACTCTGCTCATTCATTCCTTGTCTAGGGAGGAGAAGGTAACCGAGAAGCATTAAGTAATCTCAAAGGAACGACTTCTGCTGCTGCCGCACCCCAGAACAGGATGGGAGAGTCTCCAAACATAGAAATTGCACAACATGACATTTCTTCTTCAACCTGAACATTTTTTTCTTGTGTAACCAGGTTTTGGCCATTGTTATCAGTCAGATCGATTCTTAAACAGAGACTTATACCTGGGCCTTATTACAGGAGCAATTATTGGCCAATCGGGCTGATATTGTCCTGTGTATGAGGCCAGTGATCAGCTGACAAACAAGTAAATGCACGTTCATGGACTGATCGCTTCATGTTAAATGGGTTATCCAGGAAAAAACTTTTTTTATATATCAACTGGCTCCAGAAAGTTAAACAGATTTGTAAATGACTTCTATTAAAAAATCCTAATCCTTTCAGTACTTATGAGCTTCTGAAGTTAAGGTTGTTCTTTTCTGTCTAAGTCCTCTCTGATGACACGTGTCTCGGGAACCGCCCAGTTTAGAAGCAAATCCCCATAGCAAACCTCTTCTAAACTGGGCGTTTCCCAAGACACGTGTCATCAGAGAGCACTTAGACAGAAAAGAACAACCTTAACTTCAGAAGCTCATAAGTACTGAAAGGATTAAGATTTTTTAATAGAAGTAATTTACAAATCTGTTTAACTTTCTGGAGCCAGTTGATATATAAAAAAAAGTTTTTTCCTGGAATACCCCTTTAACTTGCTTAATGAAGAACGCCAGAGAAAGTAATCTTATCCACAGAATAAGTAGCTGATCATTGGGGGTCCGACCGCTGGGACCCCCTGTGATCTCCGGGACATGACCCCGACTCTCTGAGGAGTGCGTATCATCTACCGGTAGACGGCATACCCTCCATTAATTTCTATGAGAGTGCCGATAATGCCCGAAAGCTGAACTCAGGTCTTTTTCGCGCTCCCATAGAAACTGAATGGAACGCATGCCGCCTACAGCACGCGTTTCTCATTGCGTGCTGGGTCCCGTCCCAGTGATTTCGGGGGTCCCAGCGTCCGGACCCCCCGCGATCAGCTTCTTATCCCCTATCCTGTGGTTTCTCCTTTAAGAACCATTGTTTATCAGCTGTACATCTCCTTGTGTAATAGAGGATGAGTGGCCGAAAAATGATGGAAGTGAAGGGCCTCTGCAAAGTCAAGGGGACATTTCACCAAGGGGCTGGTTGGCAGCATATTGTGAGGTCATGCAATCATTTGCTGATTGGTGGGAGTTCAACCACTGGGACCCCCCAACTTGTCATATTTGTGAGGTTGAAGTTACAGCCGTGATCTAGTAAAGATGAAGAGCCTTCTCAATTAATCAGGTTCTGTAAGACTTCTGAAGCTGCTTCTCCAGAGCTATTAACCAGGCAACTTGATGTTGGATGCTGCATCATGTGCTGGCGACTGCAAATTACACTCGGCAGGGACAAAGATGGGCAGACACTATTACTATACAGTGATCCCTCAACTTACAATGGCCTCAACATACCATAGTTTCAACATACAATGGTCTTTTCTGGACCATTGTAACTTGAAACCAGACTCAACATACAATGTACAGACAGTCCTGATCTGTGATACCTGGAGGAACTGTGTCACAACTGGAGGAACTGACCAATCAGAATGGGCATTTTACTGGTAAATCACCTGTATTACTGAAGTGCATGCACTGACTGACGTCTGGTAGCAGGGAGGAACTACATTTTCTGTACTACTCCTTACCTATACCAGGGTTAGCTGCTCCTTTTGGACACCAAGTAAAGGCGGCTCCATTTGGGACACTGTGTGTACTGTATAGGACCCTGAAGAAGCTCCTGTCCTCTACATAAACCATTGTTTCCCAACCGGGGTGCCTCCAGCTGTACAAAACTACAACTCCCAGCATGCCCGGACAGCCTTTGGCTGTCCGGGCATGCTGGGAGTTGTAGTTTTGCAATAGCTGGACACACGCTGGTTGGGAAACACTGACATAGACAGTGATTTACAGCTCCCAGCAGATCTTTCTTACTTTTATATGTAAGGATTTGCTTTATCTCTATTAGTTATCTACTTATTTTTCTTTTAATCCTCACTTTTTCCTATTTTTGGATGATATTTTGGGGCTTCAGAACCAATTACCAGGTTTCCATAGAGTAATGGTCTCAACATACAATGGTTTCAACATACAATGGTCGTCCTGGAACCAATTAATATTGCAACTTGAGGGACCACTGTAATGCATTGCAAATTTAAAGTGGAGGGTCAAATATATATACAGTCCATTGAGAGGTAGAGAGACTATGGGGGTGCAAAAACCTGAAGTCCCAAACAACAATAATAACAGAGAAAATATACAGGATACAGTAAAAATTCATTCTTTATTGGAGTCCATTAAAATCTTGCCCCGTGGGAGATGAGTCCGTGGTCAGGATAAAGCTGACCACGGACTTGTCTCCCACCGGGAAAGATTTTAATGTACTCCAATAAAGAATGAACTTTTACTTCTGATGGGTGAGCATGCCGCTAGTTGTTCTAAATGGGCACTGTCCACAAAAACTTTTGATATGTTGTAGAGACCTTTCAAAAGTTTTGATCGGTCAGGGTCTGAGTGTTCAGACCCCAACTGATCGCTAGAATGAGCCAGGAGAAGAATGCATTAACAAGACAAACTCACAATGAAAGTCAGCGGGATTGTCTCGGTCAGTGAACTCTTCTTACTTCACCCATTCTAATGATTGGCGGGGATCTTAAAGGGGTTCTCCAGCATAAGGGGATTTTAGTACGTACCTGGCAGACAGTAATGGACATGCTTAGGAAGGATCTGCACTTGTCTTGGGCTAAATGGCTATGTTGTGAGATTACCATAACACTGTGGCTAGCTTTTTGTGAACTTGTATTTCCTGTTTTCAGTTTTCTTGTTTGCCTACAAATCCCATGATACCATTTTCCTCCTTCCCACACATCAGCCACCCCACCCATTGAAACATAAATGAGCTGCAGACCTGTGGTCTTCAATCAGGGTGCCTACAGCTGTTGCATTAGTTGCAGATTGATCCTTCCACCCATTGAAGCAGACAGGCTCCCTGTCATCAGTTGACTAGTGAGTCAGTCAGGTCTCGGCCGCATTGCAAGCTGGGAAAAATTCCGAGACCGCAGTCATTTTGTATGCTGGTAAAAACAAATATTGGGGTGAAAATCACATAAGAATTGTGAGAAAACCGTCACACACAGGTACAGACACTATATTATGAACTACACTAACTTTACATCCCCTGTAGCATAGTCAAATAAAAAAAATTCCCGGAATACCCCTTTAACACTCAGACCCTGACCAATCAAAACTTTTGTGATGTCTCTAGGACATGTGGAATGTTTTTTTTTTTTACAGCTGCAGGTACACTTTAAAATCTGCAGAACCTTAGTTTTGCTAAAGAAAGGAAATATCCTAACTGACTCCCGGCTCTACCATACAGACTTCTATGGTCCCTATTAGATAGTCCAATGTGCTTAGCAAAGAAACAGGACCCCCCTTAGGCCACGCTTTTCTGCCATCATTTGTCACTCTACCAACACAGATACCCTTATTAGGGAAGGCGATTCAATACAAAAAACAAGTGCCAACTAGGCACAAAATGCCAATTAACCCCTAATAATAAAACATCACTTTTATTAAGCATGCAGTACAGACCAAAAGTTTGGACACACCTTTTCATTCAGAGTTTTCTGAAAATTGTAGATTCACATTGAAGGCATCAAAACTATGAATTAACACGTGTGGAATTATATACAAAACAAAAAAGGGTGAAACAACTGAAAATATGTCATATTCTAGGTTCTTCAAAGTAGCCACCTTTTGCTTTGATTACTGCTTTGCACACTCTTGGCATTCTCTTGTTGAGATTCAAGAGGTAGTCACCTGAAATGGTTTTCACTTCACCGGTGTGCTGGTGTGGAGGAGGAGGAGGTGTGATGGTGTGTGTGTGGGGGGGGGGTGATGGTGTGGAGGAGGAAGTGTGATAGTGTGGGGTGCTTTGCTGGTGACACTGTTGGGGATTTATTCAAAATTGAAGGCATACTGAACCAGCATGGCTACCACAGCATCTTGCAGCGGCATGCTATTCCATCCGGTTTGCGTTTAGTTGGACCATCATTTATTTTTCAACAGGACAATGACCCCAAACACCTCCAGGCTGTGTAAGGGCTATTTGGCCAAGAAGGAGAGTGATGGGGTGCTGCGCCAGATGACCTGACCTCCACAGTCACCGGACCTGAACCCAATCGAGATGGTTTGGGGTGAGCTGGACTGCAGAGTGAAGGCAAAAAGGGCCAACAAGTGCTAAGCATCATGGGAACTCCTTCAAGACTGTTGGAAGACCATTTCAGGTGACTACCTCTTGAAGCTCATCAAGAGAATGCCAAGAGTGTGCAAAGCAGTAATCAAAGCAAAAGGTGTCTAGAACCTAGAATATGACATATTTTCACACTTTTTGTTATGTCTATAATTCCACATGTGTTAATTCATAGTTTTGATGCCTTCAGTGTAAATCTACAAAATTAATAGTCATGAAAATAAAGAAAACTCTGAGAAGGTGTGTCCAAACTTTTGGTCTGTACTGTATATCAAGATGGACGTGAGTTAAAAAAATACCTATATTGTCACGGTTATTTGGAAGTTCACTAGATACCACAGTGTAATGATGTATTGGAAATGTATCACAACCAATACTACAGCTAATGCTGCTAACACTGTTGATATAGGTTATCATATATTATAATAGCCTAAGGCTGCAGTCCATTAGGCTACAAGCTGTGACAACACTGAATTTTAAAACCAAACAGACACTGCCACCTAACTAGTTTCACTCAAATACATGAGCTTTATCAGAGGTGCAGGCTAGTGACTGTCAAAATGGTGGTCTGCCATTTTGACAGTCGCTAGCCTGCACCTCTGATAAAGCTCATGTATTTGAGTGAAACTAGTTAGGTGGCAGTGTCTGTTTGGTTTTAAAATTCAGTGTTGTCACATTCCCTATTACACAGGGTCATTTGCGGCCAACAAGTGACCTTTTTTGACAGAAAGAAGTGATCGTCTGAGGAACCGGTGCACCTCCCATCGGCATCGGCTGATCACTGGCCCTATTACACAGAGCAATATTGGCAATGTTCAGCCTCTCATGTAATAGTGCCCTTAGTGTTGGCTTTCTTACCCCTTAGGAGGATGATCTAACTATTTGCTGCAGGCAAGTCGGCTGTCGGGTTAGCTGCTAGGTGCTAGCCACAGGTTGGAGATCACTAAAGAGTGTCTGAGTATACCACTTTTTGCATTATTTACGCCCCTTACATTGTAGACATGTTTAGTCAATGCTTTGCGTATTCCAGTTATGGTGACCCGGGAGCTGTCAGACTGACCCTTAAACCGACTATATCCTACTAGTTGATTTTGCTGTTTGCTTCCACCCTTCCTTCTGGCTCTGGGCCTCCCTCTCCCTCTCAATGTGCTCCTGCTGACTTTGAGGTATAAAGAGGCATTATATAAAATTTGGGAAAGGAAACTCGACCTATTTATAGCCTGTATTCCAAATCCATTTACAGCTTTCCTCTGCTTAACCCCAGAGCCGCCTGGAGGTTTAGAATCATTGTTTGCTGTCTGCAAAAAATATCCTCGGTCAGTTCTCTAAATGTTAGGTTTGTGGCTGGTACATGAGAGATGACTAGACGTCACTAGTCAAGTGGGGTCAAGTCTTTTTAAAGGGGCAGTAGCAAGATTATTATTATTGTGTGCTGTCGAGTGTTACTCCTGCCGATCCTACGTATAGTGTCCTGTTTTCTATATGGTTCTCATCTGGTCTTGTTGTTGGCCGTCTATCCATGGTTCTTGGGCCAAAGATCTCTTGCCACCTTGATTTCATGGGCTGGTGTGAATGGGAGCCCATAAAACCCATGTCTCCCATAGTATAGATCTTTATAGCATGTTCTTTTTTGTTTTGTGACCTATTATAACTTATACATCGAAGGTGTACTGTGTATTGTGGTGTAAAGATAATTGCTATGGAAAAAGCAAAGGGCCACCTGTTGTCTCCCTGAGGGCGCAGGTAGAGGCAGCTGTGACCCTTTCCAGTAAAATATTGTTTATAAAGTAAAGAAGAACACATATGGGGGAAAGAGAATTACATATAAACCTGCAGAATAAAATATGTAACTTTGATCCCGTATTAAACTGGTATCCGTTTTGCCCAGCCCATGAAGGCAAAGTATTTCAACTGTGATGATATCATGTAGTTTATAATATATTGAAATAATTCTACGTTTCTCTCAACGTTGTCTTCTCTTGGTTTTAGGTTTGAGAAAGGACGTATCTATACATTCATCGGGGAAGTAGTGGTCTCTGTGAACCCCTACAAGAATCTTCCAATCTACGGGAAGGATACAATAGAGCAGTATAAGGGAAGAGAGCTGTATGAAAGACCTCCGCATCTCTTCTCCATCGCAGACGCAGCCTACAAGGCGATGAAGAGACGATGCAAAGACACATGCATAGTAATATCAGGTAATATTGTCACAGTCATTCTTGTCTTTGTGTCATAACATGATAAATATGTGGTGCCGGGGTGGAAGGATGCAATGGGGTGTTGCGAAGTGGTAGTGTAGGGTATTGGTATTAACCCTTTGTTGTCGTGATGCCAGGGTGCGGTTTCCTTAGTGTAATGGTCCTACCACCAACTGTTCCATAAACGGTAGGGAAAAATAAAGGAATGTCCACAGCAGATGTTGATGAAAACCGGAATAAACTTTACTGCATATTTTATGAAACTGCAGGTAACAAAACAGTCTTTGTATAGAGGACCGTAGTTCAGGTTCCTCACAGGTTTGCTGGGACTTCTGAGTGCAATGAGCTTTGATTTGCTAGCCACTGTGCTACTGAATTTATGATAATTGAGTTGCAGTAGTCACACAGGATTTTAGTAGTTTTGAGCTGGATAACCACGGTTTAGTGGCTGCGGAAGATAAGGCTTCAGCCTAGCTTGAATTGATGATGAGCTATGAGATATGCTTGCTTGATAATCCAGAACTAAAGAGCAAGAGAGTGAATTTAGTGGCTGCAGCCCCTTATATATTAAGGGGGTGGGACAAAGCTCATTGGATAGCCAAACCTGTCAGTCCTGACCCCTGGAACTCTGGGTCTCACATGACCCAAAGGTCCTTAAACCATAGCATAACAAATTAAAGCCACATGGCCTCTAAGGTCCTATACAGAGGTATCCTAGATTAATTAAATATACAAATATATACATTAAATATTACCATATTAAGAGGGGACTAGGGGTTAGCCCTTCAGGAGACCCCATTAGCATGGAGGGGCTCTGGCTGAGGGGACTCCAGACAAAGGAACAGGACCAAGTCCTGTACAGGGACACCACAAATATTATTACCAATACGAGTGGCTTACAGTACAGTATACATTGATCTCAGTAATTCAACAGGCTATGTTCACATGGATATAAAAGGCACAGATTCTGGTGCAGAATTCGTGTCTGTTCTGCACATAAATCAGTAGTGCTTCCCCTTAGGGTGTCCCTGACAAAAAATCAGTTCTGAGATCCCCACCGTCCTGTAAGGCAGGACATATACTGCTAAGAGCCATGCAGTGAAGTTCACTTCTCCCCACTCATTCTAATGATCAGTGGGGGGGCTCAGCCCTGAGACCCCAAACGATCAAAACTTTTGACTTGTCTCTGTGACATGTTAAACTTTTTTTGAAATAAAAGATACACTTTTAAAAAAGCATCTAAAGTTCACCTGTCAGATCACAGATAATGTTGCTGCTCACTCATTCTGGCATTCACTGCCCAGGAAGGGGCGTGTCCAAAGCATGCACTGAGCCTGGCCTCATTTACCATGCATTCACTTCTTCCTCCCTTATGTTGCCCAAAATAGAGGTGGCAGCAAAGAGCACTGTGGTCAGACGGGAAAAAGTTGCACAACTTTCTCTGTAGTATACAGCAGTTGATAAGTACTGGAAAACTTGCAGGCAGACAGAAATGATATAATTGACTCTGTATTTTGTGGTATATGTTGGCAAGCCAGGAGAAAGGTATGCTAGAGTATACCACAGCATACCCATGCCAGATCCACTGCTTTAAATTGACTTAATGTGGCCGACCATGCTTTTGATTAGAAAAATAGCTGATTTCTTGTTTAAAAAAAAAAATAGCATCACATCTGTCCTCAGGTTGTGTTTGTTATTGCAGCTCAGTTTCATTGTAGTGAACAGAGGCAAGATGTAATACCACACACAACCTGAAGACAGGTGTGGTGCTGTTTTTCAATTCCTGGATAAGTTTATATTCATACACTGCTTAAACTGCTTAAAAAAAGGACTGAAAGCAAAAATGGATGGAAAAAAAAAACTGTGTGAACACACAAACAGCTGAAAATAAGGCTCAAAAACTGTGTGTGAACATAGCCTAAAAATTGACTGTATCAAAGCAATGTATCCAGCGGGGGTATATTGTGGTATGTGACTTCAGCCTTACTTTGTGTATTTTGCATCCTGTCCAGAAGTATAATGGTTTCTATTTTGTGTTTCAGGAGAAAGTGGCGCTGGTAAGACTGAAGCCAGTAAATATATAATGCAGTACATTGCCGCCATTACTAATCCCAGTCAGCGAGCGGAGGTGGAGAGGTAAATGTTTTTCTGCAGTTGTTTTTATTTTATTTTTTGTCAATGTTTAATAAAAAAAGGTCTGATTTAAAAACATTTTAATAAAAAGATCAACATTGGAAGGTTTTGCAAAAATTTGTTTATTTTATTGTTTCTATATCACATTTATGGATCCGCTATCTTCTATACAATTCCACAGGGTAAAAAATATGCTGCTCAAGTCTAACTGTGTCCTGGAGGCATTTGGGAATGCTAAAACTAACCGCAATGACAACTCCAGTCGGTTTGGAAAATACATGGACATTAACTTTGACTTCAAAGGGGATCCTATCGGAGGGCACATCAGTAACTACTTACTGGAGAAAGTAAGTAGCAAGTACTGCCATAGAATTGTCCAGTCAAAAGCAATAATACCGTCATTATAGCGGTATTGCAATTTAACAAAAAGAAAGTTATAGCGGGATTAACAGACAGATAGTAATGTACAGTAGCTCTTAAATTGCATAGATATACGTACCTCTACTGAATGGCTTAGATCAGTGGTTCCCAGCATTTTTTTTTTGCCAGAGTACCCCTTGGCAGCACATTTCCAAAAATTGTACCCCCCCCCCCACCTTCAATATTAGCAACATGTTTGTAACTAATATAGTTGTTGTTATTTCAAATATATATGCTTTTCTTTACTCCACATCCTCTCCCCGGGCCACCTGCTCCTCTCCCTATCCCCCCAGGCCACCTGCTCCTCTCCCTATCCCCCCAGGCCACCTGCTCCTCTCCCTATACCCCCCAGGCCCCCCTGCTTCTCTCCCTATCTCCCCAGGCCCCCCTGCTTCTCTCCCTATCTCTCCAGGCCCCCCTGCTCCTCTCCCAATCTCCCCAGGCCCCCCTGCTCCTCTCCTTATTTACCCAGACCCCCTGATCCTCTCCCTATCTCCTCAGGCCCCCCTGCTCCTCTCCCTATCTCCCCAGGCCCCCCTGCTCCTCTCCCTATCTCTCCAGGCCCCCTGCTCCTCTCCCTGTCTCCCCAGGTCCCCTGCTCCTCTCCCTGTCTCCCCAGGCCCCCCTGCTCCTCTTCCTGTCTCCCCAGGTCCCCCTACTCCTCTCCCTATCTCCCCAGGCCCCCCTGCTCCTCTCCCTATCTCCCCAGGCCCCCCTGCTCCTCTCCCTATCTCCCCAGGCCTCCTGATCCTCTCCCTATCTCCCCAGGCCTCCTGCTCCTCTCCCTATCTCCCCAGGCCCCCCTGCTCCTCTCCCTATCTCCCCAGGCCCCCCTGCTCCTCTCCCTATCTCCCCAGGCCCCCCTGCTCCTCTCCCTATCTCCCCAGGCCCCCCTGCTCCTCTCCCTATCTCCCCAGGCCCCCTGATCCTCTCCCTATCTCCCCAGCCCCCCTGCTCCTCTCCCTATTTTCTCAGGCCCCCTGCTCCTCTCCCTATCTCCCCAGCCACCCTGCTCCTCTACCTATCTCCCCAGGCCCACCTGCTCCTCTCCCTATCTCCCCAGCCCCCCCTGCTCCTCTCCCTATTTTCTCAGACCCCCTGCTCCTCTCCCTATCTCCCCAGGCCCCCTGCTCCTCTCCCCAGGCCCCCTGACTCACAGGTGACATCTTCTCTGAGTTGTTCACTTTTCCTTTTCTTCACTATGCAGCCAAAATTACCATTAAGATTTCTCCCGACCAAGTCTCCACAGAACCTGCCCGACAAAGATTTGAGGCCTTTTCTCTAGCACAATGCCCACCTCTTTACAAACTCCTCATGGGTATTGCCCCCACACAGAAACCATGCCTGCTTTTTGCCTCTATATAGTAGTTAGGCATTCTTTGTGCCCCAGTATAGTTGTAGACTTCCTCTGTGCCCCCATATAGTAGTAGGCCCGCACACTGCCCGAATATAGTTGGAGGCCCCCCATACTGCACCTCTTAGGTTCTCCACTACTCCTCCTTCATAGCACCAGGTCCTCGGTCCAGAGGGACAGTGGAGCACCGAAGCTGATGTGGTAGTTACCGTCCACAGCAGCCTGGTGCCTGAGCTTCTCCTCTGCTGTCCTCCTGCTTTGCTTCTCAGGGCAGCAACATCAGGTAGTACCAGCAGCCACTGCTCACTTCTCTTTAACCCCTTAAGGACCGGAGGTTTTTCCGTTTTTGCATTTTCGTTTTTTGCTCCTTGCCTTTAAAAAATCATAACTCTTTCAAATTTACACCTAAAAATCCATATGATGGCTTATTTTTTGCGACACCAATTCTACTTTGTAATGACGTCAGTCATTTTGCCCAAAAATCTATGGTGAAGCGGGAAAAAAAATCATTGTGCGACAAAATTGAAAAAAAAAACGCTGTTTTGTAACTTTTGGGGGCTTCCGTTTCTACGTAGTACATTTTTCGGTAAAAATGACACCTGATATGTATTCTGTAGGTCCATACGATTAAAATGATACCCTACTTATATAGGTTTGATTTTGTCGGACTTCTGGAAAAAATCACAACTACATGCAGGAAAATTAATACGTTTAAAATTGTCATCTTCTGACCCCTATAACTTTTTTATTTTTCTGTGTATGGGGCGGTATGAGGGCTCATTTTTTGCGCCGTGATCTGAAGTTTTTAACGGTACCATTTTTGCATTGATAGGACTTATTGATCACTTTTTATTCATTTTTAAATGATATAAAAAGTGACCAAAAATGCACTATTTTGGACTTTGGAATTTTTTTGCGCGCACGCCATTGACCGAGCGGTTTAATTAATGATATATTTTTATAATTCGGACATTTCCGCACGCGCTGATACCACATATGTTTATTTTTATTTTTATTTACACTGTGTTTTTTTTTTTATTGGAAAAGGGGGGTGATTCAAACTTTTAATAGGGGAGGAGTTAAATGACCTTTATTCACTTTTTTTTTCCACTTTTTTTTTGCAGTGTTATAGGTCCCATAGGGACCTATAACACTGCACACACTGATCTTCTATGTTGATCACTGGTTTCTCATAAGAAACCAGTGATCAACGATTCTGCCGGATGACTGCTCATGCCTGGATCTCAGGCACTGAGCAGTCATTCGGCGATCGGACAGCGAGGAGGCAGGAAGGGGCCCTCCCGCTGTCCTGTCAGCTGTTCGGGATGCCGCGATTAGCTGCGGCTATCCCGAACAGCCCGACTGAGCTAGCCGGGAACTTTCACTTTCACTTTTAGCCGCGCGGCTCAGCTTTGAGCGCGCGGCTAAAGGGTTAATAGCGCGCGGCGCCGCGATCGGCGCTGCGCGCTATTAGAGGCGGGTCCCGGCTTCACTATGACGCCGGGCCCGTCATGATATGACGCGGGGTTACTGTGTAACCCCGCGTTATATCAGAAGAGCAGGACCAATGACGTACCGGTACGTCATTGGTCCTTAAGGGGTTAAGTGACTGTGGAGCCTTTAAGATCAGGCTGCATGGGCCACAGCAACTTTACAAGCAGTGACCAGTTACTACGGCCACTATATACCCCTAGGAGAACTGCTTAGTACCGCTGCCATAGATAATGAATAGAATTCAAGTCTTGTATAGAATACTATCACTATAATAACAGCTATAAGTAAACATTGCTTATCCTTAAAGGAGTTGTCCTATGAAGCAAAGTTGGTAAAATCAGATGTGTACTACATACATATGTGGTGAGGGTGTGATGAGGGCAGATGTTATTACCCTAGGGGCAGATGGCATTAACCCCTTGTATTTGTGATGCCAGGGCGTGGTTAACCTCTGCACCACCCGCGAGGTAAAGCCGCTGGATCCTGGGCTAGGCGTGGGGCTAATAATGACTCTGATGCCAAGTTACGGAACAACGGCAGCTTTACTGAGGCAGACAGATGGAATTGTCTTTACAGCTCAGTTAGGCCCAAGGTGGTGACCAGTGACTTTAGAGACTTGCATGCTCACTTACGGACTTGTAGTGGACTTGGATAGAATGCTGCAGACCCACACTGAATTTAGACAGATTTGACTGACTTGACTAGGACTGACTAGACTTCACCCCTTGTGTAGCTTATCAGGCTTTGACATTCACCTGCGGGGCACTTGGTTGGTCGAAGCGTGGCTGCGTGGTTAGGCCTTGGGTTTCCTCAGGACACCAGACAGACACTCTGAGAGAGTGAACTAGCTCCTACCTAGGTTTATAAGGGAGTGTTTCAGAGGGGTCCTATAGGTCACCACACAAGTCACCTGGTCACTGAGACCTTCCCTGTTTACATGACTTGGTAACAACATTTAAAGGTATATAACAGTATAAAGACAATGCAATAAATAACATAGGGTATAATTAACCATTTGAGCTATATACAATAAGGGTGGACTCAGGGGACACTGACATAGAGTCCGCCACACAGGACAGCAAGGGTACAGGACTGCAACTCCTGTACTGGACCACCGCGCGCGCACACACACACACACACACACACACACACACACACACACTCACACTCACACTCACACTCACTCACACTCACACTCACACTCACACACACATATATATATATATATATATATACAGTGGGGATCAAAAGTTTGGGCACCCCAGGTAAAAATTTATATTAATGTGCATAAAGAAGCCAAGGAAAGATGGAAAAATCTCCAAAAGGCATCAAATTACAGATTAGACATTCTTATAATATGTCAACAAAAGTTAGATTTTATTTCCATCATTTACACTTTCAAAATAACAGAAAACAAAAAAATGGCATCTGCAAAAGTTCGGGCACCCTGCAGAATTTATAGCATGCACTGCCCCCTTTGCAAAGCTGAGACCTACCAGTGTCATGGATTGTTCTCAATCATCATCTGGGAAGACCAGGTGATGTCAATCTCAAAGGTTTTAAATGCCCACACTCATCTGACCTTGCCCCAACAATCAGCACCATGGGTTCTTCTAAGCAGTTGTCTAGAAATCTGAAACTGAAAATAGTTGACACTTACAAAGCTGGAGAAGGCTATAAGAAGATAGCAAAACATTTTCAGATGTCAATATCCTCTGTTCGGAATGTAATTAAGAAATGGCAGTCATCAGGAACAGTGGAAGTTAAAGCAAGAACTGGAAGACCAAGAAAAATATCAGACAGAACAGCTCACAGGATTGTGAGAAAAACTATTCAAAACCCATGTTTGACTGCACAATCCCTCCAGAAAGATCTATCAGACACTGGAGTTGTGGTACACTATTCCACTATAAAGAGATACTTGCACAAATATGGTCTTCATGGAAGAGTCATCAGAAGAAAACCTTCGACGTCCTCAACACAGAAATCAGCGTTTGAACTTTGCAAATGACCATATAGACAAGCCTGGTGCATTTTGGAAACAAGTTCTGTGGACCGATGAGGTTAAAATTTAACTTTTTGGCCGGAATGAGCAAAGGTACGTTTGGAGAAGAAGGGGAACAGAATTTAATGAAAAGAACCTCTGTCCAACTGTTAATCATGGGGGGGTGGATCAATCATGCTTTGGGGTTGTATTGCAGCCAGTAGCACAGGGAACATCTCACGAGTAGAAGGAAAAATGCATTCAATAAAATTTCAGCAAATTTTGGATGCTAACTTGATGCCATCTGTGAAAAAGCTGAAATTAAAGAGAGGATGGCTTCTACAAATGGATAATGATCCTAAACACACCTCGAAATCCATGGGGGATTACATCAAGAGGCGTAAACTGAAGGTTTTGCCATGGCCTTCACAATCTCCTGACCTCAACATAATTGAAAATCTATGGATAGACCTTAAAAGAGCAGTGCGTGACAGACAGCACAGAAATCTCAAAGAACTGGAAGACTTTTGTAAGGAAGAATGGGCAAAGATACCTCAAACAAGAATTGAAAAACTCTTGGCTGGCTACAAAAAGCGTTTACAAGCTGTGATACTTGCCAAAGGGGGCAATACAAGATATTTTGTTTTCTGTTATTTTGAAAGTGTAAATGATGGAAATAAAATCTAACTTTTATTGTCATATTATAAGAATGTCTAATCTGTAATTTGATGCCTTTTGGAGATTTTTCCATCTTTCCTTGGCTTCTTTACGCACATTAATACAAATTTTTACCTGGGGTGCCCAAACTTTTGATCCCCACTGTGTGTGTGTGTGTATATATATATATATATACACACCGTATTTATCGGGGTATACCACGCACTGGCCTATAACACGCACCCTCATTTTACCAAGGATATTTGGGTAAAAAAAGTTTTTTACCCAAATATCCTTGGTAAAATGAGAGTGTGTGTGTGCGTGCGTGTATACCCCGATACACTGTTTCTGACCCCGCAGAAGCCCCCAGGAAAGGCAGGGGTAGAGAGGCCGTCGCTGCCCGCTTCTCTCCCCCTGCCTTTCCTGGGGTCTAGAGCCCTGCTGCCGCCGCTTCTCTCCCCCTGGCTATCGGCACCGCTTCTCTCCCCCTGGCTATCGGCGTCGCTGCCCCATTGCCGGCGCTGCTGCTGCCCCATTGCCTCCCCCATCCCCGGTTTTATAATTACCTGTTGCCAGGGTTGGGTCCGCGCTGCTTCTGGCTCCGGTGTGGCATCTCCTGTATCGTTGCTATGCGCTGCGAGGCACAATGATGAGTGACGTCTTCAACGAGCGAAGCGGCGCCGATAGCCAGGGGGAGAGAAGCGGCGCCGACAGCCAGGGGGAGAGAAGCGGCGGCAGCAGGGCTCTAGACCCCAGGAAAGGCAGGGGGAGAGAAGCGTCCAGCGATGGCCTCTCTTCCCCTGCCTTTCCTGGGGGCTTCTGCGGGGTCAGAAAAACCGGGGATGGGGGAGGCAATGGGGCAGCAGCGCCGGCAGTCTCTGGACCCCAGGACAGGCAGGGGCAGAGAATCGGGCAGCGACGGCAGGTCTCTGGACCTGCAAAAGCCGCTGCAGTTCATTGATTTAAAGCGCCCGCTTTAAATCATTGAACTGCAGCGGCTTATCGGCGTATAACACGCAGGTAGACTTTAGGCTAAAAAAAATTTTGCCTAAAAAATGCGTCTTATACGCCGATAAATACGATGTATAAAAGGAGTACAAATGTGCTGACAAAATGACCTCCATACCTGTAGTGTTTTTCTCTCCCTTGGATCTGATGACTTCCTGTTTCCTCTCTGAGCACTGACCATACTGTTGCCAGGTAACAGAGCACACAGTTTCCCAAAATCCACCTTGTGTATGTAGTGGAGACCAACTACTATTACCTTCAGGATACAGCACTTGAACTGACCATGTGTGACTGACTTTAGTGGGTTCTGAGTGGGTCGTAGCCAAGAGCAACAGTTATCAAAAC
This sequence comes from Hyla sarda, assembly GCF_029499605.1. Lineage (NCBI taxonomy): Eukaryota > Metazoa > Chordata > Amphibia > Anura > Hylidae > Hyla > Hyla sarda. Next base: position 42,259,580 of record NC_079200.1, read on the forward strand.
AATGCAGACACATGGGGATTAGTAAGTCTATATCTCTAAAACAGTACATTTTCAGAAATTCATAAATTCAGGCCTATTTTTCATAATAGAACAATCCGATTAACCCTTCCCGCTATTGGACGTATGCATACGTCGTGATGCTCTTCTGCTGTGCGTGATGCTCTGCAGGAGATCAGTGGCGGGACCTGGCTGTCAATCATAGCGGGGATCTCATTGCACCTGCTGAGACAGAGATTGCGCGGTCTCAGCAGTGTTAACCTCATAGATGCTGTGGTCAGTACTCCCCCCAGTCCCCCATTGGCGATGCAATCGCAGGGTCCCGATGGTTGCTATGGCAGCAGAAGGCCAGCTGATGGCCTCCTGTCTGGCAAATACAGAAGCCTGTGAGGCCCAGCCATAGGTCGGATCTCACAGACTGAGTGTCAGTATAATACTGACAGTTTACCTGTACTGCAGTATAGTATAACAGGTAAAAATAAAAATAAAGGTTTATCAATAAATAAAGTGTATAAAAATTAATTCCCTTTTTCTCAATAAAGCCCTGTATTATCAAAAAAAAATCCAATCCGAACCGACCCACAAAATAAAGATAACATAATTTTTACTGCACAGTGAACACAATAAAACATTTTTTTTTAAAAGCCAGAAATTTTTCAGTTTTGCACAATATTTCAGAGTTTTTGCCCAAAAAATGCTGCTTGTATCTACAAGAATTTACAACCAATCTAAAGTACAATATGGCGCACAAAAACAATCTCACAATCTCTATGCTCAATAAAAGCATGTCAGAGGTATTACTACTTAAAGAGACACATGCCAGATTAAAAAAATGGGGCTTGGTCATAAAACAGGCGGTGTCCTCAAGGGGTTAAAGAAGCACTGTTTTTATTTTTTGTTTATTTAGACTCAGCATCACTAGTCCTACAGCGCCATCTACCGGTACTTTATTCTAGCACATCTGCATCCATGTGTTTTCTAACAGTAACTTGGTCATGTGATCACAGGTCTGACCCACAGAAAATGACATGGGTCCTGTGTCATCTTCACCAATCAGATCCCCTTTTGCTAGCTCACAGACTCATTCCAGCTCTATCTGTATACTGCTGCTGGTACCTCTATAGGATCGACACCGTCCCTGAGATGTATGAACACCTCCCCTCAGGTGTTCATACAGTGTTCATACATTGATTTTTTTTGCAGCATTTTATTTTATTTATTTTTTTTTTTATGTGATTTTTTTCCCCAAAAAAATTACAGCAAAATGATGCATTTTCCTCAATTGTGCAAATCACAGTCAAATGTGTCATACAGCAATCACAGTAATAACGTGTGAAAATTGCAGTAATAATTCAATGTGCAAACACAGCCTGAAGACTTTAAAACCTCAAACTTTTGCCTCATGTCAATATTTCTCTACAAAATGCACTTAAAATAATAAAACACATAAAAACTGCAAATAATATGAACTGACCCCAACGCTGAACTCCAGCCCCAGCAACCTAAATAGTGATCAAAAGTCACGCCCAATGTTTGTCTACAACCAAAGGATTCATGGGAAATGGAGGCAGCTTTATCAAGTAATTTCAGTGATGGATTTGCATCCACTATACTCGTGCCTGCCACATCAGCTAAAACAGGTAAAGAACAAGGCATGCTTAAGAACCTCTACATTATTCTCTAATAAAAGAGGCCTTTTCTTTTGGAACCAGAGCCCAAACTTGACTGCTACTGATATTTGTTTGCAATACATTTATATTTGTGTTTTTCTTTCAGTCTCGGGTGATTCTTCAGCAGCTCGGAGAAAGGAATTTTCACTCTTTTTATCAGGTTGGTTGTCCTTATTGGTAAAAAAAAAAAAACCTTAAAGGGGTTATCCAGGGAAAAAAAAACATTTTTTATATATCAACTGGCTCCAGAAAGTTAAACAGATTTATAAATTACTTCTATTAAAAAAATCTTAATCCTTTCAGTATTTATGAGCTGCTGAAGTTGAGTTGTTCTTTTCTGTCTAAGTGCTCTCTGATGACACGTGTCTCGGGAACTGTCCAGAGTAGAAGCAAATCCCCATAGCAAACCTCTTCTACTCAGTTCCCGAGACAAGCAGAGATGTCAGCAGAGAGCACTGTTGTCAGACAGAAAAGAACAACTCAACTTCAGCAGCTGATAATTATTGGAAGGATTAAGATTTTTTAATAGAAGTAATTTACAAATCTGTTTAACTTTCTAGAGTTTTTTCCTGGAATACCCCTCTATTATTTCTTATAAACTCTTTCTTCTGTTTACATCTATCTCCCTCAGTCACGGAACATCCTGACATTAATTTCACTTTACATCAGTGTTCCCCAACCTGTGGCTCTCCAGCTGGTGCAAAACTACCGCTCTTAGGCTATGTTCAAACATAGAACATTTTCTTGTGGATATTCCACAGACAGCTAGGACCGCTGGGAAATGCGCCATCTCATAGACGGCTATGCATTTCTGAGCAGAATCCACAAAAAACATTGAACCGGTTCAATGTTTTTGTGAATGCTGGAATTAGGATTTCCTTGCCATGTAAAAAGTGCAGCAGGATCCCATTAAAATCGGAATCTGCATGTACATTCTGGTATGTGAGCATAGCCTTATCCTGCCCTGAAAGCCAAAGGCTGAAGTTGTAGTTTTGCAAGAGTTGGGGAACGCTGCTTGGGGTTATGTTCAGCCGACAAAATTTCATTGGCAGAATCCTATTGAAGTCAATGGGGCTGTGAATTTCAACAGAATTATGTGCAATTCCACTGCAATTCCGTCTGAATTCCACAATTCCAAAGCTTGCTGAATGAAAATTGTGGATATTCTGCAATCTGAACATGGCCTTAGAGGCTGATCTGATCAGTGAGGGTCCTATTCCCTAAACCCCTGCCCTTTACCTGTTTGCAGGGGCCACAGCACTTGTGTGAGCTCTATTACCTCTTCATCCCTCAGCTTAGTATGTTTAAAGGGGTACTCCGGTGGAAAACTTTTTTTTTTAAATCAACTGATGCCAGAAAGTTAAACTCATTTGTAAATTACTTCTATAAAAATTTTTTAATCCTTCCAGTGCTGTATACTACAGAGGAAGTTCTTTTTGGATTTATTTTCTGTCACAACCACAGTGCTTTCTGCTGACACCTCTGTCCATGTCAGGAACTGTCCAGAGAAGGAAAAAATTCCCATAGCAAACATGCTGCTCTGGACAGTTCCTAAAATGGACAGCGTTGTCAGCAGAGAGCATTGTGGACAGACAGAAAAGAAGTCCAAAACGAAAAGAATTTCCTCTGTAGTATACAGCAGCTAAGAAGTACTGGAAGGATTAAGATTTTTTTTAATAGAAGTAATTTACAGATCTGTTTAACGTTTTGGCACCAGTTGATTTAAAAAAGAAATAAATAAAAAGTTTTCCACCGGAGTACCCCAGGTAGATGTATTGCAGCTGGAATTGCTGCTTGTCCCATTGAAGTCAATGGGATGAAAAGTAATACCAGTTACAGCTACTGCCAATTGTACAGAGCAGTGCCTGGTATGGGATAAAGAGGCCACAGAGCCTACACAAATGCCATCACCCTTAAGAGAGCTGGTTGCCTAGGGTGTTGGGAGTTGGACCCTCAGAAATCTAAGATTAAAATCATATTCTAAGGAAAGGGGGGGGCAATGCCCGGAAGCCCCATAGAGAATGAATGAAGCACTGGCATTGCATGCCTGATCTGCTTCATTGATTGCATGGGGAAGTTTTTTCCCTATTCTTTGGATCGGTGGAGGCCCCAGCAGTAAAACCCCACTGATGAGCTTGTTATCCCCTATCCTGAGATGTGAATACCCCTTTAAGGATAGAGTAGCAGTCACAACAAGTTCTAATACAGTCCCTTGGAAATATGTGATGTTCTGCATCAGGAAGGAAATAAACACAATGCAATCTGGATGTTTTTTTTCTTTCTAGTTGATCCTGGGAGCACCAGAGCAGACCCTGCGTCCCCTTCATCTCCAGAAGGATATCTCCTCTTACACATACACCCGATCCATGGTTCAGATGAAGGTAAGTAGCGGTTACAAAAATATTACATGCTAAACACTTGAGCCAAGTGTCAATCCAAGTTCCTTAAATATTGCTCATAACTTTGATGATTCGTTAAAATAACTAAAATCTAATGGGATTTCCTTCACTTTTCTCTTCCAGTCTTCAATAAATGATGCTGGAGATTTCAAGGAAGTATCAGAAGCCATGAAAGTGATTGGGTTTAAACCAGAAGAGATCCAGACTGTCTACAAAGTCTTGGCCGCTATTCTACATCTGGTGAGTAGGTGCGAGTATGTGGGGACGAAATGTCAGCGCTTAGGTTACAGTGCGGTGAACCAGCTGCTACTGATGATCTTTCTGAAGAAGTGTATGAACATTGGCAAAACTCCTTTACAGCTGTGTCAATATACATATCTAGTACAAGAATAACATGAGTCTACCATACGAGAGCCAAAACATATACATAGACTTGTTTATAAAACCCAACAAGCATGTTCACAGGGAAAATGTAGAACTTATCATTTATATTAGTTTCTAAATCACCTCTTAAAGGGAAAATCCAGCCTATATGATCTTCTGATACGTCATAGATCCCATTGGTGAAGCCTATGGTTTTGGACCCAGCCCCCTTGTGCACTGTTCTGATATTTCTGATCTAGAAAATCTGTCGAAACAGTCAGAGTACAGAGTAAAGAATCTTGTGGTTCCAAAGGGGCTTTGGCACTTTATTTTTTAAATGGTGGAAAGACAATGGTACTCAAAATCACTTTGGCTAAAATTCCCTATTAGGGAAATATAAAGCCTCAGTTATGCTATTTTGCATGTATTATCCATATGTAAATATAGTAGCATGTTATCATACAGTCCACCTAATTAGCACTGGTCAGTCTCATGGCACCAGACATACACAATATCTTCTACAATCAAATACAAACAGACAGCAGGTGTAATGCGTCTAACCATCCATGTTTATAGCGCTCTTCAGTGTACTGTTTTAGCAATTTTTTGTACTTTTTACTTACGTTTTGTATTTTGTATTGTATCAGTATTCTCCCCCCTGCACCAGTGTCAGCGGACTTAAAGGAATTCTGATTGGCAGCAAGTGACCTGCCCACTACTTGTCCGGTATTTAACTGACACCTGTGCAGAGGGCTGACATCACTGATGAAGGGCGCATGCGCCTGAAACGCGTCTGGTCTGCTGGTTGTTTGTACCGTTTTTACCGTGAGATAATAAAATCTGGATTTTCTACTGACCCACGCTGGATTGCCGTTCTTGCGTTTAGCAGGTGTAATGCACCTTGAGGTGGCTCCCTTGTGTCTAGCTTGATGCTCCATACTCTTCAGCCACTAGAGATGAGCGAACTTACAGTAAATTTGATTCGTCACAAACTTCTCAGCTTGGCAGTTGATGACTTTTCCTGCATAAATTAGTTAAGCTTTCAGGTGCTCCGGTGGGCTGGAAAAGGTGGATACAGTCCTAGGAAACTCTTTCCTAGGAATGTATCCACCTTTTCCAGCCCACCGGAGCACCTGAAGGCTGAACTAATTTACGCAGGAAAAGTCATCAACTGCCGAGCCGAGAAGTTCGTGACGAATCGAATTTACTGTAAGTTCGCTCATCTCTATCAGCCACATAGACCAATTCACACTTAGAAAAATGACACTTTCACAGGGATTGCGTTTATGTGTCCACTTTATTCAAAAGCTTGTTCACTTAATACAAAAGTGCAGTATACAGGACATGAACATCATATTCACCTGGTGGAATAATATCGCAGATAGTAAGCTCAGCACGGCGTCTTCAGAACATTTTCATCCCGTTCTGGGGCAGTCCGTTCCTGGCTGCTGAGAGCCTTCCGGAGGGCTGAATAGAAGCGCTCGCTGGCGTGTGAGCAACAGTCGGTACGTTTCAGACATTTTCCCTTTCTCAACCTAACGTCTGTGCACCCATCACCAACATATATACAGGTCAACTCTCGCGAGATCTTCCTGTCTGGTACATTAAAATTTTATAAAAACATACTTAAATTCGTACCGGTGTATAAAGTACAAAAATCGGACTGAAATAGTACAAATATTCTACAGAAATACATTTAAATTGCAGCTCTCATTAATGCCATTCAGTGCCAGCGTTCCTTGCCGCTGAATTCAATACACTTCTCTCTGGTTCAGCTTCTTTTTTACCTGTTTGCTGTTTCCTTCTATTTCTTCCAACACAAGCCACCTTAATTCACATATCTGATGTCTTTTTTCTATGAAGTGTCTCGTTAAGCTTGTTTCCCCATATTTATCATTCTGTTCATCACCTTTCCCTTCCTCTAATTTTTTTATTTTTTTTTATTTTTTAAAGGTCCTAATAGAGCTTCTATGTTCATTCAGTCTGATTTTTACAGGTCGGGATGTCTGGCCGATGTATGCCATCCCACAGGGACATTTCAACATATAAATAAATAAAATAAATAAAAAACATATAAATAACGTGTTTAGATTCACATCTATCAGAAATGTATTCCCTTTCATTGGATGTGCAACTGCATCCCCTCTTATTATACCATTACAATTCTGGCAAGCCCCACAGGGGAAGGTACCTTTTTTCTAATTTTTAGAAAGCTCTGTTTAGATTCTTTCTTCTCAGCAATATCAGAGCGGACTAAATAGTTTGCTATAGATTTATTTTTACGATAGGGCAACCTAGGTCTCCCATATTAAATAGGCTCCCATATTTTTCATCAACCTTCAACATATTCCAGTATTTGTTAACTACCTTCTTTATTAGTTTTGAATGGCTGTCATAAGTAGAAAAGTAAAACCCCTTTCTTTGTCTTTTTGTTTCTTAGTTCCCTTCTTCTCTCTTAGCTGTTCTCTAGGTATCTGATTGACTATCTTACTCTCTTCTGTTAATTTCGGACCTCTCATATCCTCGCTGGACAAATTTCTCTATAATTTTCTCTTTATTTTTAGTGTATTCCTCTTCTGTACTGCAAATTCTTTTTGTCCTTATTAATTGCCCTTTAGGAATCCCTTTAAATACTTGCGGATCATGTCCGTTCTTCTTGTAGCAAGTTGTTCCCATCGCTTTCTTTAGTGTATAATGTAGTCTCAAATTTCCCTTCTTTTATACACACCTCCACATTAAGGTAATACAATTAGGGCTAAATTCACATGTGAACTCTATCAGTGGGTGACAGCTGTTCAAACACTCTACATACCTCATCAGTTTTTCCCGAGTCCCCGTCCATAGGACAAAGATGTCGTCCACATATCTTAGCCATTTCTTGACATAGATCCCTAATGGGTGTACTGGAACATACACAATTTCTTCCCATTTACTTAAAGAGGCACTGCCATTATGGAAAACGTTATAGATTTTGTAGTACTACTGATAAGATGACTTTTTTAAATATACATTTATTTAAAAAATGTAAATTTTACTAAAAAAATCTAAAATGAAAATAGCCACCACTAGGGGTCATCTATCTTTAGACAGACTACTCTGTATTTTGCAGCATACTGGATACCAGCAGTAAAGCATATTGGTATCCAGTACAGGAGATCACCATTGCTGCACTGTAGCCTTCAGCTGTTGCTAAATTACAACTCCCATGATGGGAGTTTTAGTTTTTCAACTGCTGGGGGTACAATCTTTGTAAGACTCTGTGTTAGAGCTGTGTATTCTCCAGCTGTGTGCCTCCAGCTCTTGCAAAACTACAGACAAAGGATGTGTGGGCATGCTGGAAGTTGTAGTTTTGTAACAGCTAAAGGCAGCACTGCTCTAACACAGTGCTTTATTAACACTGCAGCTCCAACTGTTGCAATGCAAAACTACAACTCCCAGCATGCTTGAATAGCCAAAGCTTTCTCTGATTCCTGAATGACAAAGAAGCTGATCAGACATTCAGGAGTCTGTGAAAGCTGAATGACACACATAGTGACAGCTATATTGATTAGCATCCAGCTTTACTAGGAACATAAAATATCTAGCTTTAAAAGACACATAAACACATAAAAATGTTATATACATGATCAGGATTAGGTACTGAGTAACATCTTTTTTTCTTTTTGCACTATGACAGGTACGCTTTAAAGGAGATCTCAGGCAAAAAATTACTTTTCCCCTATCCACAGGATAGGGGATGAGTATCTGATCGTGGGGGTCTGTTGGACGGGACCCGGCGATCAGTGAGGAGCACGTGCTGCAGCCGGCATGTGCTCCATTCATTCCTATTGAAGCGCCGAACAGACCAGAGTACAGCTCTTGGGTCTGTTCGGTATTCCCATAGAAATGAATGGAGCGCGTGCCGTCTACTGGTAGACAACACTAGTGTTGCTCGCGCAATGCAAATTTTATTCGCGAATATAGCACTATATATTCGTAATTACGAATGTCATTTTTTTTCTCCACAGTACACATCACAGTGATCACCCCTCTCTGCTTCCAGCTTGTGTGGTGTAAAGAAGGCTCTAATACTACTGTGTGAGACTGGCGTGCGAATTTTCGCTTATGTTAATTTTTGCATATGCTAATTTTCGCATATGTTAATTTTCGCATACGCGAATTTTCGCATTGTGCGAAAATAAAACGAGAATATTACGAATATGCGAATTTAGCGAATATATGACGAATATTCGTCCATATATTCGTGAATATTTGCGAATTCGAACATGGCCTATGCCGCTCAACACTAGACAACACACGATCCTCACTGAGATCCCGTCCCAGTGATCATTGAAGTTAAAGGGCCAAATTAATGATCAAGCAATGGTTCCTGGGGCATGGCCTTCAATGTAAAGGCTTATTAAATGTCCGCCAATCATCCAGATCAGCCTTTGTTCTCATTGCCTTATGTAAAAGGACTGTACGTCCCAGATGTTGTTCAGTATCTGTCATCAGAAGATACAGTCACACACAGGGAAACCCGAAGGTGGGCATTTTATGGCTTTTATGATCAAATTGGACTTATTGTCACTACCTAATATTACATGTTTTTTCTCTCTTCATATCAGGGGAACCTCAAGTTTACTTTGGATGGCGATACCCCCCTGATTGAAAATAGTAAAGTTGTGTCTGTAGTTGCTGACTTGCTTGGCTCAAAATTTGAACTTCTGGAGAAGGCGCTACTGTACAGGACGGTGGCTACTGGCAGAGACGTCATCGACAAACAGCACACAGAGCAAGAAGCCAGTTTTGGCAGAGATGCCTTTGCCAAGGTACAGACTGACTGCTTTACTCACTATATATGTTAGTTCTCATATGTGATGGTTGATCAAGTAGATCTTTATTAAAAAGACATCAGCAGTGTATTATATTATACCTGCCTGTACATATCTTTATCAGTGTTGTATATGTTGCACCCGCACCTGTATGTGATATCTCTGATCATTCTAACACGTGTTTGAGGTGGGATCCTTATAAACTATTATGATAAACATTCTTGATTAAAGGGTACCGCTCATCAAAAAAACTTTTGATATATTATAGATTAATGTATGCAGAATAACTTTACAATTGCATGTTATTAAAAAATATGCTTCTTTCTATTAAATTTTCCACTTTGAAGAAATGACCACTAGGGGTCTCCCTACCAGTCCTGGCAGCAAGCATTTCAGACTCATGCTGGAGTCCTAAACACTACGAGCTGCCAGTCTGCTTTGTTCACAAAGGAGAACACTCAGAGCTGCCAGCCTGCTTTGTTCACAGCCTGTTTGGCTGTGAACAAAGCAGGCTGGCAGCTCTGAGTGTTTAGAACTCCAGCATGAGTCAGAAATGCTTGCTGCCAGGACTGATCGGGAAAAATACAATAGAAAGAAGCATATTTTTCATTAACATGCTATTGGAAAGTTATTCAACATTCATTAATCTAAAATATATCAAAAAAGTTTATTTGATGAGAGGTACCCTTTAAGTACCAGGTATCTATAGTTAACAAACACACACACACACACACTGTGGCCCTGATTTACTAAGAGTGGAGTGTTTATTCTGGAGTGATTTCAATATCACTCGTCTTTTTTTTTCAGGCTTATTTACTATTCTGTCGCACATGTCGGTTATTTTTCTGCCGCACGTTTTTTTGTGTCGCACAAACTCTGAGCTAAAGAAATTAGTTGTGTGCGTCAAAATGGTTTAGATTTCTTTGTTTCAAAATGTTTCCTTGAATCAAAAGTGTTCATGTGTTATAATTTTTCAAACATTACGACAATTATCTTTGTTTATCAGCTTGGGTGTTAAATTGATTTAAACCTAATATTGCAAATGTGTTGAAAAGAAAAAAAAATATATAAACATTAATTATCACAAAAGCATTCAATATTTTATTCATAAAAGTGTTTAACTGTACAAAATGTTTTCCGGTTATAAACCAAGTTACTTTCACACAAAACCACAATTGCAAACAGTCCCTTGTTAGAAATCACTCCATTTTTGGAATTTCACTCGGCCTCTTGGCTGTCGGTTATTGTGTGAGGCAAACTCCCACTTTTTCTCAAGTGATTTTCGAAGTACTCGAGTATTTTTTGGTTTTTGTCTGTAAAATGCCCATTTTTGCATAAAACACGCCCCTTTCAGAGTGAAAAAAAAAACACTCCGAGTGTTTTTCTAAAGTGTTGGTTGTGCGACTAAAATTTGGTCGCATAAATAGTCGCACAGACGTTGCAACTAAAATTTACGTGCAATAACTGAGAAAAAGAATCGGTTGGACGTTAGTAAATGAAGGCCTGTATCTCTATTGAACTTGCTTATGTTGCGTATTGCTTCTAAATTCAAATTGATGCGTTCTAATTAGGGTCTGATGTCTAATACTCAGCATATCTGTTTGTCTCCTGTTTACAAGTACTAGATTAAATAGATTTCATTTAGATTTTTCCATGATGAGCTTGACATCTTACTCCAAAGCGAAACACAGAGGAAATTGTGGGATCTAATACTGCAGAAGATTTTCATACTACCATCCGGCTGTATAGGCCTAGACAATTATCTGTACCCAATGTGCATTCTAGATATTTTTTTTAATTACATTTCTTATTGCTTACCCCACGTTCTTGCATCTCGGGCACACATACAATGGGAGGAGGGATGAAGGCTATGAGCCCCACCCAAGTTGGCTAATGTGTTGCCGGTGTGAGGTGGTTTTTTGCGCCCCCGTAGATCCATGCGTCCGCTCCTCCCCCAGCTCTCCGAAGATTTCCGAAGCTAGAGCTGGGGGAGGGCAGAGTAGGGGAGTAGGTTCACGCCCCCTCCCTCATCTCCCCTCCCTGAGCTCGGCTGGACGCAGATCTCTACTGCACGCCCCCTCTCTGAGGACATAGATCGCCACAGCAGGTCCCCTCCCTCATCTCCCCTCCCTGAGTACGTAAATCTCCACGGCAGGTCCCCTCCCTCATCTCCCCTCCCTGAGGACGTAAATCTCCACGGCAGGTCCCCTCCCTCATCTCCCCTCCCTGAGGACATAAATCTCCACGGCAGGTCCCCTCCCTCATCTCCCCTCCCTGAGGACGTAAATCTCCACAGCAGGTCCCCTCCCTCATCTCCCCTCCCTGAGGACGTAAATCTCCACGGCAGGTCCCCTCCCTCATCTCCCCTCCCTGAGGACGTAAATCTCCACAGCAGGTCCCCTCCCTCATCTCCCCTCCCTGAGGACGTAAATCTCCACAGCAGGTCCCCTCCCTCATCTCTCCTCCCTGAGGACGTAAATCTCCACGGCAGGTCCCCTCCCTCATCTCCCCTCCCTGAGGACATAAATCTCCACGGCAGGTCCCCTCCCTCATCTCCCCTCCCTGAGGACGTAAATCTCCACGGCAGGTCCCCTCCCTCATCTCCCCTCCCTGAGGACGTAAATCTCCACGGCAGGTCCCCTCCCTCATCTCCCCTCCCTGAGGACGTAAATCTCCACGGCAGGTCCCCTCCCTCATCTCCCCTCCCTGAGGACATAAATCTCCACGGCAGGTCCCCTCCCTCATCTCCCCTCCCTGAGGACGTAAATCTCCACAGCAGGTCCCCTCCCTCATCTCCCCTCCCTGAGGACGTAAATCTCCACGGCAGGTCCCCTCTCTCATCTCCCCTCCCTGAGGACGTAAATCTCCACAGCAGGTCCCCTCCCTCATCTCCCCTCCCTGAGGACGTAAATCTCCACAGCAGGTCCCCTCCCTCATCTCCCCGAGCTGAGGATGTAGAGCAGGGCTCCCAATGAGCTCTATGTGTAAAGGGGGACATACTGTACTGGCTAAAGGGGGACAAACTGTACGGGCTAAAGGGGGACAAACTGTGGAGATCTACGTTCTCAGTTCGGGGAGATAAGAGAGTGGGCGTGTACTTCTCCCTGTGGAGATCTGCGTCCAGCCGAGTTCAGGGAGGGGAGATGAGGGAGGGGGCGTGAACCTCCTCCCTCCCTTTGCTCTACCCTCCCCCAGCTCTAGCTTCGGAAATGTTCGCAGAGCTGGGGGAGGAGCGGACGCATGGATTTACGGGGGCGCAAAAAAACACCTCACACCGGCCTCACAGGTGAACCTTAATGCTGCCTAGAAAGTGATCAAGGCGCATTAAATGTGGAGTCTATACACCTCCAAGTAGAGGATTTAAACAAAAAGAAGAAAAAATGTGGTCTCAAAAAGCAGGAGGTGCTCAACCCCAAATGCAGTTGTGCATTTATGCTGGGGGAGCAGATCCTGCCCTTGTGGTCTGTTGCTAGGGGCGATCCCCAGCATAAAATGCATACAATGGGGGATGCCTGCAGCAGACTACAAGTGCCACAATAGGATCCTACACCAGATAAACGGTGTGGATGTGTAACATATAGAGTAATACATACATTTATTTAGGTGCACCTAAATACATTTATGTATTGCTTTCTCCCTCACAATAAAAGGGGAAGGGACTACAATCATATGCCTACAGCTGTTGCAAAACTACAACTCCCAGATGTGTGGGCATGTTGGGAGTTGTAGTTTTGCAACAATAGGAGCAACAGAGCCTGCAGCAACACTGCTGTAAATCTGAGTTTTACCAATCATAAGCCTCCAGCTGTTGCAAAACTACAACTCAAAGGATGTGTGGGCATGCTGGGAGCTGTAGTTTTGCAAAAGCTGTAAGCACACAGAATGTGTGTGTGTATAGCATAAAACCAGAAAGGAAAGGGTTACAGATGCTCACTCCTGAGACCAGTGACTGAGGAGAGTGAGGGAGGGGGAGTAGTTATCACCTGAGGAGAAGAAAGGAACCCACCCCCGCTTCTAGTCGACAACATTTAGGTAATTCAGAAATAAAGCCAATTCTGAGAGAAATATAGGCTATAGACACATAAAAATGATATGTACATGATCAGGATGAGATACCGAGCAACATTTAACAGTTCTTGTTTTTTTTTTTTTTTTTGGGGTGATCTGACAGGTACGCCTTAAGGCACACTGGTATTTATTTTTCCATCAAATCCGAGTGGTGCCGCCGTACTGCCTCCGGTTCGCAGGTCCGCCACTGGACTGACCCTGATTTGCCCTTTGTACCGATTGCTGTGAATTCAATAAATACACCAACTAAAACAAAAGAAAGCAGTAAACAATACAAACAGGGAGGGAGGGAGAAAGAGCAGCACAGGACAAGGAGCTGCACCAAAAGCCCTGAACATAGATGATTGGCTGTAAGAAGGAGGAGGCAATGCAGGGGCCAAAAATTAAAGGGGACATAACGCTTACCAGTCAGGGCGTAAGCTAGTTAAAGGGGTACTCCGGTGAAAACCTTTTTTCTTTTACATCAACTGGTGGCAGAAAGTTAACCATATTTGTAAATTACTTCTATTAAAAAATCTTAATCCTTCCAGTACTTATTAGCTGCTGAATGCTACAGAGGAAATTCCTTTCTTTTTGGAACACTGATGACATCATGAGCACAGTGCTCTCTGCTAACATCTCTGTCCATTTTAGCAACCATGCATAGCAGATGTATGCTAAGGGCAGCATGGTGGCTCAGTGGTTAGCACTGCTGCCTTGCAGTGCTGGGGACTTGAGTTCAAATCCCACTAAGGACAGCAATAAATAAAGTGTTATTATTATTATTATAACGTCAGCAGAGAGAACTGTGCTCGTGATGTCATCAGAGAGCATTCCAAAAAGAAAAGAATTTCCTCTGTAGTATTCAGCAGCTAATAAGTACAGGAAGGATTAAGATTTTTTAATAGAAGTAATTTACAAATATGTTTAACTTTCTGCCACCAGTTGATTTAAAAGAAAAAAGGTTTTCATCGGAGTACCCCTTTAAGTACTGCTTGCCCCTTCAAGGTTACATTTTATATTTTGTTCCTTTTTTGGTGATTTATTGCTTGTTGGTCACACCTTTGACAATATTTGGTATGAAATAGTTTTTTGATTCCATGGGTGACTAGAGATGACTGATAAGTGTATGTGTTAACAGGCTATCTATGAACGCCTTTTCTGTTGGATTGTAAGCCGTATTAATGATGTCATCGATGTTAGAAAACAAGATGCCGCTCTACACGGCAAAAACACGGTTATTGGTGTGCTGGATATCTACGGATTTGAGATTTTTGACAATAACAGGTATGATGAGGACCTGTCAGTTCTCCTGAAACATCAGTTATAATAAATACTTGTACTCTTTATTAAATAACAAATTTAAAACACATTTTTTTTTTAGAATGTTGCATCCGTGCTGTTCCTCTATTATCTTTCCTGGATTTGTATGACATAAATAACTACTGAGTTTTGGGAGTCTGTCTCTACACACACTGACATGGTACTGATAGTGTAAGGTTGAAGCCACACAAGCAGACTTCTGCATATGGTAACCAATAAGTGTATAAGCTTCCTGGAAAACATGCGCAGCCATTTGCTATTGCATTTCAGTCAACTGCAGACGGCTGGTTTTGTGTGGCTTCGCCCTTAAAGCAGTACTTAGGTGGAAAACTTTTTATTTTTATTTTTTTAACTGGTGAAAGAAAGTTATACAGATTTGTAAATTACTTTTATTTAAAAATCTTAATCCTTCCGGTACTTATCAGCTGCTGTATGCACCACATGAAGTTCTTTTATTTTTGAATTTCTTTTTTGTCTGACCACAGTGCTCTCTGCTGACACATCTTTCCATATCAGGAACTGTCCAGAGTAGGAGCAAATCCCCATAGCAAACCTATCCTGCTCTGGACAGTTCCTGACATGGACAGAGGTGTCAGCAGAGAGCACTGTGATTAGACAAAAAAGGACAACTAAACTACCTCTGTAGCATACAGCAGCTGATAAGTACTTAAAGGATTAAGATTTTTAAATAGAAATAATTCAAAAATCTGTTTAATTTCTGGCACCAGTTTATTTTAAAAAAAATTGTTTGTCCACCGGAGTACCCCTTTGCAGGTACAAACTGTGCAGGTACAAACCCCTTTTGCTAGAAATGGTAATGTCTACTTTGTCAATAATTTCAAGTAATAATTATGCATGTACAGCTCACAATCACTGCAGATGGTGGCGGCACAGCTCATGTGCCCACACCACCCCCCAGGCTGTTATGGTGCTTGCCCTCAGTCTATCATGTAGTCTACCACAGTTTTTTGTTGCACAAATAAAACTTGTCTGACAATAAAACAGACCAAACAGTCACAAGTAGACCATATAACTTTATGGACACAGCACGGTATATGTCTAAATACCGTTATCTCTGTATCCTGATGGATACATGAGGTATATAGCTGAATTTTGGTGTGAACAGCCCCTTAGAAGTATTTATACTGTGGCGAAACTTATCATTCTTTGTACGACTTTTTTGGTGTACAAAAGTCTTAAGTTTTTGCGCAATTTGAAAAATGTAGGCAGGGCTTTGCAAAAAAGGTGGCAAGACCTTAACGGCCCTGCATATTACTGAAGTAAACTACCGTATAGCGTGAATCTAGATTAACTCGGAGCTAGCTAAGTGCAGGACTCCAGGCAACAGCTACAAAGGCAGATTCATTAAGAAGCGCTCACCACTTAATGAATCTGCCGAATCCAACGGCAGCGGGAGTTTGCCTAAATTTACCCTATATGTATATGGAGCTAATGAGGGGCTAGTAATGTGCAGAGGCATAACTAGAGTCCTATATAACAAAAAATTACACATACACACACATATATATATATATATATATATATATACACACACACATATACAGTATATATAAAATTAACCTACGTAAGACGATGTTGTATGCATATTACCAAAAAACACCAGTGTAAAGGGTATATATCGCCATACATATTACCATTATACTGTAAGTTGCAAAATTCAAGTATAAAAAGACCAGAATTACTAATAATATCACTTCAGGTACATGCAGAAACTCACAGATGACATGTTCTCTGATCAGAGTTCACTTTTCATTTTCTTCTCCATTTGGCCTGGGCCATCAGGAAGACTTCTGGCCATGGCTTGTCTCTGCAGAAACATTTTAGTCTCCTTGCTCCTGCACCTGAACTCTCCTGAACTCCTGAACTCTATACAACCATTCCATCTGTCCTCAACTATTGCCCCCACGAAGTAGGTGGACCCCTCACGCTACCCCTATATAGTAGTTAGGCCAATCACACTGCCCCCATCTAGTAGTTTGGCCCCCCACACTGCCCCGTATAGTTGTTAGGCCCATTACACTGCCCCATATAGTAATTAGGGCCCTCACACTTCCCTCATCTTGTAGTTAGGCCCCTCATACTGCCCCTATATAGTAGTTACGGCTCTGAAACTGCTCCCATCTAGTAGTTAGGTCCCTCAAGCTTCCCCCTAAATAGTAGTTAGGACCCTTACATAGCCCCCCCCCCCATATAGTAGTTAGGCCCCTCACACTGCCCTATATAGTATTTAGGACCCTTACACTGCCCCGACCCATATTTTAGTTAAGTCTCTCACACTGCCCCTGTATTGTAGTCTCCCAATGCTCCCAAATATTATTTGGTATAGCACATTGGTATGTGGCAACATGAAAAAACACAATACCCATCACACTGCTCCCCTGCAGCTCCTCTGTGTTCTCCCAATGCTCTGGTCCACCGCTGGTCTTTTTTGTTTGACCTTCCAGTGCAGGCAGCATCTTGTCCCACACTGCCTGCATCGGAAGGTCCCAGCAACCCGTTTAGTGGTGCAGTCAAACCGTTTCGAAGACCCACACATCGCTCAGGGATCAGGATTTTGTTTCCTGGATCCCTGGGCAGGCCCGATTGCTACACCCCTGGTAATATGTTTGGTGACTGCTACTATAGTTCCTGCTCATGGTGATGTCTCCATTTTCTGATGACGTGTTCATATTTTTCAGCTTTGAACAATTCTGTATTAACTATTGTAATGAGAAACTACAGCAGCTGTTTATTCAGCTAGTCCTGACCCAAGAGCAAGAGGAATATCAGAGAGAAGGGATTCCCTGGAAGCATGTAAGTAACCACATCCCTCACTGGTGAGCAGATGGATCTCCACATTTGTCATATCTATTCTTCATTTCCATATTGTTCTGTACTGGTAATGGCCAATGGCTTTCATGCTTTTTCTCTTTCATATTTCTCACAGATAGATTATTTTAACAACCAGATCATTGTGGATTTGGTTGAGCAGCAACATCGTGGAATCATATCTCTTTTGGACGACGCCTGTATGAATGTTGGGAAAGTGACAGACCCCATGTTCCTGGATGCACTAAACAAGCAGCTGGGAAAACATGCCCACTACTCCAGCAGGAAGGTAATGAAGGGAGCTTATAAGGGGCTAGCAATATCTTATAAGTGTTTTCTAACATGGCGGACTTGTGGTGCAGGATCTACAAACCACAAATCAATTGTGAATTAAAGTACAATACAATACAAGCAGAAAAACTCCACACAGAAAACCAAACGAACTACAGATTTATAAAGCAGCAATTATTATATATACATGCCAGAACACACTGGTTAGTACTTACCTTCCTGAGAACAAAAGGATCAAGTAATTGAAATCAAACATGACTGATTCTACTCTCCCTCAACATTATCTGTAGGGAGAGTGTTGGGAGGACCCAATACAGAGCAGCCAAAAGCAGTGGGCTCTGATAACTTACCTAAAAATGTGCATTAATATTAATGGTGACTCAAAAGCTAATGCAATATTTCTTCCTTCAGACATGTATTGGTATAACCACTTGTTTGAAAACAGTCATATCACTTTACCTGTCATAAGCAAAAAACTTTTTATGTACTGTAGATAATACTATTATATGTATATTTGTAATATACATTGGTTAAAAAATTTATATATGTGCAGTTATTGCCTGTGTTTCTCTGTGAGGAGAACAAATACAGGAAGTGTAGGTGGACAAGCAGGGCTCTGTACACTGAGGACAAGCAGGGCTCTGTACACTGAGGACAAGCAGGGCTCTGTACACTGAGGACAAGCAGGGCTCTGTACACTGAGGACAAGCAGGGCTCTGTACACTGAGGACAAGCAGGGCTCTGTACACTGAGGACAAGCAGGGCTCTGTACACTGAGGACAAGCAGGGCTCTGTACACTGAGGACAAGCAGGGCTCTGTACACTGAGGACAAGCAGGGCTCTGTACACTGAGGGCAAGCAGGGCTCTGTACACTGAGGGCAAGCAGGGCTCTGTACACTGAGGGCAAGCAGGGCTCTGTACACTGAGGGCAAGCAGGGCTCTGTACACTGAAGACAAGCAGGGCTCTGTACACTGAAGACAAGCAGGGCTCTGAGCATTGAGGACCAGCAGGGCTCTGAGCATTGAGGACCAGCAGGGCTCTGAGCACTGAGGACCAGCAGGGCTCTAAGCACTGAGGACAAGCAGGGCTCTGAGCACTGAGGACAAGCTGGGCTCTGAGCACTGAGGACAAGCAGGGCTCTGTGCACTGAGGACAAGCAGGGCTCTGTGCACTGAGGACAAGCAGGGTTCTGTACACGGAGGACAAGGAGGGCTCTGTGCACTGAGGACAAGGAGGGCTCTGTACACTGAGGACAAGCAGGGCTCTGTACATTGAGGAGAAGCAGGGCTCTGTACGCCGAGAACAAGCAGGGCTGTGTACGCCGAGAACAAGCAGGGCTGTGTACGCTGAGGACAAGCGGGGCTCTGTACGCTGAGGACAAGCGGGGCTCTGTACGCTGAGGACAAGCGGGGCTCTGTACGCTGAGGACAAGCAGGGCTCTGTACACTGAGGACAAGCAGGGCTCTGTACACTGAGGACAAGCAGGGCTCTGTACACTGAGGACAAGCAGGGCTCACTTGTTAACCTCTCAAAGTAATAACACTTTCTATATGCATTATACAGTATAACACATGGCAAACAATATATACATAAGGGGACACTGTAAGGAGGCTGCCTGACAGGGCAGCAAGGGTACAGGGGCACAACTAGCGTACTGGGCCACCACAAACTCCCCCTCTTAAACACAGCCATCCTCAGCGCCCAGTCCTGGAAGGCGGACGACTTGAAGTGGCCACTGTGGTCTCGTGATGACAGTTCCTGGGGCATTATTGTCGAATGTCCTTCACAGGTCTGAATATGAAAACATAACTGGGGACGAGTCCATGTAGCACTTTGTGAAAATGTCCATACATGCTTCATGTGATAATGGGACATAAACATGTGGGATTAATGAACCTTGTAACTGCATACTGAACACAATTAAGCATACGTGAACACATTTGTTGCGGATTGGGCTGCCGGAAGCTCTCTACCCAATGCCTTAGCTACTGGGGTCCATTGGCACTAGCTACTTCTCCCCAGAACATGTTTTACACCACACAACAATGTTACTTTTGTTTACAGCAACTCTGTCTCTATACGTGCTTTATTTATACCTCAGGGGAACCCTCCGGCCAGTAGAGTACCCTGTACGCGTGGACAGGATAAACGATTAGACATATGTACATTAGACATTTGTGGACTGGTAATATACATCCTGGCTACAGTCCTAACTAGCTATTACATGTGACTAGTCTATATCCAAGCTCTATGTACATCACTAAATTAGTTATGTGTGAACTGACTAGATTGGGCTATATGTTGTACAACTTTATACATGGTACCGCGACTTATTCTCTGTACCTAGCTGGTATTTGTCCCTGCCTCCACCTTTGGGATCTGTACAACACCACCTCTGGAGAATCTGGAACGCTTGAGGATTCTGGAGCTCTTGGGACTTCTGGCGTTGCAGCTGGCTCTTCCTCAGCAAACTCAGGAGCTGGTATTAGTTCAGGAAAAGCTGGACCCAGAGTCGCTGGCAGCTGTGCTGGAGAGGCTGGAGACAGGGTTGGCACCCTAGTGGTGTGGAGACTAGTGTGGGTTGAACCAGCTCCGGAGTTGGTAAGACACAAAAGATTGCAGGCTGATTTGGAGAAAACATGGGGAAATCCATAGATGGGTGGATTCCCTCGCCCAGGACGTACGCTCTTGCAGGTCTAACAGCTGGAGGAGGTGGTGCTGGGAGCACTGGTAGATCTTCTTTGAGACATAACTTGATTTGATACTGGTGAACGACTTGTGGCTCATACCCAGGTTTTTGTACTTCGTACACAGCAGACTCAGGATAGAGTATGGCCGTCACCGTGTATGGTTCTGTCTCCCAGATAGAGTCTAACTTGTTAGTCCTTGGAAACTTCCGTAGCCAGACTTTGTTGCCCAATTGAAGTGGTTTGGCAGAGGCATGTTGGTTATAGTCATCTTGTTGTCTCTGTTGAGCCTCGCCCATCTTCTTGCTGACAATTTCTTTGGCTTCTTGGATCCTTCTCTGGTGGACAGAGACCCATTCCAGGGAGGCTTGCAGAGAGTTGTTGAATGGTGCCTGGAGCCCATTTGTCTGGTCTTTAGACAGCTGCCCATGTCGCCCCATCATCAAGTAGAAAGGGGTATACTACGTCGAACAATGGACTGTTTTGTTATATATCTTAAGTATTTCGGGCAGCAGTCAGGGCCACTCTGCTTGTCTTGACACAGAGGCTGCTCGCAACATGTGGATAAAAAGACTTGACTGATGGGCTCACAGAGCCTGTTCCCCTGGGTAAGCGATAGTCCCAGGGGAACAGGCACGGAATTGACATAACTCTCGGAAGAGTTGTGCCTCGAAGGCCGTTCCTTGTCCAATAGGACATACTCTGGGCACCCAAGGGTCTGCACCCAATTGGAGTAGAACATCTGGGCCGCTGTCTTGGATGTGAGATCTTTGACGGGTACGACAACAACCCATTTGGAGTAATGATCCACCATGGTGAGAGCAAAACTATACCCAGACTGGGTAGGAAACAATTTGACATGGTCTAGCGCGACCAACTGGTTGAGCCTTTCACTTTGGATGGAATGAAGGGGTGCTCTTGTGTCCTTGTATACATTCTTGGTGACATTACAGACAGCACATTCACTGCACCATTTCTCAATGTCACTCTGCATTCCGATCCAATAGAATCTTCGCCTGACCATAGATTTGGTCTTGTGGACTCCAAAGTGTCCCGACTGGTCATGATATGCGTTGAGGGCCATCGCCGCGTCTCATCGGGGAACCAGAATCTGATGAAGTCGATCACCAGAGACCGGATCAAAAGAATTTTGGTACAACAGTCCTTTGTGCACAGTCGCTTCCTCTGTCGCCACAGACGTTTCAGCTCATAATCACACTGGGCCCGGCGTAGACGGGTTGGTAGCTTTTTTGTCAGAAGGTAGTCCAACAGATCCCTCATGACTCGACTTTCAGTTTGAAGGGTCTTCTAGGTGTACAGGTCTTCTTTAACCTTTTCGGACCTGGATTCACCGTCTATCAGGGCAGTCACAACATTTTGGTTCACAAACCGTTGATAAAATGGGGGTATCTCCACGTCTTCCCACACGACTTCGACAGGTGGTTCTTCGCCGGGGGTCATTCGAGAGAGTACATCTGCATTGATGTTTGACTTGCTGCTTTTGTACTTGATAGTGAAGCTGTAATTGGCCAATCTTGAAGCCCATCGCTGTTCAATGGCAGCCAACTTAGCAGTGTTCGGGTGGGCTAACGGGTTATTATCCGTGTAGACAGTGAATGGCGTGGCGGCCAAATAGTCTTTGAACTTTTCGGTCACGGCCCAGGACAGGGCAACAAGTTTCAACTTGAATGAGCTGTAATTAGCATAGTTCTTCTCTGCTCCTCGCAGGTTACGTCTGGCATAAGCAATTACTTGCTCTTGTCCATCCTGGACCTGGGATAGGACGGCTCCCAGACTTCAAAACTGGCATCAGTGTATAGCCAGAATGCCTGACTGTAGTCTGGTGGTGGTTCTGTCGACAAATGTTTAAGAGCTCGGAAAGCTGTCTCTTGCTCTTCGGCCCATTCAATCGGTAATCTTCCATTATTATTCTCCTTCCCTGTACCCCATAGGAGAACTGTGAGGGAATCTGCAATCTGGGCAAAGTGTGGTATGAAGCGGCGGTAGTAGCCGGCAAATCCCAGGAAGCTCCTGACATCTTTCACCATGTGCGGGGTTGGCCAGTTCTTGACAACTTCCACCTTTTCAGGATTGGACTAGACTCCCTCTGCGCTGACAACATGACCCAAGTAATGGACCTGAGGTTTGAGCAAATTACACTTTGATGGTTTAATCTTCAATCCATGCTTTATTAGGACTTGAAGGACGTCTGACAGATGGCTGAGGTGTTCCTGGTAGGACTTGGAATACACAATGAAATCGTTCAGGTACAATAGAACACCTAGAAAATTCAGATGGCCCAGGCACCTTTCCATCAGACGCTGGAACATAGCAGGGGCATTGCACAGCCCAAACGGCATACTTTTAAACTCGAACAGTCCCATGGGTGTGACGAAGGTGGTCTTTTCCCAGTCCTCCATGGGCATGGGCACTTGCCAGTATCTGCTGGTTAAGTCCAGGGTGGAGAAGTAAGCAGCTGACCCGAGGGCTGTGAGTGACTCCTCGATTCTTGGCAAAGGATAAGCATCTTTATGTGTAACGTTGTTCAGTTTCCTGTAGTCAACACAGAAGCGGATGGTGCTGTCTTTCTTCCTGACCAGGACAAGTGGCGCTGCCCAGGGGCTCTGACTTTCTTGGATCACGTCTGCCTCTGTCATGTCGACCAGCATCTTCTTGACAGTCTGATACAGGCCTGGCGCGACCGGATTGTGTCTTTCCTTGAAAGGTGGGCTGTCACCTGTGAGGATTCAGTGCTGGATCATTGAAGTCTGCCCGAAGTCTGTGGGGTGCTTGTTGAAAGCCTCATGGTACATCTTGGCAACATTGAGGATTCCATTGACTTGGTCCCTTGGGGTATTGTCATATCCAACCTGGAGTTGCACTCACAGGACTCTGGAGGGCTCACACTGGATCCTTCAGACACTTGAGCTGCACGCTGTCGGGCCACCAGAAGCTCTGTCACAATGTCCTTAGACTCTAGGAGGTACAGCTGAGCTACGGGAATGTATTTGGGTAAGACAGTAGCAGAATCAGACAGGTTTACTAAGCCGCCCTGGGACTAGTAACAGTGACAAGGCTTCTCTCAGACAAGAGGATGATCTTCTAGTTGCATAGGTTCCAGCAGTCCCTATTCTTGACTCCGGGACATTCACAACACCAGATAATAGTCTCTGTGTTGGCTTGTAAGGTCACCGACCTGATGTCTTGAACTCGTACTTTGCACATTTTACCTTGCTTGTTGGCAAACTTATGCTCCGCCTGTAGAACTTTCAAGTGGTGCTGCACAGCCTGCTGGCCTGAAGGGGACATATGGGGAAGAGGGCATGCAAGGCTTCTAATATTTCGGCAAAACATTTTTCATAATGTTCAACCCCAATATAAACTCGGCAGACCCCTTATCAGTCACATTAGTTACAATCACTCCCTGCCCGGTAAATACATGCTTTCCCAACTGAATAGTTGGCTCCCAGTATCCATGTCTGGGGACTGGTTGCCCTTTACCTGCTATTGACATCATCAGGCTCACACAGCAAACTAGCATCCCAATGCTGAAAGAAAACACTTTTAGGTAAAGTAGACACTTGGGACCCTGTATCTATCAATGCCTCCAACGGTACACCTACTGCAATAACTTTTACATAGGGGCAGGAGGCGACATAAAGTGAGAGTCCTGATTTAGATCGCTCAGGGGTTGAACCTGATGACTGTTTTCCGGAGGGCCGGTACTCGACCTCAGGGTGAATCCGTTTAAATCCAAGCACTGCATTTTCTAATGGCCGGGCTTGTTACAATAGGTGTAGAATGATCTCTGATTCCCCGTATATCTATTGAGTGGAGGATTACGATAATTTCCATTGCGGGGAGCAGGTTTCCTGGGTAAGGGTGGTTCACGGTCAGAGGGAGCAGGCCGGGTGGCAAGCTCCTTAACAGCCTTGGTCAATTGCTCAATGTCCTGCTTAACGCTCTGTAGATCTAAGGCTGCAGTGACTGGCAAAATGGGCTGCACGGGGGCGGTGACAGGGGACGGTGATGGTATAGGCCTGGCTACCGCCCCTAGTGGCTATTGAACAGGTGTAAGGGGAGTACAAGTTTCCGCAAACTCAGTCCCGGACTCAATCACTTGGATAGCCAGTCTTTTGAAAGCGGGGAATGACATGTTGGGGTTTTGGACCGCTAACATTTTCAGCTGGGCTTTGTCCCACTTATGAGCTCCATCAATAAATCTGTCCATTAACACCTTGTTGCTTCTGGACAGTCTCTAGGGCATTCTGTAGGGCTACAGCATACGCTCTCAAGGTCTCACCTTGCTTTTGTTTCCTTTCATACAGCCAGAGACGTACCTCTGACAGAGAGTGTGACTCGAATACCTGGTACAATCCTTCAAAGATCTGCTCTACAGTCGCCTTCTCGGAGGCTGGCTAGGTGCTGACTAACTCTAACGCTGGTCCTTGTATTTGTTCTGTGAGCAATTGCACCTGTTGATTAGGAGGGAAAGAGTAAAAGGCAAGCAAACTCTGGATCCTCTCTTTGAAATCCCTCAAGATGATGGGGTATCCACTGTAGGAAGGGAGGACAGGGTTCCCCATGAATACCGGTGCAGATGCTGGAACACCAGGACTGTTGATGTTGACTGCATGCAGGGTGGGCAGGGTCCCGACAGCTGGGGCAGGTGATGACCTTGCTGCTGGAGATACTGGGACTGACAGGGAGGAGCTGCGACTGCTTGTGTGCGCGGGAAACACCAGACCAAGTTAACCCTTTCAGGTACCGACTCTCTACAGTTCACAATGGCAAACAACAGTCCATTCTTTACCTCCCCCTCCTGTTCTCACAAGCGCCTCGGGTAAAACACTTTTCACTGGCAAAGTCCGTACACTTTCTGGCGCAAATTTTATTCTCATCAGCATGCGATTCTCTGACAATACTGGACACAGTTCAGACTGGGGGAAGACTTTAGGCATAAGGGGCATACTCGTATCCCGTTCGTAGGATGCCAAAAGTTGTGGTAGAGGGTGTAAGATGCAGGGCAGATGGAATTACCCTAGGGGCAGATGGCATTAACCGCTTGTATTTGTGACGCCAAGGCATGGTTTATCCTCAATACCACCCAAAGGTATACCGCTGGATCCTGGGCTAGGCACGGGGGCAATAATGACTCAAACGCCAAGTTATGGACAACGGTAACTTTACTGAGTGACAGATGGTACAGTCTATACAGTTCATCCAGGCCCACGGAGGTGACCAGTGACCTCAGAGACCTTAAGGGATTGCTGGGACTTGCAGTAGATTTGGACAATTTTAGTGCAGGCCACTCTGACTTTACAATAGATGACTGTGACTGACTTGAGGCCTCCTATGGACTCCAGACACACTCTAGGACTTGACTGCATTGCAACTCAGCAGAAAAGAGAGAAGAGACTCCTCCTGGGGCTTTTATAGGGGAGACTTTGGTGGGGTCCCATAGGTCACCCTTAAGTCACATGGTCACTGATACCTCCTGGGTTACACTCACATGACAACTCTCAGGACAACTGGTGATCACATGTTAACCTTTCAAACCTTTCAAACCTTTCCAAGCAGGGCTCTGTACACTGAGGACAAGCAGGGCTCTTTACACTGAGGACAAGCAGGGCTCACTTGTTAACCTCTCAAAGTAATAACACTTTCTATATGCATTATACAGTATAACACATGGCAAACAATATATACATAAGGGGACACTGACAGGGCAACAAGGCTAGGGGGGCACAACTCCCGTACTGGGCCACAACACATTCACTTAGAGATTTATGCAAAAGCCTAATAGGTCCTGCAACATAAGCAGTAAAAATAATGTATTGTAGTTGTAAAACTTTTCAGAAGAGGGAGCCACATTCCCTGCTGACTGCATTGCCAGGGCCGTGCATGGATCAATCCATGAGAGATGATGTCATGTCTAGCCAATGGACATTGTACGCTGCTGTCGCCTGATTTACACAGTCTGCAGGCCTATTGGTATTCCAGACTTTAAGGCAGCAGACTCCTAACACTTTGCTGTGGAATCTTTTGGGATTCTTTTTTTCCCCCTTAAATGTCAACAAAACAGAAAATGGTTCTGTCTTCTATAAAAATCCTCGTAATTCGGTACGTCTCAAGTATTGGAGCTGCGTGAGAAGGATATTACTCAGTTTAGTGGGGAGGTAGATAATCAGTGTTGATATTTAGCACTTGCTACTCATTTATATATATATATATATATATATATATATATATATATATATATATATACAGTTACTGTATGTATATGCAGACCTGATCAATAAATTCTTGGGCTGAGGGTTCATATTGACATGACAGTGATAGTCACACGTATAGATGTGCAGTATAGACAGTCACACATATAGATGTGCAGTATAGACAGTCACACATATAGATGTGCAGTATAGACAGTCACACGTATAGATGTGCAGTATAGACAGTCACACGTATAGATGTGCAGTATAGACAGTCACACATATAGATGTGCAGTATAGACAGTCACACATATAGATGTGCAGTATAGACAGTCACACATATAGATGTGCAGTATAGACAGTCACACGTATAGATGTGCAGTATAGACAGTCACACATATAGATGTGCAGTATAGACAGTCACACATATAGATGTGCAGTATAGACAGTCACACGTATAGATGTGCAGTATAGACAGTCACACATATAGATGTGCAGTATAGACAGTCACACATATAGATGTGCAGTATAGACAGTCACACATATAGATGTGCAGTATAGACAGTCACACATATAGATGTGCAGTATAGGCCCTGGGTGTGATTGCTCCCTTTGCCCCCCGCCCCCCCCCCCCTATAGTTTTGGCCCTCTGGATAACTTGCTAAAATGGATAAGCTCTTCACCTTTGACACTGATTTTACAGTCAACAAATGCAAAATCCAACACATTTTTATTACTCATTTTTATTTTTAACCCTTTAACGACACATCCCATTTTATTGTTGCATTTTCATATTTCATTTTTTCTTAAAATCCATAACTCTTTTTTAGATTTCCATCCACAGACCCATGTGTGGACTTGTTTTTTGCGTCACCAAATGTACTTTTTTATGACATCACTCATTTTACCATAAAATGTATGGCAAAACCAAAAAAAATATTATTTATGTGAGGAAATTGAAAAGAAAACAGGAATTTTGCAGACTTTCGAAGGTTTGGTTTTTATGCTGTACACTTTACGGTATAATGACATGTTATTTTTATTCAGTGGGACAATGCGATTAAAATGATGCCAATGTTTACATGCTTTACTATTATTGTACTACTTTAAAAAAAAAAATTTTTTACAAAATAAGTATGTTTAAAATTGCCCTATTTTGCCTATTAAAAATAATTTGGAATGTGATGTGACAAAAAAGCAGCAATTTTTTTTTTTTTTTTTTAATCAGGACGTACATTTACGTCCTATGTTCTAATGGGTTAATAGAGAAAAAACTTGCTGCATGGAAACCTTCAACAAGCAGGAGAGCGGCTGCAGACATTATAATGGTTTTTCTTTACTCTAATTATAACTTGTATACTCATTGCAATTCAGCTTATCCAAACTATTACGTATATGCTAATAGCTATGGATCAGCCTACAGCTACATAATGGTTTCCAAGCAGCAATAGGATATTCTTACTTCTGTGTTTTCAATATTGTAGATATTTTAATCAGGGGTCAAGTCCTGGGGAAAAAAAAAAAAGTGTGGGCTGGTCCAGCAGGACTCCTGCTAATGAGAACAGTGTTCCTGCTGTGGAAAAAGGGCAGGAACTCCATTCCCAGGACTTGAGCCCTGATTGTAATCCCCCTTTTGATATACACTTATAGTGATAGATATGTTCTCATATTGTTTACCAGTATATTTTAATCTCACTTCTTGAGGATGGACAATTTACCATTATTGTTGCTTTTATAGAACATACTTCTGTCTTTTTATAGGTATGTCAAACAGATAAAGCTTTGGAATACGACCGAGATTTCCGGATTCGCCACTATGCAGGAGATGTTGTGTGAGTATTGGGAGCCACAGTGTGACAGTCCAGTAACATCACATGGAAGTAGGGTTGACGTTTTTCAGCCTTCTTTTCCAATCGGGTGGTCTCGGAGACATATATGTGAATGCATTGTGATGTTTTCCTATTTATTTCTATATTTCATTTCAGTTACTCGGTGGTAGGATTTATTGATAAGAACAAAGACCCGTTGTTTCAGGATTTTAAGAGACTCATGTACAACAGGTAAGAAGAAGCTATAGTGGCCATGAGTGTGGATTATAGGGGGGGGGGGGGGGGAATTTAAATCAGGTCAGGTTTTCGCAGGTTAGGCTGGGTTCACACTACGTTTTTGCCATACTGTTTTCAATCCGTTTTTCTAAAGAAAACCGTATGGCAAAAAATCGGATGGAACAGTATGGAAAAAAGTAAACCGTATGCGTTTTTAAACAGTATACTGTTTTTAAAAGTGCATACAGTTCCGTCAGTTTTTATAGAAAAAAAAAACATACGTTTTTGAAAATGTTGTCCATTTTTAATGGGAGGGGTCTTGGGTGGGGACTTTAGGATTCAAATGCGCATGTGCTAAGTAAAAACGTATATGTTTTTCCCGTATGGAACCGTATACTTGTACGTTTCCCATTGACGTCCATGTTAAAAAAAAAAAAACGTATACGGTTGCAGTACAGTTTTTAAACCGGAGTCAAAACTGTGGTTGACCACGATTTTGTCTGCGGTTTAAAAACCGTACTGCAACCGCATATGTTTTTTTTAACATGGACGTCAATGGGAAACGCACATGTATACGGTTCCATACGGGAAAAATGTATACGTTTTTACTTTGCACATGCGCATTTGAATCCTAAAGTCCCCACCCAAGACCCCTCCCATTAAAAAGGGACAACATTTTCAAAAACGTATGCTGTTTTTTTTAAATAAAAACTGACGGAACTGTATGCACTTTTAAAAACAGTATACTGTTTAAAAACGCATACGGTTTACTTTTTTCCATACTGTTCCATCTGTTTTTTTGCCATACGGTTTTCTTTAGAAAAACTGATTGAAAACAGTATGGCAAAAACGTAGTGTGAACCCAGCCTTAATCGATATCGGTCTAATCCCCATTCCTGTGTTTCCGGGCAAAAATGTGAGAATGCAGCAATTTTTCAGATCCACAGCATGCTCATTCTGTTGCGCATTTTTCCAAGGATTTTACTTGTTTCAATGTAGCAGGATTAAAATCTGTAGCATGCGTGCAGGTTCTGCAGTGGATATGCTGCGGATTTGTGGCCTCCAGAAGCGTATCTCCACTCCATCATCTGTCATGTGATCCAACAACTGTGCTCCGAATATTTCGTAGCCTTTGGCCCTCTAGTAACAGCAGCAACGACCTGAAGTTCACTTTAGACCTGAAAAGCGGAAAAAGCAAACAATACACAATAGAGCATAGTTATGAGTTACTGAAAGATTTTACTTTGGCATCTGGTATACCTTTATAATAAATTGTCTTTTTTTAATAAAATTTTTTTTTTTAGTACTAATCCTGTGCTGAAGACTATGTGGCCAGAAGGGAAGCTGAGCATCACAGAGGTCACCAAACGTCCATTGACCGCAGCTACATTGTTCAAAAACTCCATGATCGCCCTTGTGGATAATCTGGCATCCAAGGTACAAAGGAAGAGGAATGCTCTGTGTATCTGGAGTAGTGGCCTCTCTAACATTAAAAACTTTAAGGTCGTGGTCACACTGCGTTTGTGTCTACATTTAATGTATCCACTTAAAAAGGATAAAAACATATACAGTGGTCCCTCAATATACGATGGTAATCTGTTCCAAATGGACCATCGTTTGTTGAAACCATCGCATGTTGAGGGATCCGTGCAATGTAATGTATAGGACAGTGGTCTCCAACCTGCAGACCTCCAGATGTTGCAAAACTACAAATCCCAGCATGCCCGGACAGCCGTTGGCTGTCCGGGCATGCTGGGAGTTGTAGTTTTGCAACATCTGGAGGTCCGCAGGTTGAACACCACTGGTAGAGGAAATTGTACTCGCCTGTCCCTGCCGTTCCGGACCGTCGCCCTCCATCGCTGTCGCCGTCTCCCCGGGGTGTCCCCGACGCTCTGACAAGGCCTCTGCTTCCCCGGCATCTTCGCTCTCCGTCGCCGCCATCACGTCGTTACGCAAGCCGCTCCTATTGGATGACGGGACGGCGTGCGCAGCGACGTGATGACGATGATGGAGAGCGCCGGCGATGCAGGGGATCCCGAAGAGGACGCGCCGGAGCCCCCAGGACAGGTAAGTGATCGTCAGCGGACCACACGGGGCACCGTAAATGGCTATTCGGGGGCAGCTGAAGCAGTCTGAGCTGCCGGATAGCCGTTTATGCGATGGCCCCGACATACAAAAGCATCGTATGTTGATGCTGCCTCTGAGAGGCCATCGTATGTTGAAATGATCGTATGTCGGGTCCATCGTAGGTCGGGGGGGGGGGGGGGGGGGGTCACTGTATGTTAAATGGATGCTGCTAGATGTCATAACTCTATTTTCCATTGACTTACATCTATAAAATTTATCGGATTGTCGAATATATATATTTTTTTCTGTACGTGTTGTATCCCAGTCTACTGCATGATACTGTACTGCAAAAATAGTAATGAAATGGAAACCAGTAAAACACAGAAAGAAACAAAACTTTTCTACATATACCATAGAAGTCAGTGTTTACATTTACCCTATATGTTTCTATAGATACAAAATGCAGTGTGAACCCAGCCTAACTCCATAATGTCTTTTAATCTGTTCTTATTAGTTTTGTATTTTTTCATTTCTGTGTTATATAGTTATGTAGTTTATAAGGTTGGAAAAAGACAAGAGTCCATCGAGTTAAACCTAAAACCCTACTGTGTTGATTCAAGGGAATAAAAAAAAAAACAAAAAAAAAAACAAAAAAAAAAACAATGAGGCTGATGCTGATAGCGCCATGACAAAGGAAATATTTCTTCAAGACTCCAAATATGAAAATTAGAATAAATCCCTGGATCAATATTTTTGACTGGTCATGATCTTAATGTTCGGTCCATAGATAAAGCCAGAAGGGCACAGTAAGCATGCTGTCTCCGGTTCTGTACCAAATGGTAAAAACTGTCACATAGACATAGAGTAGGGAAAAAATAGCTTAGCCACCTACTTCTCTCCTGGCTCCTTTTAGTGATCGGCAGGAGTCTGAGTACTCAGACCTGTAACAATCAAAACTTTTGACATATCTTTAGGACATGTTTTTTTATGGCAGGTATACCTAAAGGAGTACTCTGGTGGAAAACAATTTTCTTTCTAATCAACTGGTGCCACAAAGTTAAATAGATTTGTAAATTACTTCTATTTAAAATCCTTAATCCTTCCAGTACTTATCAGCTGCTGTATACTACAGAGGAAGTTGTATAGTTCTTTTCTATCTGACCACAGTGCTCTCTGCTGCCACATCTATGGGGATTTGTTCCTGCTGTGGACAGTTCCTGACATGGACAGAGGTGTCAGCAGAGAGCACTGTGGTCAGACAGAAAATAATTACAGTGATCCCTCAACTTACAATGGCCTCAACATACAATAGTCTCAACATACAATGGTCTTTCCTGGACCATCGTAAGTTGAAACCAGACTCAACATACAATGTACAGAAAGTCCAGATCTGTGAAACGTGTCAATGACCGGAAGAACCGACCAATCAGAATGGGCATTCACTGGTAAAACCCCTGTATTACTGAAGCGTATGCACTGACTGGTGCCTGGTAGCGCCCCCTACAGTACAGGGAGGTATTACATGTTCTGTACTCTTTACCTGTATTACTGAAGCGTATGCACTGACCGGTGTCTGGTAGCGCCCCCTACAGTACAGGGTGTTATTACATGTTCTGTACTCTTTACCTGTACCAGGGTTTCCTGCTCCTTTAGACACCAGGTGAGGGCGACTCCATATTACTTTTTTAGTACACTGTGTACTGTACAGGACCCTGAAGAAGTTCCTGTCCTATACATAGACCAGTGTTTCCCAAGCAGGGTGCCCCCAGCTGTTGCAAAACTACAACTCCCAGCATGCCCGGACAGCCTTTGGCTGTCCGGGCATGCTGGGAGTTGTAGTTTTGCAACAGCTGGAGGCTCCCTGCTTGGGAAACACTGACATAGACAGTGATTTACAGCTCCCAGCAGATCTTTCTTACTTTTATATGTAAGGATTTGCTTTATCTATATTAGTTATCTACTTATTTTTCTTTAATTCTCACTTTTTTCCTATTTTTGGATGACATTTTGGTGCCTTTAGAACCAATTACCAGGTTTCCATAGAGTTCTGGTCTCAACATACAATGGTTTCAACATACAATGGTCGTCCCAGAACCAATTAATATTGTAACTTGAGGGGCCTCTGTATACAACTTCCTCTGTGGTATACAGCAGCTGATAAGTACTGGAAGGATTAAGATTTTTATATAGAAGTAATTTACAAATCTGTTTAACTTTTTGGCACCAGTTGATTTAAAAAAAAATTACTTTTCCACATGAGTACCCCTTTAAGCTTTATATGTTTTTAATGTGATTGAAAAAATGGCCACTAGGTGACTCTGTTCTGTTCCCTGCTGCAAGTCAAACAGTTAGTTTGGTCTCCTCTCAACCTGGCAGGAGACCAAACTTAGGAAGGTGTGCGGGGCATGGCAGGCACAGCTCTCACAGGCTTCAGTGGGAACGCCCACTTTCTCCTGTTGGGAGCTCATACAATGGGAGCAAGGGGAAAGGCATGATGGAGAGCTTTTTAAAGCTCAGAAATTTTTTTTAAGGGTGGGATAAGTGTTAGGAGTAGTTAGGGAATATAATCTGAGTTAATTTAGAAAATCTGGTTTGATGACAGGTTCTCTATAATAATATAGTGTATTGGGGGATGGAGCTTAGTTGCTCAGATACAAAGCTCCTACTGCTCCGCACATGTTAAATGTAAGCATCTGATTCTTCAATATGTTCACCTTTTGGAGACCATTTTATAATTAATAAAAAAGTTGAGAAACTTTTTAATTACATAACAATACGTCCAGAGCTGTATTTACAATTCTGCAGGCTTCAGAGCTGAAATCTGTCAAGCTCAGTTTTGACAGAGAACCTTGTTTCATTATAGAATTAGTAGTATTTACACCATGGACTGTACAGTCATCTGACATAGAACAAACTGCACATCTAACCATGTAATATATGTGCTATTTCAGGAACCTTATTACGTCCGGTGCATCAAACCAAATGACAAAAAGTCCCCATCTCTGTTTGATGATGTACGCTGCAAGCACCAAGTGGAGTATTTAGGCTTACTGGAGAATGTCCGTGTCCGACGAGCTGGTTTCGCATATCGCCAAGTATATGAGAAGTTTCTGCACAGGTGAGTTTACTCTTTCCCCATCATTCCATGGGCAATAATATAAGGTGTCTGCCATATTGATAGGGAAGGAGGTGATTCCTATGTCTTTGATTTTATTCAACATCATCCGTCTTCCTTGTCCGTCTCTACAGGTACAAGATGATCTCCCAGTCGACCTGGCCAAACCATGACTTGGCTTCAGACCAAATCGCTGTAAAGAAACTCCTGACTGAGTGTGGTTTCCACCAAGATGCTGCCTATGGAAAAACCAAGGTGTTTATTCGCACCCCACGCACCTTGTTCTCACTGGAGGAAAAAAGGAGTGAGATGTTGATAAGAATCATCCTCTTCCTGCAAAAGGTACAAGAAAATCTAAGCGAGTCATTGTCCATTCCTTCTACATTTCATACGATAGGATGAATCTAAGTGCTTTCTTGTTATTCCTCCACCATATTGCAGATGTGGAGAGGAACCCTGGCCCGCTGGAAATACAAGAGGACAAAGGCAGCCCTCACAATACTTGGCTACTACAGGCGCTACAAAGTGAAGTCCTACATCCATGAGGTGGTCCGAAGGTTTAACGGAGTCCGGAACAGCAGAGATTACGGGAAGAATGTAAAATGGCCAACACCACCCAAGGTTCTTCGGAGATTCCAGGGATATATGCAGAGTATCTTCAACAGGTACATGGGTGGTGGCGTTAAATTAGCAATATGTGTCACAATGTTGTCACCAACCAACAGAGCTTACAATCTTTTTTTTTTAAGATGGAGAGCATTCCAGCTAATAAAGAGCATACCTCCTGCCGACATACCAAAAATCAAGGCTAAAGTTGCTGCTTTTGAAAACCTCAAAGGGCACAGAGCAGATATGGGCCTCCAGAGGAGCTGGGAGGGGAACTACTTGGCATCTGTAAGTGCTTCTTAATAACACACATGCATGTCATTGTTTTACAGTAACTTGTATTACCCTTCTATTACAAAAGAGAAGCATTTACAATTCTGCAAGCTTTAAAGCTAGGGCCGGCCCTACAATGGGTCCTGCTGGGTCCTGCAGGTGGCACCTTTACAGGGCCAGGAAATTGCCACATTCCCCCCCCCCCCGAGAAGATTTTTGACCACTTAGCGACCCATGACGGACCTAGTCCGTCATGGTGCCGCTCATGGTGGATGGAGCGGGCTCCTCACTCGAGCCCAGTCCATACCCGGCGGCCCCCAACATTTCACTCCTGGACCCAAGCAGCTCAATATCTTGGGCCGGCCCTATTTAAAGCTATAATCTCCCAGCATTCCTTGCTGGACTCAGGAAGAAAGAGCCATAATTAAGATATTTTTCTTTTCTCTCAGAAACAAGAAAACAGTCAAGATTCTGGATTCTTTGTATCTCGGGCAAGCGAATTACAGCGAAAAGACAAGTTCATGCAGCCGCTCTTCTCCTGTAACGTGCGCAAGGTATGCATGTAGATATGTGTGTGTCACTCAGTGAGCAGCTGGTGCTGAGAATTTGATCTGTAAATCTGTGCACTGCCTAGTATCTCCGCTTCTAATAGACGCTTGTGTAATTTCAGATCTTTTACTCGTTTTTTTTTCTTTTCATGTAATTGATAGCAAATGAGTTTTATCTGCATGATTCATCCTGATATCACTGTATATCTTGCATTCCTCCACGCCCATTTTTACAAAGTGTTTCTCGCTATGCTATAAATTCTGTGCATTTATGTTATTTCAGTAACCGGTTTGCCGCTTATCTCTGGGTATTAATGTGTTCAACAGCAAGGGATGACTGTGTGCCTTGGATGAAAATGACCAACTTTTATCTTTTTTTTTCACACAGGTCAACAGATTTAATAAAGTAGAAGACCGCGCCGTCTTTATAACCGATAGACACCTGTATAAAATGGATCCCAGCAAGCAGTACAAAGTCATGAGCAGCACACCTCTATATAATGTAAGTGATTGCATGTTACCAACATGGAGAATGATATCCAGGTATTAAGCTTAAAGGGGTACTCCAGTGGAAAACTATTTTTTACAAATCAGCTGGTGCCAGAAAGTTATAAATTACTTCTATTAAAAAATCTTAATCCTTCCAGTACTTATCAGCTGCTGTATGCTCCACATGAAGTTGAGTAGTTATTTTCAATCTGACCACAGTGCTCTCTGCTGACACCTCTGTACATGTCAGGAACTGTCCAGAGCAGGAGAGGTTTGCTATGAGGATTTGATTCTACTCTGTAACGTTCCTGACACAGACAGAGGTGTCAACAGAGAGCACTGTGGTCAGACTGGAAAGAACAATTCAACGTCCTCTGTAGCATACAACAGCTGATAAGTACTGGACGGATTAACATTTTTAAATAGAAGTAATTTACTAATCTGTTCAACTTTCTGGCACCAGTTGATTTGAAAACATTTGTTTTCCACCGGAGTAGCCCTTTAAGTGGAAAAAAATAGGACATGACAG
This sequence comes from Hyla sarda, assembly GCF_029499605.1. Classification (NCBI taxonomy): domain Eukaryota; kingdom Metazoa; phylum Chordata; class Amphibia; order Anura; family Hylidae; genus Hyla; species Hyla sarda. The sequence continues at coordinate 42,295,886 of NC_079200.1, forward strand.
GCTGGCCCTTTACCAGAGCCCAACAGCATGTGAACGAGCCCATATCTACAGGATAGAACAGTAGTCCCCAATGAGTGTGCCTCCAGCTGTTGCAAAAACTACAACTACTAGTATGCCCGGACAGCCTTCGGCTGTCCGTACCTGCTGGGAGTCGTTGTTTTGCAACAGCTGTAGGCATACAGATTGGGAAGCCCTGGGATAGACCATTATTAATCAAGAGGCCAGATATCCAATGATCATACACACCCAATACTCACTATAGGCACTGCAAAAGGTACTGGGCATGTAGCAATTCTAAGGCAGTATTTTCCAAACAGTATGTCTCCAGCTGTTGCAAAACTACAACCCCCGGCATGCCCGGATAGCCAACAGCTGTTCGGGCAAGCTGGGGGTTGTAGTTTTGCAACAGCTGGAGACACACAGTTTGGAAACACACAGTTTGTTCTAAGGGCATCACTCAGTAGAGCAGTGCATTCACAGATCTGGGATCCAAAGGATAGGGAATAAGATGCCTGATCGCGGCGGTCCCGCCGCTGGGGACCCCCGTGATCTTGCACGCCGCACCCCGTTAAAATCAGTCCCCGGAGCGTGTTTGCTCCGGGTCTGATTACTGTCGATCACGGGGCCGGAGCGTTGTGACGTCACACTCGGCCCCCCTCAATGCAAGCCTATGGGAGGGTCGTGACAGGGGGCATGCATTGAGGGGGTGGAGCGTGACGTCACACGGGGCGGAGACTTGACGTCACACGAACACGCTCCGGGGACTGATTTTAACGGGGTGCGGCATGCAAGATCATGGGGGTCCCCAGCGGCTGGACCCCTGCGATCAGGCATCTTATCCCCTATCCTTTAGATAGGGGATAAGATGTCTAAGCGCCGGAGTACCCCTTTAATAGTTGGGGACTGACTCCTGGAAGCAAGGGTGTTCAGCCAAGCACTGCAGCCTCTTCAGTGTCTACTAGATACAGTCCTGGTAGTGGCTCTGCCTGGTACTGCAGCTCACCCTATTGATTTTAATAGGCCTAACCTGCCTGAGGCCATGTTTAATTTCCAAGCGGAATCCTGGTGAAAAAAATTCTGCCTGGAAATTCCGTTGCAGCAGAGTCCCATGGTTTTCAATGGTATTCTGCTGCACAGAACACACAGCAGAATTTCAGCGGCATGTTTTTCTCCGCCGAAATTCTTCCTGGGGAATCTGCTCGGAAATGCATTGCCGTCTATGGAGATGGAGCGGTTCAAGCGGCAGCAGACCATGCAAATTTGCGGAATGTCTGCTTGTGTTTTCTGGGTGGACATTCCGCAAATTCTCCACTGTGTGAACTCAGCCTGAAACTACTGTACCAGGCACAGCCGCTACCAAATGTACCGAGATTTGCCTGGAAAACAATTAAGAGGCTTACCTGAGCGCTCTGCAGCATCTCCAGCTGATCGCGGGAGTGCTGGACAGACTTGGACCTCCACTGATCTGATAATGATGGCCTATTCTAAGAATAGGCCATTCTTATTATCATTATTATTATTATTATTATTATTATTAAAGCCTGGAAAATTCCTTTAAAACTGGATCTGCTGCTTGTCTTATTGTTTGATACACACTGGTATCAACAGCACTAGGCAATCTGAAATTTGTGACATGCCTCAGGCAAGAACTCAAAGTGAGTGAATGCACTGCTCTACTGTGTGTTTCCAAACTGTGTGGCTCCAGCTGTTGCAAAACTACAACCCCCAGCTTGCCCGAACAGCTGTTGGCTCTCCGAGCATGCCGGGGGTTGTAGTTTTGCAACAGCTGGAGACACACAGTTTGGAAAACACTGCCTTAGAATTGCTACATGTCAAGTACCTTTTGCAGTGCCTATAGTGAGTATTGGGTGTGTATGATCATTGGATATCTGGCCTCTTGATTAATAAAAGGGTTATCCAGTAATAGAAAGTGAATCAGTTTCTTCCAAAAACAGACCCACACCTGTCCTCAGGTTGTGTGTGGAATTACAACTTAGCTCTGTTCACATGAATAAAACTTGACTAGGGGAGAGTACAGATTTGCTTAACCCTGCACCCCTCTCCCTCATTGCTTCCCCGAATAAACACAGACTCCTTGATCTGGTGCAAAGGCGACAGCGGACCAACATTTTTATTATCAAAACCTAGTAACAAAATATATAACATATTTTTAATTTCTTTATAAATAATATAACAAAATATAACATAATATCTGGGGTAACATACCTCCATACAAATTTACATAACCTTCACATTGTGCAACCCGAAAAGTGAACCTACTCCCTGAGCTAGCAACAGACTGGAGGGAGACCTTAAGGCACCTTCTCTTCCAGGCACTCTCTCCTACTGTGCCCTTGGTCGACCATCACCTTACCCAAGGGCACCACCTACGGAGACCACTCTGTCCCTTCCACTAGGGACCCCCATAAGTAGCTGGCTACCAACCCAGCTCCCCCCTGGCCATTATGACCGGGCCTCTACCATCCTTCTAGCATGCCTCCAAATCCTCCCGCCAAGGCGGCTGGTTGTGACTCCTCACACCCAGCCGTCCCTCCACAAAGCCATCGCTCGACCTTCTCCCGGATGGGCAAAGTCCACAAATCCATCCCAGTATCGTTCAGGAGAATTCCATCCCACCCCACAAACTCAGTGGAAGGCCCTTCCAACTCCATATGGCGAACCACGAACCCCCCCCCCCCCCCCATTCCTCGCCACAAATTTTCCCACAGCCTTGTTAACTCGTGCCCTGGCTTGATTCACTTTGCACACCGAGCCTGCCGCCACTTCACCCGAGCAGCCATATCCGACCACACGAGCAAGATGCCTGGAAAGGAAGACTAACGGCACAAAGGACTGCATGAACGGGAGCAGCTCCAACCACATCAGCCCCCACGACCCAGCCAACGAACCTGAGCCACGGCCCTGGGGAAACCCAGCTGTCGCCCCTTCGGCCCTCTCTCCACCCCTGCGCACATAGGAAAGCCCTACAATCCAAACCAAGCAGGGCCCGGGATCTGTAAGACCCAACAACAGAAAATCAGCAACAACACTCCCCCCCCCCCCCCAATGAACTCCCCCACCATCCAAACCAAGAACAGTAACCACTTATAACAAATGAGGGCAAGCATACAACTGGAAGCACAGCGACTCCCACTTCTCAATTCTACTAATGACTTCCTGTCCCAACCCCCACCTAGACGCCTCCGAGGTCACCCCGATCCGAAAGGAGTGTGAACTATACTCCCCAGAACACATCCCAGCATGCCTAGGCAACAACAAAAAACCTGCACAAACTGAAACCTAGACAAAAAGGAACCATGCTCGTGCACCAGCAAAGGAAACGCTAACCGAAACAAAACCACTTCATAACAACAAAAACAAACCCCACCCAAAACCTCCCCTAAAGGGGCCAGTAAGGAAAACGACACGCGCCTATGAGAATCCCGCGTCACAGCCCCCTTGCGAAAACCCCTTGCTGCTTGGTGCACCAGGAACGACGTAGTCCAATCCTGCACACCCCTTAATTTGAGCCAAAAGGCCAATGCCGAAAGGTGACGAAACCTGAAGCCGACACCATGTCACTAAAGATTTTACCCACATGATACAACACCTCCCACCCCGTGGACGTGGCAGACGCACCTACATCAGCCACCAATGACTCCCACTCCCTCCAGCATTGGCTATATCCATCCCACGTGGCCGTACTCACTTACCAGCGAAGAGCAAATGCCACAGTCAGACCACGATCCACAGCCTTTCTGGGCAGGGCAGCCCCTCCGCCGCCAGCGCCAACTCCCGAAAACGGTCCCACTGAAACTGAGAAAGAGAGTCAGCAATGTAATTCTGCACCTCAGGAACATGCTTAGCCACAAAATGTGCATTAACCTCAAGCCCCCGCAAAAACCAACCTAGGCAGCAAACTGACCACCGGCAGAGACCCGGCCGTCTGTGAGTTCACCGCCTGCACGACCCTGAGGTTGTCACAGCAGAAGCAAACTTTGCGATTCCGGAACTGCACCCCCCCCCCCCCTACCAAATCACCACCGCCACTACAATCAGAGCCATATTCCACACCAACCCCTTACTCCGCCAAGACTCCGGCCACCACCCCGCACACCATTGGCCCTGCAAGTAAGCGCCAAAACCAAAGCCCACGCCGCATCAGTGAAGAGTTCCAGGTCCCAACTAGACACCATAGCTTCCATCACCATTGACCTCCCGTTGTACTGCCCCAAGAACTCCTGCACACCTCCAAGTCCGCCCGCACTTCTGCCGAAAGGCACACATAATGAGGAAGCTTCCGCACACCCCCAGTGGCCCCCGCCAACCACCGGCAAAAACACCCGCTCCCCTCGGCATAATGTGACATGCAATTCCACCAACTCGTCCTCGGTCAACCTGCACTCCATCCTATCGGTTCCACTACAATCCCTAAGACCTTGATCACCGTTGTCAGACCCTCTGTTTTGTCCAGGGCCAGCGGCACTCCGAACCGCGCTGCCACCCTCTTCATCGTCTGCAACAACACCCCATACAAAGCTGACCTAGCCGGGCCAATAAACAAAAAAAATCATCCGGGTAATGCAGAACCAATGACACCTGAGCCTCACTCCGCACTACCCATTCCAAAAAGGTGCTAATCTTCTTAAAATACAAACAAAAAATAGAGCACCCCATTGACAAAGAAACCACCCTCCCAAACGAAGTCAACAAAGAAACCACCCTCCCAAACAGAACCCAACAAGTGAAAAATGTCTGGATGCACCAGCCACAGGCGAAAAGCTGCCTCGATGTCGGTCTCAGCCATCAGCGTGCCGTGCCCCAACCGACATACCCACGACAATGCCATGTCAAAAGAAGTATAGGGCACTGTATATAACGCCGGATCAATCCCATTGTTTACCGACGCACCCTCAGGGTGAGAGAGGTGGTGAATGAGCCTATACCTATTAGGTTCTTTCTTCGGCACCAAGCTCACGGGGATAAGCGCAAACCAGGCAACGGCAAGACCTGGAAAGGACCAGCCAACGGGTCCAAGTCCACCTCCTTACTCAACTTGTCCCGCACCACCTCAGGGTGCGCCAAAGGAGACGCCAAGTTGCGCCCACCCCTCCAGACCCCTTTTCAACACACTGAATCCTAAAACCACTAGCAAACCTGTCCGCTGACGGAACTGCTCGTCATACCACAACCAAGCGATACCCCCATACACGCGATACGCCTCCCCTATGCAAAACGGTCCAAGTAACTTCTCCCCAATAACGCTCGCAAAAATGGCAAACGCCTGAAGCCAGTTTGAGAAAGTCATTGGTATCAACCGATACCGGCGGCATTCCTCCTTCTTCAACTCATTGGGCTTCACCCTATCCAAATTTCTCAAGGGGGAGCAGGGCAAATATCTCCACGTACTCCCACTTCATGATCCGCTCCCTCACCTCCACCTTCAGATGCGCCCCAAAGGCCCCTCAAAGCAAACATATACCTCCCCTTTGGCTGGATCTGCCAGGCACACCCCATCTACCACTTGTCAGCCTCCGCCACAGCCGTGGCCACCGACGCCTGCCCCGGGGCCACATCCCCTTAACCCTTAATATAGTTCTCATTGATGTGTTAAATAAATAAATAAAAGTAATTAAAGTGTTTTTGTTTCCCCCACCCCAGAAACAGCGCCACCCTTGTTTTATAGGCATTATCTAGAATTGCTCCGTTCACTTGACTGGGGTTTAGATGCAGTACCAGACATAACCCAAGAACAAAATTGACAGGGTTTGCTTTTTTTTTTTATTACAGAAACCCCATCTTACAAGTCTTTCCCCATATAGAATATCCCTCTGCATTCAGAATTACCTTTACAACAGCTGACGGCTTTGTTACAGCTGTCGGGGGTCCTCTGACCACAAGCCTGATCATGTCTATAGCGAAAGCAGATCTATTCCTTACAGAGCTTTGTTACCTATCAAATGACACCACACTGCGGCCCGTACTGTAGTAATAGGTTTAGTGCCGCAAGTCCACATCTTTAATAATGTTAACTATATCAAGGCTGAAGGACACATGACCTCTGCTGTATTATCACAAGTAAAAATACATGCAGTAAAATAGCTGTAATTCTGGCCTCAAATTTCCTTCTTCACCACTTCACAAAGGGAATTGTCCCAGAAACATTGAGCATGTACAGATTACTATTCCTGCTGTATATCCAGAGGACACGCTAAGAGTCGTCTACTTCTTCTCTGCACTACTAGTAATCGCACATATGCCATGAATTATTTATTGACATGTGTAACATAAGGGATGAGGTAGTTATTGAATCTGGTTGTGCATATCCAGTTAAATGCTGAAGTTTGGGGTCACCCTGTGACTATAGTCAAAGAAATAATGGTAGCCAGCTCACTGCTCGTGTTGAATTGATTTTCGGGCAGGATGATGATGGAAGCCAGGGCCGTTTGAAGGAATTTGGGGGCCCCAAGCAAAATAGAAATGGAGGCCCCCTCCCCACCTTACGCACGCAAAAAAGATTATATATACGGGACCATATAAAGATTATATACCAGCTGTACACAGGATATATACCCCATATAAGTGTTTACAGCTACATGAAGGAACTCACAGGTCACGTCTTTTCTGATCAGCGTCGTCCTTTTTCCTTTTCTTCCCCATCTGACTCAGACTGCCATGATGTCTTCTTCCAGCCAAAACTTCATCTCTCTTCATCTGCAGAACAAACATCTTAGACTCTGCATTTTTCTAGTGCTCTCCTTAAAGGGGTACTCCGGTGAAAAACTTTTTTTTTTAAATCAACCGGTGCCAGAAAGTTAAACAGATTTGTAAATTACTTCTATTAAAAAATCTTAATCCTTCCTGTACTTATTAGCTGCTGAATACTACAGTGGAAATAATTTTATTTTTGAAACACAGAGCTCTCTGCTGACATCTCTGTCCATTTTAGGAACTGTCCAGAACAGCATATGTTTGCTATGGGGATTTCCTTTTACTCTGGCAGTTTCTAAAATGGACAGAGATGTCAGCAGAGAGCACTGTGCTCATGATGTTAGCAGACAGCTCTGTGTTTCAAACGGAAAAGAATTTCCACTGTAGTATTCAGCAGCTAATAAGTACAGGAAGGATTAAGATTTTTTTAATAGAAGTAATTTACAAATCTGTTTAACTTTCTGGCACCAGTTGTTAAACGGAGTACCCCTTTAACACTACACAATCTCCTCATCTATAGGCCTGTAATAATGCCCCCTTGGTGTCCCACTCAGTAACAGAGCATGGTGCCCAACAGTCCCCAACCATGGTGCCTCCAGCTGTAGCAAAACTACAGCGCCCAGACGACCTCTGGCTTTCCGGGCATGCTGGGAGTCATAGCTTTGCACCCTGGTTGGGAAACACTGACGTAGGTAGTTAGGTAGCCAGGTACATAGCTAGTAGGGCTACAAGATAAGGGGAAACTGTGCGATTGCGATTATGGACCTAAATATTGCAATTTCAATATTATAAACAAATAGTGAAATCCTCCCATTTCATGTCCAATTTCCCCCCATTTTACATCTCTTCCCCTATTTTATATCCACCACTCATTTCACATCTTCCCTGTTTAATTTCTATCCCCCCTAATCACATTCTCCCCATTTAATTTCTATCCCCCCATGTCACGTTCTCCCCCTACCCCTTCTCATCTTCCCCCATGTCACATTCTCCCCCCATGTTAACACCCCCCCCCCCAACCCAGTAGACAGGAAGTACCCCCAAATTAGATCCCCAGTAGGCAGGTAGTACCCCCAGATTGACCCCCTCCCCCCAGTAGGCAGGTAGTACCCCCAGATTGACCCCCTCCCCCCAGTAGACAGGTAGTAGCCCCATATTAGACCCCACCCCCATGGTAGGCAGGTAGTACCCCAGATTAACCCCCTCCCCCCCAGTAGGCATGACGTACCCCCAGATAAACCCCTTCACCCCCCCCCCCCCAGTAGGAAGGTAGTGCCCCCAGATTAACCCCCTCTCCCCCCCCAGTAGGAAGGTAGTACCCACAGATTAACCCCCTCCCCCCAGTAGGCAGTACCCCCAGAAGAGGGGGTTAATCTGGGGGTACTACCTTCCTACAGGGGGGGGAAGAGGGGGTTAATCTGGGGGTACTACCTGCCTACTGGGGGGGGGCAGATTAACCCCCTCTCCCCCCTCAATAGGAAGGTAGTACCCCCAGATTAACCCCCTCCCCCCAGACCCAGTAGGCAGGTAGATAGTAGTACTAGTACCCCTAGGAATTGAGTGCAAAACCTTCACTTTCACTCACTGTCAGAGAAGTTGCACTTACTTGCACACCTAACGCCGTGCGCAGTAATGTCGGCAGTTCGTGCACCGCCCACTGTCACGCTCTAGGGCTGGCGTTAGGACGCCGGCCCCTGAATTCTGGGACTCAGCGTGATGTCAGGTGACATAGAAGGCCCGGGCCGACGGACGGTAAGCCGGAGGGGGCACAAAAAGTAGCCGGAGGCAGCGACTTCCAGTCTCTGCCTCCCTCTCCAGGCAGGCTCTCGCACTGCTGGCCCGGCAGGCCGACGGGGCGAGCTGCCTGCCGAACGGGATAGCACAAGAGGACAAGCAAACACCGGCTCTGCTCGGGGGCCCCGGGCCAATTGCTTGGTTTGCCTGTCCTGTTGCGACGGGCCTGATGGAAGCCAGGATGATGCCGAGCCGTCTCCTCTGTGCAAATAGGCAATGGAACCAAAAAGGGGGGGGGAGGGTATCCAGTAAAAATGTAAAATAAAAAAGTTGTAAAAAAAAATGTGAAAAATCCCCTCCCCAATAAAAAAGTAAAACGTCAGTTTTTCCCATTTTACCCCCCAAAAAGCATGAAAAAAGAATTAATATACATATTTGGTATCGCCGTGTGCGTAAAGGTCTCAAGTATAAAAATACATTGTTAATTATCCCATAGGGTGAACAGCGTAAACATAAAACAATTAAAAAAGACCAAAATTACTGCTTTTTTGTCACATATTCCAAAAAATTTTTTTATAAAAAATGTATAAAATGTAAAACCTAGGCAAAAGTGGTACTGATAAAAACTACAGATCATGGCGCAAAAAAATTAGCCCTCATATCGCCCCATATCCGGAAAAATGATAAAGTTATAGGTGGTCAAAATAGGGCAATTTCAAACATACTAATTTTGTTAAAATGGTTTGAGATTTTTTTTAAGCGGTACAATTATAGAAAAGCATATAATCATGGGTATAATTTTAATCGTATTGACCCACAGAATAAAGAAAACATGTTGTTTTTACCGGAAAGTGTACAGCGTGAAAACAAAACCTTCCAAAATTTGCTAAATTGCGGTTTTCTTTTCAATTTTCCCACATAAATAATATATGTTTGGTTGTGCCGTACATTTTATGGTAAAATAAGTGATGTAATTACAAAGTACAACTGGTGACGCAAAAAACAAGCCCTCATATGGGTCTGTGGATGGAAATATAAGAGTTATGATTTTTAGAAGGCGAGGAGGAAAAAAAACGAAAATGCAAAAATCAAATTGGTCTGGTCCTTAAAGGGGTACTCCGCCCCTAGACATCTTATCCCCTATCCAAAGGATAGGGGATAAGATGTCAGATCGCCGGGGTCCCGCTGCTGGGGACCCCCGGGATCGCCGCTGCGGCACCCCGCTATCATTACTGTGCAGAGCGAGATTGCTCTGCATGTAATGACGGGCAATACAGGGGCTGGAGCAGCGTGACGTCATGGCTCTGCCCCTCGTGACGTCACGGCCCGCCCCCGTCAATACAAGTCTATGGGAGGGGGTGTGGCGGTAGTCACGCCCCCTGCCATAGACTTGCATTAAGGGGACGGGCCATGATGTCATGAGGGGCAGAGCCATGACGTCACGCTGCTCCAGCCCCTGTATTGCCCGTCATTACATGCAGAGCGATCTCGCTCTGCACAGTAATGATAGCGCAGTGCCACAGCGGCGATCCCGGGGGTCCCCAGCAGCGGGACCACGGCGATCTAACATCTTATCCCCTATCCTTTGGATAGGGGATAAGATGCCAGGGGCGGAGTACCCCTTTAAGGCCAAAATGGGTCTGGTCCTTAAGGGGTTAATATGGATAAATACATTTTGGACTTTTAATATATTTTTTTCCTGGGAGCTGGGTACCCCCCTTTTTGGTTCTGTCACCCTTTGACCATTGGCCTCCCCTGACCTGACTGTTTTAATAAATACTTGTATCCCCCCCCCCCCCCCCCCCCCGAAATAACAATTCTGATTACACCTTCTATTGTGCTCTCCCCCTCTGTTGTTCCTCCTGGAAACACGAATAAATAAACTGGGTGTTGCCATTTGCTTACACTGATAGAGAACTCAGACTGCTAGGAGAGATGACCTAGAGACAAGGGAAAGATAATGCCTTGTTTATTCCTACATTTCCAGGAGGAGTAACTGAGGGATAGCACATGTACATTTCCAGTTTTGGATGTGTAATTTGACAACGGTTGTCCAAACCTTTGCACACAACTATAAATAAATACTTGGGGTGCGTTCACACTGGGTCATTGCTGTCCATTTAGCATAAATATAAATAAATAAAAACCCTATTTTCTACCAGATGCTAAAAACGGACGCCATTTCCCATTGGTTTACATTTTATTTATATTTAAAAAAAAAAAAAATAGACAGTAACGTATAACCTTTTTTGGGGTGTACACAATAGTGTAGTCGACTGCGTTTTAAACAATATCCGAAACGAACAGTGAAATGCAGACAAGACCGCAGTGTGAACACTAAATGCTGTTATTGCCGCCGCACACTATTACACACTTGAATGAATAATTCATAGACTGTATGCTGTGTGCTCTTTGGACTATACATAATGCATATTAAACATAAAGAGCAAAGAGAACGTCCTTGTTTTAAACTGTGCGTATAACGCAGTGTTTCCCAACCAGGGTGCCTCCAGCTGTTGCAAAACTACAACTCCCAGCATGCCCGGACAGCCTTCGGCTGTCCGGGCATGCTGGGAGTTGTAGTTTTGCAACAGCTGGAGGCACCCTGGTTGGGAAACACTGAATTATAACTGATATTTAGGAACCCGATTGCACTTCTTTTCCGGTTGTCTAACTGTATGGATTAGATTGGCATAACCCAGTGGGTAGAATGGTGCCCGGCCTCCTAACACAAGGGGTATTAGTGAGGACAAAGTGGCATCTGCAGGGAGCAGTAGACTAATGGAGCTGATGGGAATACGACAAGAAGGAGGCAAATCAGGGTAAAGAGGCGGCAGTCATCCACTTTGGAACATGCAAGCAACTCTGCATCCGAAAGCATCCCTTCACTGTGACAACTACTAGGGGGATGGGGTTACCATGGAGATCTCCATGGAGATAGGATCAGCCTATGTCTGGTCCAGGGCTGGTTTCATTCAGCTCGGCCTACAGAGTTGTCTGCTCGTTCTACTTGCAATCATTATTTTTTGTCTATTTTATTTGACAATTTGCACTCAGCTTTTTTTGGTATAGATATAAACCTGTCATGTTAAACAAACAGTCCAATCTGTATTCCTCATATTATAGAGCAGGAGGAGTCGAGCAGATTGATATACATCTTGTATATTATGAATTTTATTCATCTAAACCTCTGTTCCTTCTGGGCTTTGGAGTCCAGTGGGCGGTTCTAGTTAGTGAATGATAGCTTTGAGTGGACATACAACATAAAATAACTGCCATTGATTGGGACCGCCCACTGGACTCCTAAGCCCAGAACGAGCAGAGGTTTAGAAGAATAAAGTACAAGTTATACTGAAGCCTTTCCCATGAATATGTATATCAATCTACTCAGCTCCTCCTGCTCTGTAACTTGTTGCTTATTGGTTGGACTGCATTATCAACGCGACAGATTCCCTTTAAGGGTACAGGATCCTGCGCAGATTTGATGCGCAGGATTTGTAACTGCAGATTAGAAGCGGTGCTCAGTCATTTAGTTTACATTGAAATCTGCAGCAGAAAATCCTGCGCATTAAATCCTGTGCATCAAATCTGCACACAATGGAATTTCCAAGCAGAGTCAGAAATTTCCCCCAAAAAAATTTCACTTGGAAATTTAATTGCAGCAGAATCGTGTTGCTTTCAATGGGATTCTGCTGCATTGTGCACACATGGCAGCATTCGCTCTGAAATGCATTGCTGTCTATGGAGACTGTGCATTTCCGAGCAGTCCTAGCACCGGCAGAACATGCATATTTGCGGAATGTCCGATGGTGTTTTCTGTTGTATGAACATAGCCTAGGACAGACTGCCCAAATTTTGCCAGTTTTTACAACTATTGACCTTTAGAACATTGTTTTTCCAACCAGGGTGCCTCCAGCTGTTGCAAAACTACGACTCCCAGCATGCCAGGACAGCCTTCGGCCATCCGGGCATTGTGGGTGTTGCAGTTTTGCAACAGCTGGAGGCACACTGGTTGGGAAACACTGCCTAAAAAGCTTAAAGATTACCTGTCATCAAACCATATTTTCTAAACTAACTCAGATTATATTCCCTAACTACTCCTAACACTCCTCCTGCCCTTAAAAACATTTTTTCGAGCATTTAAAAGCTCTGTATCATCTATCCCCTTGCTCACATTGTGTGAGCTCCCAGCAGGAGAAAGTGTGCATTCCCCAGCAGGAGCAATGTCACTGAAGCCTGTGAGAGCTGCTCCCCACCATGCCCCACATGCACTTCCTGAGTTTGGTCTTCTGCCGGGCAGTGAGGAGACCAAACTAACTGTTTGACTTGCGCAGGGAACAGAACAGAGCCACCTAGTGGCCGTTTTTTTCAATCAATTTAAAAACATATAGAAGGAGATTTATCAAGCTCTGTAGTACATTTTCTTAGCTTGTTCCAACATTTCTGAAACCTACGTAAAAAAATAAAAAAAATTCTGCTAATGTACACACACACTCACACACACACACACACACACATTCACACAAACTCTTACTCCCACACACACTCGGACTCTACTGCAGGATCTTACAAAAATGAAAATTAGCTAGCCCAGCAAACAGCGTACTGTTCAGTCACTGTGCGAGCCGCAGTGGCGTGATCTCCCTGAGCTGGCGCGATGATGTGACGTAATCGTGCCGCTCTCCTGTGGGTTGCGTCCCCGCAGCTCAAATTCTGCATACAAAGAGCAAGCAGCGTGAGAAAGGTGGGTTGACAGCTCCCGCTCCACCATGCTAGAGTACGGGGGTGGGGACAGCAATCTCGAGGGGTGGGGGCAGCAATCTCGAGGGGGGGGGGGCAATTGCCCCTGCCCCCTTCATCCGTCACTGTCCCCTCCATTACTGTGCATTATGCCGGCACCCCACCCTCCCCTCTACATTACTATTCCTCATGAAAGCAGAACCTACCCATAAACTGGATCCAAAAACCACTAAACAGTCGGCTAACATAAGTCACACCAACCCCCCTACACGCTGATAAGACCGCCATTTTTGTGTGTGTGTGTGTGTGTGTGGAAGGGGGGGGGGGGTTAACTATTGTTTATGTGCCTGCTGGTGCTGCACCTTCCTGACGTAAACTCCGGCCTCAGCGCAGCGACACAAGACTCCGCCCACCAATGTCACAAAATGCGGCCTCAAAATTTAACAAAAAAGCCTCCAGAGTACGGATATTCATGGTGCGGCATAGTATGTTTTTAATATTTTTTTTATTTCTGAGGAGGGTGGATGGGTTGTTGCAGGAGAGTTGGAGTGCAGCTATTTAGTGCCAGGCCGGGCAGTCAGGGTGTCACCCGATGCGGTACGCCCCCCCCCCCCCCCCCCCTCCCCGTCACTCTCTAGCAACGCTACTGGTAGATAAAGAACTTCAGCTATTATTTTCTACTTAAAAAAATGCTTTTATAAGTGGGTTTCCCGGTTTTTGCTTACGTGTGATTTATCTATCAAGGTCGTGTCACTATTTGATAAATAGGTCGTATGTAAGCAAAAGTACCGTAAGTAAAAAAAAATTGTTATATAAAAGCCATACGTTTGAAAAGAATGAAAAATCTCCTTCATAATGGTTGAGAATTTTAATAGTAAGTAAATAGCAGTGTGTCTTATAAAGACATAAGGAACAATATATTAAAAGTTTAGTTTGGTGACAGGTACTATTTAAAGGAGGCCTGTAAAATGGCCTCTTGTGTTATTTCTTTGCATTGCATGAAAGATAAACATGTAATGCAATAAACTTTATAGGGGACCCAACAAGGAATAAAAAACACCAGAACAAGAATCTGCTAGACAGAAGCTGCCGGATCAGTGCTCACGTATAATTGTCCGACACCTCCCTAAATGTTTGTATACTATCTCATTCTTTTCACCTCGTGGTGTATTGGGAAATTTAGCTTGTTGCTTTTTATGAGGTTATAGGGTTTGGGCCTGGTAATCGCCTTTCTATTTGTGGCTCCATTGAATGACTCATAGTAAAGAATTAGTATAAATGGTGCAGCGCAGACACATATTATTCCACCGTAATCCTTGAGGTGACAGACACGTACAGAACATACAAGTGCATATTACACGATCATAATGAAGGGCTTCTTTAGGTTGTACTACATAGATTATATGGCGGGTTGCAGTAATAGAGAACATGGTGATCCCAGAATTATCCTAGTACAGTCTGCCTCATATAAACTAGCTTATGCCTTAAAGGGGTGCTCCGGTGCTTAAACATCTTATCCCCTATCCAAAGGATAGGGGATAAGATGTCTGATCACGGGAGTCCCGCCGCTGGGGACCCCTGGGATCATGCACGCGGCACCCCGTTTGTAATCAGTGCCCGGAGCGTGTTCGCTCCGGGACTGATTACCGGCGACCGAAGGGCCGGCGGCGTGTGACGTCACGCCTCTGCCCCCGTGTGACGTCACGCTCCGCCCCTCAATGCAAGCCTATGGGAGGGGGCGTGATAGCTATCACGCCCCCTCCCGTAGGCTTGCATTGAGGGGCGGAGCGGGACGTCACACGGGGGCAGAGGCGTGACGTCACACGCCGCCGGCCCTGCGGTCGACCATAATCAGACCCGGAGCGAACAGACTCCGGGTCCGATTACAAACGGGGTGCCGTGTGCATGATCACGGGCGTCCCCAGCTGCGGGACGCCCGCGATCAGGCATCTTATCCCCTATCCTTTGGATAAGGGATAAGATGTTTAAACACCGGAGTACCCCTTTAACTTCATTAGGGCTGAGCTGCAATACCAGACACAGCCTATGGACAAGGGTGGTGGTGTTTCCGGTGAAAGACCCTTTTGTTCCCTCAAATCTTGCTTAGGCTAGGCTCACATGACGATTTGTGCTTCCAAAGCACGGATACATTGGGAGACTGTCAAAATTCAATGGCTGGAGCGTAGTTGGCTAGTAACTTTGTTCCAATTTTTTAAAGCCTGGCTTTCAGCACTTTTCAGTCTAATACAAAGCATGGATACATTCGAGAAGTGATCCAGACGTAGGGAGGAATTTATCATTGGTTATCTGGTGTACATTTGTCTCACAGTTTGTCTCAGATGCTGTTTTGAGACTTTTCATTGCGACTTTTGCTTTAGAAGTTTTTTTCTAAAGGAAGGTACTAAGTCATAATTTCAGTTAAAATCAGGCAGTGGTAAGAATTTCATCAAATGTGACTTTTCAGTTTGTCGCAACTGTGCTAACTTAGGCGCAAATCTACACCAGCCCTTACTTGGCTTGGCTTACAGAACTGACCTTGGACAGCATTTTTAAAAAGTCGCACATTTTGTTGCACGGAATAAAAAGTCGAACAAAAAGTCACAAAGGAATCACCATACAAAGTCGAGTACTGAAGTAAGAAATGTGATCAGCACCAGATTTATCACTTGCTCTGCACCGTGTAGTACATTTGGTGCAGGTACACAGTTTCCACCACATAAATTAATGGGTAAAACGACATTCATCTCCTCTTGATGAATTCCCCCCATAGTCACTAAAATGAGTGGGGTCCAACATGGATATGTTGGCATGTTTTGACAGTTTTCTGACGTATATGTGCCATGGAGACACAAGTCTAGCCTAACACTGTAAAATGTGCATATGAGATTTGAAAAAGAAGACTCCATTTCGTTCCAGGAACAGCGCTATCCTTGTTCATGGGCAGGGTCTGGTATTGCATGATTCACTTGGATATGGCTGAACTGCACTACCCAGTAAATCCCATGGATAATAATGGCGCTGTTCCTGAAGAAAAAAGAATCTCCTGAAGGGTAGGTTGAAATGTACCTGCAGCGTATTTCGTGAAACTCATCCACTGGCGAGAGTGTGGATTTCACACACACAAACGTGCTGCATACACACTGTGAGAGTATCTTCACGCCTGTCTCCAGGTTGGGTGTGGTTTTATAACTTGGCTCCATTCACTTCAATGGAACGGAGCTGCAGAACCACACCCAACCTGGAGACAGACAAGGAGCTGTTTTTGAAAGAAAGTAGGTCTGTTTTTCTATTCCTGGATAACCCCTTTAATGAAAGCTCTCGCAACACATTCTCCAGTGCAAACATACTGGAACAATTACAGTTGGTATTCTCATCTTCTAAATTGGTGGCGTATCACAAGGATAGACCATTATTTTATAAATGCTGGGGGTCTGACCTCTAGGACCCTGCCAATCCTAAGAATGAAGAGGATTCAGTGCTAATTTAATATTGCTTCCCCTTGAGTGTTTGAAGGGAACTACAGCCAACCCCCATGCACTTGAAAGAAGCTGTGCTGAAGCTTCCCTGCACAGATGGTGCCCTGGTGATGTTGTACTGTGAAGGGTGCCCTTTTATGAGGGTCTCAGAGGTCATATCCTAGCTATATGCCATCACTTTGAGATGCAATACCCCCTTACATCCTGTAAGTCACTCCAGAACCAACTAGTTTTGTAAATCTAACCACAGATCATTTTTTTTTTCTTTCACAAGGTATCTGGTATCAGCGTGACCGATGGGAAGGACCAGCTGGTGGTTTTTCACACAAAAGACCGCAAAGACCTTATTGTATGTCTATCTTTTCCTGGACAATCCCCTCAAGACAGCCGTGTGGGAGAAGTTGTCGGAGTATTGGCCAACCACTTCAAGAAGTAAGTGTACCATGGTAGACATTCATAATAAACTATATCTAACACTCATATTCCTCATGTAAGATTTCAGAAATATCATTCAAAAGTTCTGTAAATCTCTTTGAATGAGGACAATTGATCCTGATCTCTGTAGATCACCCTACATGTCCTATCGTGTTGTCCACTTTCTGTGGACATTTTCGGACTCTTCCAATGATTCATGGGAATACAGCCTTTTAATTGACAGTGCCCTTGCCTGGGACGCAGAGAAAACAGTCAATTTGTGCACTGGACCATTACAACCTATTAACTAACTGGGGGCTTCACTGGTCAGCATAGAAGGCTGCCAGCTCTGCTATTGAGTGCTCAAATCTATTGATTTGGCCTACAAATGCCCTTCACCATGTACACCCTAGACTGCTGTATGCTTCAGTAATGCCAGTAGTTTTTAATGTATTAATATACTCTTATGGTGGAGGCCCACGATATAATAAGTGCTATATTTGGGACTTCAACCACCAGATCAGGGGGAAATTGCACTGACCATAAAATCTCTTAGAGGTAAGATGCTGACGTGGAAGGGTTAACAAACATGCAAATAATACTCTAGTCCTTCCTGTGATATTTCCTTATTTCTGTGGTTTTCAGCGCTCATCGTGTCTTCCATCACCCACTCAGGGCTGCTAAGTAATATTATGAGTGACACATACAGCTGGAGGGGGTTCAGTGCTTCTTCCTGTCACTTTCGGTGCATTCATGCTCGGCTTTCAGTGGTCTTTATTACCTCTTGGGTCACCCTCCAGCTTCCGCTTTCCTTTATCATCTTTTGAGGCTCCTGTGTTGTGTATATATTGACCCCTTCCTACCTTTGCCTTTCCTAACCTTTGAGAAAAGAGGGTCATTCTTAGGAGAATGGGTCTGATTGTTTCCATGGCAGCTGCATCAGTATCTGAACGGATTGATGGAGAGTTTAATGAGCTGCACGAAAACCCCCGGTCAGCACCAGGCAGCCGGCCAAGCTCTTTGTACTCGTCAGCTTCACTGCCCCATTCCGTCTCTTCTGCACCCCCCTCCTCTCTCCATCCTTTCATCCTGCACCTCCTCCTCCTCTCGCTTTCCTTCTTTCTCTCCTATGAGACTGGTGGAGGGTGGACACAAGGAGCGCTCAGAGAAGAATTTCCCAGAATCTCTACAGCAATTCTAGCTGCTCTTCAACATCGCAGCCTCTCAGGTCTCGGCTTGGCATATATACATAGAGCAGAATACCTTCTTAAATATTTTTCGCTTCCTCTATTACGTTCCCAGTAAGTTCTTTGTTAAGAAAGAATATAAACGCACAATAGACCCTTGTCCTGTTCCACCATAAAGAACTCAACCTTGGCCTATATAATGTACAGTGTGATTATATGGTATTAGTCACTCTCACATTCACCTTTCATCCTTACCGTGAGTGAAATCACATGCTGGCATCGCTCACATGCTTTATCTTAGGCGGCTCACTACAAAATAATTTAGCATGTGCCCATTATAGCACAGTAGTCACTGGAGAACAAATAGTTAAAGGGGTACTCCGGCCCTAAGACATCTTATCCATATCCAAAGGATAGGGGATAAGATGTCTGACCGCTGGGGACCCCCACAATCTTGCATTCGGCACCCACCTCTTTGAGCTGCACGCTGCGCTGCCAGCTCACAAACTGCCGGGTGCCGACCGTGGTCGGCACCCGGCAGTTTGTGAGCTGGCAGCGCAGTGTGCAGCTCAAAGAGATGGGTACCGAATGCAAGATTGCAGGGGTCCCCATCGGCAGGACCCCCCCCCCCACGGTCAGACATCTTATATCTTATCCCCTATCCTTTGGATAGGGGATGAGATGTCTTAGGGCCGGAGTACCCCTTTAAATAATGCTATTGAACATTGTTACTATGAAAGAGCTGCATCTGACATAGCATCAAAGATTATGAAAAATCCTCTCCCCTATTCAAAGTAAAAAAAAAAAAAAAAAAAAAGCTCTCTTCCCTGGAGAGCCCTGGGCAGATAAGGCGTTGTAATCAATACATTAATGGCACAGAATGGCGGATGATTACTTCACCGCTGACTCCTGAGGAGACTGGTCACTCTGTTTCTGTTGCTAGGCAGCAGCCCCTAGGCTAGGTTCACACTGTGTTCTGACTCTCCGTCACAGGTATCCCTCCGCATCCCGTCAAAAAAGGACACAACGTATACTGTGGTGGATAGCAGCGGGTTCCATTCATTTTAATATATTTGTGTCCTATATGCTATTTTTACTGAACTGAATAACACAGCAGACCGATCTTTTGAGTCCGGATAAAATATTGTATAAGGCCCAAACATGGTCACATTGAAATTAATGGCATCCGCTGCTCTCCACCATCCAGCGGGAAGCGGATGGATACCTGTCTGGGAAAGTAATCTTAAAAAGATGAGAGAGGAATATAATTTTCATCATAGGTATATCTCAACTATGAGAGACATAATGAGAAAAAATAAATCCATAAAATCACATTGATTTTTAAAGATTTTTTTTGCAAATTATGGTGGAAAATAAGTATTTGGTCACCTACAAACAAGCACGATTTCTGGCTCTCACAGACCTGTAACTTCTTCTTTGAGTCTCCTCTGTCCTCCACTCATTACCTGTATTAATGGCACCTGTTTGATCTTGTTATCAGTATAAAAGACACCTGTCCACAACCTCAAACAGTCACGCTCCAAACTCCACTATGGCCAAGACCAAAGAGTTGTCGAAGGACACCAGATACAAAATTGTAGAACTGCACCAGGCTGGGAAGACTGAATCTGCAATAGGCAAGCAGCTTGGTGTGAAGAAATCAACTGTGGGAGCAATTATTAGAAAATGGAAGACATACAAGACCACTGAC
This sequence comes from Hyla sarda, assembly GCF_029499605.1. Taxonomy (NCBI): domain Eukaryota; kingdom Metazoa; phylum Chordata; class Amphibia; order Anura; family Hylidae; genus Hyla; species Hyla sarda. The sequence continues at coordinate 42,315,859 of NC_079200.1, forward strand.
CGTAGTTTCAAAATGATCTCAAGAACAGTGAGCAAAAATCCCAGAACCTAGTGAATGACCTGCAGAGAGCTGGGACCAAAGTAACAAAGGCATCAGTAACACACTACGCCGCCAGGGACTCAAATCCTGCAGTGCCAGACGTGTGCTCCTGCTTAAGCCAGTACATGTCCGGGCCCATCTGAAGTTTGCTACAGAGCATTTGGATGATTTACAAGAGGATTGGGAGAATGTCATATGGTCAGATGAAACCAAAGAAGAACTTTTTGGTAAAAACTCAACTTGTCGTGTTTGGAGGAGAAAGAATGCTGAGTTGCATCCAAAGAACACCATACCTACCGTGAAGCACTGGGGCGGAGAAAACATCATGCTTTGGGGCTGTTTTTCAGCAAAGGGACCAGGACAACTGATCCGTGTAAAGGAAAGAATGAATGGGGGCCATGTATCGTGAGATTTTGAGTGAAAACCTCCTTCCATCAGCAAGAGCATTGAAGATGAAATGTCGCTGGGTATTTCAACATGACAATGATTCCAAACACACCACCTGGGCAACAAAGGAGTGGCTTCGTAAGAAGCATTTCAAGGTCCTGGAGTGGCCTAGCTAGTCTCCAGATCTCAACCCCATAGAAAACCTTTGGAGAAAGTTGAAAGTCTGTGTTGCCCAGGGAAAGCCCCAAAACATCACTGCTCTAGGAGATCTGCATGGAGGAAAGGGCCAAAATACCAGAAACAGTGTGTGAAAACCTTGTGAAGACTTACAGAAAATGTTTGACCTCTGTCATTGCCAACAAAGGGTATATAAGAAAGTATTGAGATGAACTTATGTTATTGACCAAATACTTATTTTCCACCATAATTTGCAAATAAATTCTTTAAAAATCAGACAGTGATTTTTATGGATTTTTTTTCACATTCTGTCTCTCATAGTTGAGTAATACCTATGATAAAAATTACAGGCCTCTCATCTTTTTATGTAGGAGAACTTGCACAATTGGTGGCCGACTAAATACTTTTTTGCCTCACTGTATGTATATTATAAAATCTTGAAGCTTAAATGGGCACTGTCATTCAAACTAATTTTTGCTATTGTACTCCTCATGGTAAATAAAAAAAAAACTTTCTAATGTATTTTGTTTAACAAATTGAAGTTTTCTATGTTTTATGTGTGTTTAAAAAAAGCTGCCACTAGGTGTCTCCCTACTTGTCCAGAGCACATTTTCCCCCATCTCTTGCACAGACTTTGGACTCCTGCTGGCCTGGGAGAAGTCCAAAATCATGAAATGCAGTCTAAAGTGCTTAGGGGTGTGTGTGCAGCCTTATCCAATCATAGCTCATCTCACACACTGAACAGCTCTGGGCTGTAAGTAGCAGAGTGAGAGAGGAAGTTCTCTCCTGTGTGGCTTCAGATGATGTCACACCTGCTGGGTAACGCCCCTTCCCAGTCTGTGAATCTGACAGACTGAGCACAAAATACAGAGCAATATCAAGGTAGAAAACTAAAAAAATTATAAAAATAAAGGCAGGGGGTGGTTTATCATGAGCAGTGAACTGGGAGGATTATAAAATGTAACAAGATCAGGACAGGTACTCTTTAAAACTAAGTGTAGACTTTCTGTTCTATCTGTTATGATAAGGAGGAGGCTGCTGGAAAGTGATGTCTACAGCATTACAGTGAAAGGTGACACTAGTAGATAGAAGACAATAGGTGATGTTCACAGCTCAGCCCCCCTCTCCCTTGTGAAATGACCTCTTCAAAGCATACCCAGAAACTTTTCCTCTCAGTGTCAATGGGACAGCTTTAGTCTATTGTTACCTATGTCTATCGGGCTTGCTGTAAAGCCTCTCTCCAAATGCTGTTGAAAACCTGTGTAGAGGAAGAGTGGTGCAGTTGCCCATAGCAACCAAATTGCTTCTTTCATTTTAAAGAGGCCTGTGAAAAATGGAAGAACCACTCTCTCTCTACACAGGTTTTAAATAAACCTCCCCCATAGTCCTTCCATCACAGGGTCCGTTGCTGTAATTTATGACGGTGCTTGTGTCGCAACCTCAGGTATGATGCCTGTGTGCGTTAAAGTAAATATGGCTGATGTGATCTGTTTCTGCAGGTCTTTGTCTCTGCACTGATGTAAAAAGATATTGGGACACATAGGCCAAACTTCCTGTGTGTCATGAGTGGAGATAGGACCTGGGTGCTTACAGTATGTAGGTCACCGAAAGAGATGAGCAAACTTACAGTAAATTTGATTAGTCACGAACTTCTCGGCTCGGCAGTTGATGTCTTATCCTGCGTAAATTCGTTCAGCTTTAACCCCTTAACGACGCAGGACGTATATTTACGTCATGCGCCGGCTCCCGCGATATGAAGCGGGATCGCGCCGCGATCCCGCATTATATCGCGTCGGTCCCGGCGCTCATCAACGGCCGGGACCCGCGGCTAATACCACACATCGCCAATCGCGGCGATGTGCGGTATTAACCCTTTAGAAGCGGCGGTCAAAGCTGACCGCCGCTTCTAAAGTGAAAGTGAAAGTGACCCGGCTGCTCAGTCGGGCTGTTCGGGACCGCGGCGTCCCGAACAGCTTACATGACACTTGGAGGGCTCTTACCTGCCTCCTCGGTGTCCAATCGGCGAATGACTGCTCCGTGCCTGAGATCCAGGCAGGAGCAGTCAAGCGCCGATAACACTGATCACAGGCGTGTTAATACACGCCAGTGATCAGCATAGGAGATCAGTGTGTGCAGTGTTATAGGTCCCTATGGGACCTATAACACTGCAAAAAAAAAGTAAAAAAAAAGTGTTAATAAAGGTCATTTAACCCCTTCCCTAATAAAAGTTTGAATCACCCCCCTTTTCCCATAAAAAAAATAAAAAACAGTGTAAAAAAATATATAAATAAACATATGTGGTATCGCCGCGTGCGTAAATGTCCGAACTATAAAAATATATCATTAATTAAACCGCACGGTCAATGGCGTACGCGCAAAAAAATTCCAAAGTCAAAAAAAGCGCATTTTTGGTCACTTTTTATACCATTAAAAAATGAATAAAAAGTGATCAAAAAGTCCGATCAAAACAAAGACATACCGATAAAAACTTCAGATCACGGCACAAACAATGAGCCCTCATACCGCCCTGTACATGGAAAAATAAAAAAGTTATAGGGGTCAGAAGATGACATTTTTAAACGTATAAATTTTCCTGCATGTAGTTATGATTTTTTCCAGAAGTACGACAAAATCAAACCTATATAAGTAGGGTATCATTTTAACTGTATAGACCTACAAAATAATGATAAGGTGTAATTTTTACCAAAATATGCACTGCGTAGAAACGGAAGCCCCCAAAAACTACAAAATAGCGTTTTTTCTTCGATTTTGTCGCACAATGATTTTTTTTCCGTTTCGCCGTGCATTTTTGGGTAAAATGACTGATGTCACTGCAAAGTAGTATTGGCGACACAAAAAATAAGCCATAATATGGATTTTTAGGTGGAAAATTGAAAGGGTTATGATTTTTAAAAGGTAAGGAGGAAAAAACGAAAGTGCAAAAACTGAAAAACCCTGAGTCCTTAAGGGGTTAAGGTGCACCGGTGGGCTGGAAGAGGTGGATACAGTCGTAGGAGACTCTTTCCTAGGAATGTATCCACCTTTTCCAGCCCACCGGAGCCCCTGAAAGCTGAACCAATTTATGCAGGAAAAGTCATCAACTGCCGAGCCGAGAAGTTTGTGACGAATCGAATTTACTGTAAGTTCGCTCATCTCTAGTCACCGACATCATAGGATCCATTCAGTTTATTTATGTAGCTCTTTTCTGCTCAGCAATGTCTATATAATTGAAAATTGGAAGGAGGGGTAAAAAGTGACTACTCTAGAAGACAGTGTTTTCCAAACCGTGTGCCTCCAGCTGTTGCAAAACTACAACTCCCGGCATGCCTGGACAGCCTTCGGCTGTCCAGGCATGCTGGGAGTTGTAGTTTTGCAACAGTTGGAGACGCACTCTTTCGAACACACTACTAGGGTGTATCATGTTTCTGACACTCATATGGAAGAAATAGGGGTAACATATCTCCTAGATGGGCTGATAATACATCCAGGCCAGTAGGTGCTATACTATAGAAAGAAGTAGAACAACTGGTAGTGTGAGAATATAGAGAAGATAATATTCTGCTTTTTATTTGGAAACCGTCTGTAATACTTGATTCTACTCTAGAAACTGTATATGAATGAGGTACTTCTGTTGTGTATTAAAAAGAATGGGAATTGCAGCTGACTAAGTGCCAAAAAGGTGTTTCCATGCCCCTGAAGTGTCAAGGGCTGTGACCCCGTTTCACTCCTCCTCCTCCTATCCCTGCTTGATTGACTTGATTGGAAGCCGAGCTCTGTTGCCAAATCTTGTACCTGTGCACAGCTCTGGTAGCTGAGCCCAGAATGTCAATCAAGTAGGGACAGTGATTTGGGGAGGGGGAGGCGGTTGAAGTGTCAGGTTCCATGTCAGGAACTGTCCAGAGCAGCATAGGTTTGCTATGGGGATTTTCTCCTGCTCTGGACAGTTCCTGACATGGGCATCAGGTGTCAGCAGAGAGCACTGTGGACAACACAAAATTTTGTTTTTTTTAAATAAAGATTTTCCTCTGTAGAAAACAGCTGCTAAAACGTACTGAAAGGATTAAGATTTTTTTAATAGAAGTAATTTACAAATCTGTTGGCACTTTCTGGCACAAGTTCATAAAAAAAAAAAAAAAAGTTTTCCACCGGAGTACTCCTTTAACCTCTTAAAGACCTATGATGTGCCGTTACGTCATGAGTCCGCTCCCGTTCTATAACGTGGGGCCACGGCGTCCTATTGCCGTGCGCTATTAACCCTTTATATGCGGCGATCAACTTTGAACGCCGCCTCTAAAGGGTTAATATCGCCTAGTCTAAAGTGAAACTAAACTAATGCCGGTTAGCTCAGGGGGCTGTTCGGGATCGCTGCGGTGAAATCGCGCCATCCCGAACAGCTATAGGACACGAGGAGGGTCCCCTAACCTGCCTCCTGGTGTCCGATCGCCAAATGACTGCTCAGTGCCTGAGATCCAGGCATGAGTAGTCAAGTGGCAGAATCATTGATCAATGTAAAAGATCAGCATGTGCAGTGTTATAGCCTCCTATGGGAGCTATAACATTGCAAAAAAAAGTTTAAAAAAAATAAACTTAAAGGGGTATTCCGGGCAAAAACATCTTATCCCCTATCGAAAGGATAGGGGATAAGATGTCTGATTGCAGGGGGCCCGCCGCTGGGACCCCCCGCGATCTCCCTGCAGCAGTCGGCATTCAATGCGTAGCTGCATCTGCAGTTTCAGAAACCGCCGGGCTTCCAAGACGGGGACGTGACGTCAAGCCACGCCCCCTCCATTCATGCCCCCTCCCATAGAAATGAATGAAGGGGGTGTGGCATGACATCACATCCCCGTCTCAGAAGCCCGGAGGTTTCCAAAACTGCAGACATAGCTACGCATAGAATGCGGGCTGCTGCAGGGAGATCGCGGGGGATCCCAGCGGCGGGCCCCCCGCGATCAGACATCTTATCCCCTATCCTTTGGATAGGGGATAAGGTGTTTTTGCCCGGAATACCCCTTTAATAAAGATCATTTAACCCCTTCCCTAAAAAAAAAAAAAAAACTGCGTAAATACAAATTTTATTAAACCTATGTGGTATCGCCGCGTGCGGAAATGTCCGAATTATAAAAATATATCATTAATTTAACCACATGGTAAATGGCGTATGCCAATACATGATCAATACAAAAATGGTACTGAAAAAAACTTCAGATCACGGGGAAAAAAATGAGCCCTCAAACCGCTCCATATGCGGAAAAATAAAAAAAATTATAGGGGTCAGAAGATGACAATTTTAAACGTATACATTTTCCTGCATGTAGTTATTTTTTTCAGAAATACGGCAAAATCAAACCTATGTAAGTAGGGTATCATTTTAATCGTATGGATCTACAGAATAAAGAGAAGGTGTCATTTTTACCGAAAAATGTACTGTGTAGAAACTGAAGCCCCCAAAATTAACAAAATGGCGTTTTTTATTTTGTCGCACGATAATTTTTTTTCTGTTTCGCTGTAGATTTTATGGTAAAATGACTGACGTCATTACAAAGTAGAATTGGTGGCGCAAAAAATAAGCCATTATATAGATTTTTAGGTGCAAAATTTAAGGTAAGGAGGAAAAAACGAAAGTGCAAAAACAGAGAAACCCCGGGTTCTTAAGGGGTTAAGCACTCAAAACAATCTTCCTATTTGCACTTTCGTTTTTTCCTTCTCACCTTCTAAAAATCATAACTCGTTCAATTTTGCACCTATAGACCCATATAAGGGCTTGTTTTTTGCGTCACCAATTGTACTTTGTAATGACATCACTTATTTTATAACATAATCTCCGGCGCAACAAAAAAATTATTATTTGTGGGGTGAAATGAAAAAAAAAAAACGCCATGTTGCAACTTTTCGGTAAAAATGACACATTATCTATTCTGTAGGTCCATATAGTTACAGGGATACCCAATTTATGTAGGTTTTATTTATTTTACTACTTTAAAAAAATACATGCACCAAAATTTGTTTGTTTAAAATTGTTATGTTCTGACCCCTATAACTTTATTTTTCCACATACGGGGCTATATGAGGGCTCATTTTTTTTGTGCCGTGGACTGTAGTTTTTATCAGTACTATTTGTTTTGATGAGAATTTTTGATCGCTTTTTATTAATACGGTATTTTTATGGTATAAAGTGACCAAAAATTCACAATTTTTGACTTTGGTATTTTTTTTTTTACGTGTACGCCATCGACCCTGCGGATTAGCTAACCATATATTTTAAAAGTTCAGACATTTACGCATGTGGTGGTACCACATGATTATTTTATTTTTTTATTACATTATTTTATTTAAAAAATAGGAAAAAGGGGGGTGATTCAAACTTTTATTGGAGTGGGGGCGGCTTATTCACATTACTTTTTATTTATTTTTTTAGCACCCACAGGGGGGCTATACCATGCAATCTTCTGATTGCATACAGTGTTCAATGCTAAGCCATAGCGTAGCACTGATCAGTGTTATCGGCACTCTGCTTCTCCAGCCTGCTGAGCAGGCACGGAGCAGTAGATTGCCGATCGGACGATCAAAAGGCAAGTTAGGACCCTCCTGTCGTCTAGTAAGCTGATCGGGACATCGCAATTCTGTTGTGATAGTCCCGATCAGCCCTGCTGAGCTGCCAAGATAGTTTTACTTTCACTTTAGACACCGCAACCAACTTTGATCGCGGCATCTAAAGGGTTAATGCTGGGCATCGGCCCGATCTCTGCTCGTGAGAACGGTTTAAACCCCGATAGCGGGACTCAGGACGTACAAGTACACCCTGAGTCCTTAAGTACCAGGGTGTCAGGGTGTACCTGTATGCCCTTCAACCTTAAAGGGTTACTCTGGTGGGAAAACACATTTTTTTCAAATGAACTGGTGCCAGAAAGTCATACAGATATGTAAAATACTTTTATTTAAACATTTTAATCTTTTCAGTACTTTTTAGCTGCTGTATGCTCCAGAGGAAGTTGTGTAGTTTTATCCAGTCCGACCACAGTGCTATCTGCTGACACCTCTGTCCTTGTTGTGAACTGTCCAGAGCAGGATAGGTTCACTATGGAGATTTGCTTCTACTCTGGACAGTTTCTGACACGGACAGAAGTGTCAGTAGAGAGCACTGTGGTCAGACTGGAAAGAACTATACAACTTCCTGTGGAGCATACAGCAGCTGCTAAGTACTGGAAGGCTTAAAGGGATTTTTCCTGTCAGCAGAGAGCACTGTGGTCAGACTAAAAAGAACTCCAGAAAGAAATACAACTTCCTCTGTAGCATACAGCAGCTGATAAGTACTGGAGGGATTAAGATTTTTAAATAGATGTAATTTACAAATCTGTATAATTTCTGCAACCAGTTGATTTGAAAACACTTCTTTTCCACTGGAGTACCCCTTAAGCTTAGAAGTCAGATCATCTTTACCTGTTGCTAATAGGTAAAGTTGCAGCCAGCCATACGGCTGTATCTACCAGCATAAAAGCCTTGGTTTCGTCTCATGGGGAGGTGGCCTCCAATGTCTATAAGATCAGTATGCCTTAAAGGATATCTGCAGCCATAGACATGTGGTATTGGCGGCGTGTGAGGTGCAGGGAAGATGTAATTACCTTAGGGGCAGATGGCATTAACCCCTTGAGTTCGTGATGCCAGGGCATGGTTTATCCTTAACCACCGGAAGGTATACCACTGGATCCCAGGCTATGCATGGGGGCAATGAAGACACAGATGCCAAATTACGGACAACGGTAGCTTTACTGAGGGTAGACAGTTGTTACAGTCTATGCAGTGCAGCCAGGTCCCAAAGAGCTTTGCTGGGACTTGTAGTTGGACTGGAGAATTTAGTGCAGGCCATGCTGGGTAGACAGATGACTTGACTGACTTGTGACTAACAGGACGGTGACTTTATCTTACTTGCACTTGACTTGTGGCTGCAGGACTTGAGTTAAGGCCTCCAATGCTCCGGACACACACAATAGGCACGACTTGACTGGACCTCAGCAGGAAGCAAGAGAGAGAAGCTCCACCCAGGGCTTATATGGGGAGAATAGCAGAGAGCCCATAGATCACTCTGGGGGTCAGCTGGTCACTGGTACCTCCTGGGTAACAATCACATGGTACATTTTATTAAAGATATAACACATCTTTTATTATCTAACATATATAAAAATGGGGAAAAAACTACAGGGGGCCCGAGGGACACTGCCTGACAGGGCAGGAAAGGTACGGGGCAACACATCCTGTACTGGGCCACCACATACACTCATCCCCTATCCGCAGGAAAGCTGGGAACCCTATGGATAGGGGATAAGTTTCTAAGACTGCAGTATTCCTTTAATGGAATATAGTACAAAGATGAGACGGCCCCTTTCAGTAAATCTTGGTGACTCAAGCATAGGGAGCAGGTCTATACTAGAATACAGAATTTGCATCCTAATCATGGAAAGGTTCTATGCAACGCTGGTCATTGATATTCATGATTACAGAATGATGGAAGGAGTCATTCCTGAAGTATCTTATTAAATGTCATTTTTCTATCCTGACAGTGAGAAGAGGCGTCTCCAGGTCACCGTGTCGCACCCAGTCCAGTGTAGCCAGCACGGCAAGTCCTGCTCCATTACTGTGGAAACCAAGATAAACCAAGCACAGCCTCACTTCAGCAAGAGCCGCTCCGGCTTCACCTTAAGCGTGCCAGCCAACTAAGAATCATGCACCTTCACCATATAGTGATACCGAGTATCTCAGCTCCGTGCCTTACATAACCAACTATGTTGGGGGACCGGATCCCCCAGCAACTCTGTTGCACAATTTTATCCAGGGTTCTTTAGCCTATAGCAGTCTCTTTAAAAAATTTAAAAATTAAAATCTCTATAATTACATCCTATATGATATTTCTAGTAATAATAAATACGATATGTAGGATGCTAAATTCTGTGACGCCAAATCATTGGTAATTGTCTTGATTGTCGGTGTATATGTCATTTATTGGACCCGGGGATGAAGATAACTTTGGACAAGCACTGGTGCCTGGTATCCAAAGTAAAGTGACTTCTATTTGATCGCATTGAATCTCAGAATATCATAGCCCAAATGGACAAGAGGTTACCCCACCACGTGACAGCATCACCCTCTGTGGCCTTGTTTCAAAGAGTGGTCCTCCCATTGCAGAGCAATGCTTTTATAACAGTAGTACAAAGCGTCCATCTTTGGAAACTGCGGGTATATATCTTTCATGTGCGTCCTATCCAGCTAGGACTGGATGGACCAATACCGTATGACGGTGCCTTTTGTAAGTGGCTTTGCCCAGGTTTTTCTGCTTGTCTATGTATTTAGCATTCAGTTATTTTTATACTTTTGATAGGTACTGGACACACGTTTATCAATGCAAAAATGACATAATGCTACCAGGGTGGCATATCCCTCCAATGCCTGTAAATTATTTAATAATGTATGAATCTCCGTGCTAAATGATTTATATACTGCAAAAAAAAAAAAACTGCAAAGGAACTGAGTACAATAAACTATTTATATCATCTTTAACTGGTATTTGACATTTCATATGTGCAACCAATATTAGAAGGTATTGTCACCAGGACAGCCTCTTAAAGGGTAACTCTCAAATTTATTTTTTTATTTTTTAAATTATCATGCACTCTAAATACTTTTTCAGTCCCCCCCGGTCCCAGCATATCCTAAAGTACAACAGAAAGTAGAAATTTCGATGGCACTCACCTATAAAAACAATAACTCTATTCATCCATTAAAATTCGCTGTCTCACAGCCCAATAGGGAACAGAAAACTGAAGCTGCTCGGGGTGATGGTGACAAGCCTGTTTCACGGTAACCTGTAACCCCGGTTACCGTTGTGAGCCAGCGAATTTTAATGGATAAATAAAGTTTTGTTTTTATAGGTAAGTGCCATCGAAATTTGTACTTTCTGTTGTACTTTAGGATCTACTTTTTGTTTTATTTATGGAATGCTTTTTTATTGTTTGATGTACACCCCAATTTTTCCCGGCTCTCCCCTACTCACTAATTTTTACAAATCTTTGGGCTTAATATTGTACCATTACGGGTGGTGCCAACCTGCTATTCCTCTCTATATGCCTTAAAATCCTAAAATATGCTGTGTGCCTGAGCCTCCCGCTGGTCTTTTAGGTAACCATACAAGCGAAAGACCCAGAGGCATTGTATTCTACCGCTCTGGGGCTTGCGCTGGTTACTGATACCCAGGACACCAGCAGGAGGCTCCTGCTCACAGCGCATTTTTACATTTTCTGTGATCGCCGCTCATCACTTCACATTTAGACAAAACCATTGTGTTGTGAGATGCACAATAGTAAAAACAAAAATAATAACTGAGTAACTGAATAAAACATCTAAATAGCTGTAATGTAATACAACACAGGTGGCATTAAAACAGGGTTAGGGCTGGTTCACATCACGTTTTCCGAAATACGGGACCGCATACGGCAGGGGAGAGCTAAAAACATGACCCCTGACCAGAGGAGCGGTGGTCAGAGCACTGAAGTGGGGCAGTACACAGTCACTGTATATGGCTGAAGGCTGTTTGTCTAGGGGGGGGCACTGCCTGCCAAATGTGCTGGGAACTATACTGCCAACCTAATGTGGGAAAACTACAACCTAATGTTGGAGGAACTATGCCGACAACCTAATGTGGTGGGTGGGTGCGCCCCCCCCCTGAGTCTAGACTCTGGATCCGCCCCTGAGTTGGGTGGGGTTTCACATTTCTACAGTAACAAATGAATATAGCACTGATAGGAAAATCAGGCAAAATACACAATGGTATAACTCACAGGTGATGTCTTCTCTGTTGTCTTTCCTTTTCTTGTCCATCTGGTTTAGAGCGCCGGGACATTTTTCAGCTGCAGAATTTGATGCTCTGACATCATTGGTTCCTCACTTTGTCAACATATCCACTATATAAAGATAATCATGATAATCCTGACAGACACTGCACCCTCTGAATATAATATTGCCACACACTGTACCCTCTGAATATAACTGACACACTGTAGCCCCTGGATATAAAATACTGCTACTCTCTGTGCCCTCTGAATATAATACTGCCACATACTGTGCCCCCTGGCTATAATGCTCCCACACTCTGTACCCTCTGAATATAACCCTGCCACATACTGTACCCTCTGAATATACTACCACACACTGTACCCTCTGAATATACAGTCATGGCCGTAAATGTTAGCACCCCTGAAATTTTTCAAGAAAAGGATTGCAGTAACACGTTTTGCAATGCACATGTTTGTTTATTCTCTGTGTGTATTGGAACTAAACCAAAAAAATTGAGGAAAAAAGCAAATTGGACATAATGTCACCAAACTCCAAAAATGGGCTGGACAAAATTATTGGCACCCTTTTAAAATTGTGGACAAATAAGATTGTTTCAAGCATGTGATGCTCCTTTAAAATCACCTGGGGTAAGTAAGGCTGGGTTCACACTACGGTTTGTAACTACGTTTCCCGTATACGGCTGGGAGAAGGGGTGGGCGGGGCTTAATCGCGGCACCCGCACTCAGCCGTATTCGGGAACCGTAGTTAATGTATGTCTATGAGCCAACCGGAGTGAACCGCAGCCTCCGGTCGGCTGCTTTTTCGGCCGTATGCGGTTTCCCGACCGCAGGCAAAAACGTGGTTGACTATATCTCTTTATTCTCTCTCTCTCTCTCTCTATAATTATATATATTATATATTATTTATATAATATATATATATATATATATATATATATATGCAGGGCCTTCCTTTATTTTCTATATATGCGGTGCATAACTTTATTTTCTCTATATTCGGTGCTGTTATTTAATTAGATACTCCACCGCCACCTACGTTATTACTTTAATCCAAATAATCAAGAAGAAAGTACAGGCAACTCACCACGTTGTAGTAACTTCGTGTTTATTACTGGGACATGCAGGTAAAGCGGCTCCACGCCACACCGGGATGCCGAACACTAGTGCGTTAACCGAATCGGTTAACGCTATCCTCACAGGCTGCCGATCTCACCTCAGCTAACCAGGCCTGGCACCCGGATGCACACAGCGTGATAACGCAATCCCGCTACCTACGTAGGAAAGAAAGTGCCGAGCAGTCGTGTCTATGGCTTCCGTCCACTGACTGCTGGCCACTGGACACAGTTACATCAAATACAGACAGGGGGACGCCATCAGGGGATGACTACTTCCCCCTTGCTGGTGTCACTTAATGGAGCCCACACCCTCCGCACCCCTCTCTGGCAACGCCAGCTATGTCCCTATGAGTGGTGGATGGCCGGCGGACTGATGGACGGAGAACCTATGTTAATCCGGCTGGTCTCTTCCCTCAATGCCTTGCAGGTATTTTTCACACAAAGTTACCGGCAGAAATACCGGGGGGGTGGCAACCTAGCTCTGCAATCAATGTCGTGCAAATATATTACCGTAAAGCAGCTTTAAGGGTAGGGTCACGCGTGCAGTATTTAGCTGCTGCTATTTTCCTACCCATTTAAGTCAATGGGTAGCAAAATCAGCTGTGTATTTTGCTATCCATTGACTTCAATGGGTAGAAAAATATTCAGCAGCAGAATACAACACGTGTGAACCTACCGTAAAGAATACTGCAATATTAACTTTTCTATAGCACTGAAAAAAGGAGAACTTTGGCAAAAATTTACTTATCCCCTGTCTACAGGATAGTGGATAAGTAGCTGATCACAAGGGGTCAGACTGCTGGGGGCCCCCGCGTTCTCGGGAACGGGACCCGGCGCTCAGTGAGGAGCACGTGATGCAGACGGCATGCGCTCCATTCATTTCTATGGGAGTGACGAAAAGACCCGAGTAGAGAACTCAGGCATTATAAGCATTCCCATAGAAATGAATGAATACCGGTAGATGACATGCGCTCCTCACTGAGAGTGCAGGGGTCCCATCCCTGAGATCCCAGCTGTTGGACCCCCTGTGATCAGCTACTTATCCCCTAGCCTGTTGATAGGGGATAAGTTAACTTTTGCTGGCATTCTCCTTCCCCTTTCTTACCAAAACAGCACCACTCTTATCCTTAGGTTGTGTGTGGTATTACAACTATTCACTTCAATCGGGCTTAGCTCTGCAATACCACATACAAACTGAGGACATGAGTGGCGCTGTTCTTGGAGGAAATAATCTATGTTTTTGTAATCCTGGATAACCTTAAAGGGGTATTCCAGGCCAAAACTTTTTTTATATATATCAACTGGCTCCGGAAAGTTAAACAGATTTGTAAATTACTTCTATTAAAAAATCTTAATCCTTCCAATTAGAGATGAGTGAACTTGCAGTAAATTCGATTCGTCACAAACTTCTCGGCTCGGCAGTTGATGACTTATCCTGCATAAATTAGTTCAGCCTTCAGGTGCTCCGGTGGGCTGGAAAAGGTGGATACATTCCTAGGAAAGAGTCTCCTAGGACTGTATCCACCTTTTCCAGCCCACGGGAGCACCTGAAAGCTGAACTAATTTATGCAGGATAAGTCATCAACTGCCGAGCCGAGAAGTTAGTGACGAATCGAATTTACTGTAAGTTCGCTCATCTCTACTTCCAATAGTTATCTTCTGAAGTTGAGTTGTTGTTTTCTGTCTAACTGCTCTCTGATGTCTCACGTCCCGGGAGCTGTGCAGTTCCTATAAGAATATTCTCCCATCATGCACAGCTCCCGGGACATGACATCATCATTGAGTAGTTAGACAGAAAACTTCAGAAGCTAATAACTATTGGAAGGATTAAGATTTTTTAATAGAAGTAATTTACAAATCGCTTTAACTTTCCGGAGCCAGTTGATATATATATATATATATATATATCAACTGGCTCCGGAAAGTTAAAGCGATTTGTAAATTACTTCTATTAAAAAATCTTAATCCTTTCAATAATTATCAGCTGCTGAAGTTGAATTGTTTTCTGTCTGGCAACAGTGCTCTCTGCTGACATCTCTGTTGTTTCGGGAACTGCACAGAGTAGAAGAGGTTTGCTTTGGGGATTTGCTTCTAAACTGGGCGGTTCCCGAGACACGTGTCATCAGAGAGCACTTAGACAGAAAAGAACAACTCAACTTCAGCAGCTCATAAGTACTGAAAGGATTAAGATTTTTTCAATAGAAGCAATTTACAAATCTGTTTAACTTTCTGGAGCCAGTATGGAGCTATATATATGATATATATAAAAATTCTTTCCTGTTAAGACAGCAGTTCCGGAAGGACTCCTGAATCTTCACTTGACCAAAAGGGAGGGAAGCAATGCACTTTTCGGTCTTTTGTAGCATTTTTCCAACCGGTGGCTCTTCAGCTGTTGCAAAACTACAACTCCTATCCTGCCCTGACAGCCTTCGGCTGTCAGGGCAGGATAGGAGTTGTAGTTTTGCAAAAGCTAGATACATACAGGTTGGAATTGCCAGTCTATAGCATACAAACAATATGGTATTCACACAATCCATTCTGTAGTTTTTATTTGTCCTTGAAGTTCTCCAATAGTCTTGTCCATCTTTCAAATCAGCAATGGCGCCAACAAAAGGATGTCATCGTTGTCGTCTACTATCGGACTCCACCAGGCCTCGTAGTTCATCTATCCATAGTCAATTGGTTCAGAGCTTTGTTTGTCTGATACAGGGCTCTGTATGTATGGGCAACACAGAATCAGGAGCCGCTTAGCTTTTCTTTTACCGAGACACAGGATAGGACATCATTGTTAAATTTGGTAACACATCAGTGCACCAATCAGCTGGAGGGGGCCATAGCATTGAAAGAGATACAGCTGCAGTACCTAGCACAGCCACTATGAACAGTGTGGCATGTGTGAGTACTGTAAAAGCCAATGTAAACAGCAAAGAGCCCTCAGTGCTTGGCTTCACCTTACAGTCTCCTAAAGCAACTGAAGGGTGGGGGGGATGCTGAGTCAGCCATCACTTTTTAATGTCCATTAACCCTTTTAAAGGCTTCACACGGCAGAATTTCTGCATGAATTTATAGCCAATACACTTTAATGGGATTCTGCTGTCCCATTCACACAGCAGAATTTCCGCTGCAGGAATTACATTGGAATGAATTGGTCATAAATTCCTGCAGAATTCTGTGCAGAAATTCTGCCATGTGAACATATTTTTAGTGCTTTCCTATAACATTCCTAAAGGGGTACTCTGGTGGAAACCTTTTTTTTTTTTTTTTTAAATCAACTGGTGCCCGAAAGTTAAACAGATTTGTAAATTACCGTACTTCTATTTAGGAATCATTCCAGTACTTAGCTGCTGAATACTGAAAAAGTTTTTTTCCTTTTTAATTCCCTTTCTGTCGGACCACAATGCTCTCTGCTGACACCTCTGTCCATGTCAGAAACTGTCCAGAGCAAGAGGAAATCCCCATAGGAAACCTCTCCTGCTCTGGACAATTTCTGACATGGACAGAGGTGTCATCAGAGAGCACTGTGGTCAGACAGAAAATAAATTCAAGAAGAAAAGAACTTCCTCTGTAACATACAGCAGCTGATAAGTACTGGAAGGGTTAAGATTTGTATATAGAAGAAATATACAAATCTGTTTAACTTTCTGCCACCAGTTTGTTTAAAAATAATTTTAAAAAAAAGTTTTCAACCCGAGTAGGGGTACTCCGATGGAAATTGTTTTTTTTTTGTTTGTTTTAAATGGGCACTCTCATTAAAACTAATTTTTGCTATTGCACTCCTTATGGTAAATGAAAAATATTTCTAATACACTTTGTTTTAAAAAAAAAAATGAAGTTTTCTATGTTTTATTTGTACAAACAACAAAAAACGTGGTCTCAAATGGCTGGAGGTGCTCAACCCCAAATGCAGCTGTGCATTTATACTGGGGGAGCAGATCCTGCCCTTGTAGTCCGTTGCTAGGGGCGATCCCCAGCATAAAAATGCATACAATGGAGGATGCCTGCAGCGGACTACAAGTGCCACAATAGAATCCTACACCAGATAGACGGTGTGGATGTGTAACAATTAGAATACAATACAGAAATGTAGGTGCACTATTGTGGTAGATGTAAACAATACATTGGCTATCCCTCAACACTGATGTTAAAATTGAGACATTCACCAGTGTATCCTTATATGAAGGACACACCAGAGCCCGCACACCAACGCCAAGGTTTCTCAAATTGGTGCGAGACCTAACGCTAATCCTACCTGTGCTTGATAAGCAGTACAGGGGCCAGTGGGCAATTACGGCAGCATTCGGTTGACTCACAACTTCCTCCCAGATACCCTCCAGCGTGACTGAGCACACATGCAATGGGAGGAGGGAGGCAAGCTGCAAGCCCCACCTGAGTTGGCTATTATGGGTGCCTGGCCTCACAGGTGCTACCTTAATGCTGCCTTGTAGATATTCAAGGCGCATTAATTTTACATCTACCACAGTAGTGCACCCATATTCCTGTATTGTATGTTTTATTTGTGCTTAAAAAGAACACATTTTCCCCCAACTCATACACAGACTTTGGACCAAAGTCCGAACACAGGAAGTGCCGCCTGGTGTGCTGGGGGGGGAGGGGGGGTGTCCAGCCAACAGCATATGGCAGTTATGTGTGAGAGGAGTTATGATTGGATGAAGCTGGACACCCCCCCCCCCCCCTCAGCACTCCAGGCTGCACTTCCTGTGTTCGGACTTTGGTCCAAAGTCTGTGTATGAGTTGGGGGAAAAATGTGCTCTTGAGCTTTTTTAAGCACAAATAAAACATTTTTTTAAAACAAAGTATATTAGAGATATTTTTCATTTACCATGATTGAAGTAAGCCGCTGGGATGACCTGCCGAATGACTTCAATTATCCCGGCGGCTTACTTCAATCATCCATCACGTGTCTCTGACGTCAGACGCCACCGTACCACACGAGGTCCATGCCAGGACATTGCCAAAAAGGTGTCATCTTGTAACTACAAACTACAGCGGTAAACTATGGCTCTGTGGCAGGCAGACCAGCCGCGGAGACGCATGCCAGCATCCTGGCACCAGAATACCATCGTCCTGAATGCGGACCCGAGGATATAGATGTGCCACAGGCAACACCATCAGCCGGTAATTATATTTATCTATTGGACTGGGAGACACTAAGTAATATTGTGAACTGTCGCTCCATCATTCCGATCCATCAGATGCCGGACTATCAAACAAACAAACTAGCATTTACTATATATTCTCAGTGCGGGACATTATACCATTCCACAAGGGCCCTGTGGTAATAGGTTTGGCAGTAATTTGCATATACCATTACATTTATTGCATGTTTTTTTTTATATATGTGGATGCATTATTTTACTTTATTCATTTTATTTTATTTGTCTAGATATTTTATCCGTCTATGATATTGAATACATTTTGTAAATTCTTTCATCAAAAAAATTGAAGCATGTATTTTATCCAAATTCCTTTTGCTCATCATGTATCAGGTTGCCTGAGACTAGCCTTGAGGTGGTGATTAGATTTGTAAATTACTTCTATTAAAACATCTTAATCCTTCCAGTACTTATTAGCTGCGGAATACTACAGAGGAAATTATTTTCTTTTTGGAACACAGAGCTCTCTGCTGACATCATGACCATAGTGCTCTCTGTTGACATCTCTGTCCATTTTAGGAACTGTCCAGAGCAGCATATGTTTGCTATGGGGATTTTCTCCTACTCTGGACAGTTCTTAAAATGGACAGAGATGTCAGCAGAGAGCACTGTGGTCATGATGTCAGCAGAGAGCTCTGTGTTCCAAAAAGAAAATAATTCCCTCTGTAGTATTCAGCAGCTAATAAGTAATGGAAGGATTAAGATTTTTTTATAGAAGTAATTTACAAATCTGTTTAAGTTTTCCACCTGAGTAATCCTTTAAGACAATGTGGGGTGGCTAGGACTAGGTTCAGCATTGTGAGATGCATATGCGCAATGTTTTTATAGCCTGACCCGGATGGCTTGTTAGAACAGAAAGGAATAATCACTAAACTTGGTGTGAAAATGACCCAATAGTTGTTCAATGATTGTAATAGATCCGAGTAAGGAGGACCCCAAATATGCATTTTCCTCATTCAGACCTGGGGATTTGAATAGGTGAGGAATTCCAACAGCCCAAATATATATTAATAAATTATACAAATTTCTGATAGACCACGTTCACCCCAATGGGTGCATTGGGAAACGATGGCTGTATCACTGACAATAGAAATGATCACACACGTGCCACGGATTGTGAGTCTTTATTTCATCCTCACCGTACAAAAATAAATAAAAACAGAGTTAGACAAGAGCCGGAAGTTGTCCCCTCCACGGCCTGCATTAGTGTCATTCACACACAAACTACATGACGACTTTATGTAAATGGGAGATGCTACAAGTGGGAGAAGCCCATACACGTATACCCTGCCATGTTCATACCTAAACTCCTGCACAGGAGACATGCGTACCCTGCATACATGTGTGGGCCGGGATTGGCTGTCATGCACTCAGTCACACAAATACATATTTATATACATATATTACATAGGCAGATGCCAGGTAACATGCCAGTTCACAGTGTGCCCACATAAATATAGACTCAGCAGAGATCACCACGTTACAGCCACTTATTCACAGTAATGACGGCTCTCTGTTCACATTGTGGTAATGGTATGTGAGGTACAGTGTTCAAGCAGCGGGGATGCCTTAATCCCTAGGGAAGTGACATTATACAGGATCATAAATTACATCCACTACGTGCCATCATTCACTGTAGACAGGATGGGCATGAGTGGGCTCCAGTGTGTCAAGTACTCACTACATAACACATTGGAGATCTGTGCCAAATATGGGAGAATATTGGCATTTTAGAATCTATATTTCTTGGATTTAGCTGAAAATATGGTTCTGGAGTGGAATGATTACTGGGCACAACAGAGGAAAATCATTCTAAAAGGGTCAGGGCAGATGCCAGGGCAAACAGGGCTTGGGTTGGCCCATGCCACTCTGGATGAACATGCTCTGTGTTTGATAAACTAAGGGTGAGGTAGACGAGAAGCCAACCATGATTTGGTAGCAAAAGGCCCACATACACTTGGTGTCAGCGTTGCCAAATGGCCACCATCTAGCTATTCAGAAAAAGTCTGTTCCTAGCAGCAAGTGACCTGCACTACTGCCAGCTTTTTAAGGGTTGTCTCTACTACATCATACAGGCCCTGTTGTGGCTGATGCTATATATCAGGACCAGTCCAACCCCAGAATGCAGCTTGGAAGGTCTTATGCATATATAGTAAACACAGCCACATCTATAACCCAGCAATTCTGCCTAACCACACACCACATTACTGTTAATAAGGGCTGTATACATGGAACCAAAACCTCTCCAAAACCAACCCAAGTGTGTCAATGTGAGCTGATCACTATTGACCACCTATTGCATTACACAGGCAAATACAATTTTCATGTGCCCTCTATGAAGACAGTGTAATTGTACAACCCCAGTGTATATACCTGGATCAGGAACCTGCATCCTAACAGCAAAGAAAAT
This sequence comes from Hyla sarda, assembly GCF_029499605.1. Lineage (NCBI taxonomy): Eukaryota > Metazoa > Chordata > Amphibia > Anura > Hylidae > Hyla > Hyla sarda. The sequence goes on from NC_079200.1 coordinate 42,336,002, forward strand.
ACATTAACTTACGAGTGAGCACAACTTCTATAACACTGAACTTGTAACGTAAACTAGGAACCCTCCCCGATTCCTCATCTGGTAGGAAAACAAGTGTTTAATGGCACGTGTCTGAAGTATAGATCAGTCGATCAAAGTGATCTAGCTGTGATACCCATTACATGGTGAAAGTGCATCATTTTCCATATCATGCAGGATCTAGGCAAAGGTATGGAACAATCAGAAAGTGACCACTGTTAAGAGTTGTACAAATAGTGTCACTCTTGTCCGTGTGAAAAGGGTTCAGTGCAATACCAGACAAAGCCTTCAGACTGGAGTGGCGCTATTTCTAGAAATTGTTTCCTACGGCTTCTATAATGGTGAATTCCCTTCAGTGGATGTGCACTATAGTGGTCTATTCCATTTCCCACCAATGTGTTATTAGTTTGGTCCAGGGCTCTGGTTACCAGTAAGGAGCTACATATCTTTAGTAGTTACACAAGTCAAGATAGGCAGGGTCATACCTGCAGATAGTAGAGGCAGTGAATCCATATAATGGCATCAATTATGGAGTGCCTTAATGAAAGCCTACCTCTTGTAAGTAAAGGACAAATAATATATTTGAAGACTTGGCCCAGGAAACTTGCTCTACTATCCAACCCGAGCTATTTCACAGTGATAAAATTCTATTTCAGCATCTTAACATCAGGTCAGTTCACATTCCAGGGAGAGAGAGTTTTAGCACATCCATTATATTCAGTACCTGTCACCCAAGGCTAGCCACAACATAATATCCAGTGCAGACTCCTTCTAGACTATCTCAGACTGCATCTTATGTTGAGCTACTATTCAGCACAGGCAGCAATTTCACGTGCCTAACCAGATAAGAAAAATTTACAATTTGATGGCGACATCATAGACGTTCATGTTTCCCAAGGCGGACCTTGGTTCAAGCAAAAACAGGACCATAAAATACTTAAAGGTTGGACAGAAATGGGTTTCATGACTGTCTACTTAGTATGCGACAGTGGTTTCCAATCTATTGTTTCCCGTAGGCTACAAAACAACTCACAACATGCTCGGACAGCCTGCTGGGAAACCATTCATTGGACATCACTGAAGTTCTAAAGCCACGAAAACCCTCATGTAAACAATGAACCAATCATGTCATCTCCTTACACCAGTCTCTATCATGGTCTTGGCATGAATTCCAGTCATTTCCTTCATATTACCGAAACTACAACAACAGCTAAAGGAAAGTTTCTTCTAAGTTTTCAAAAAAGAAACAAAAAAAAAACCAAAAAAAAAAACAACACAGATCCGCTTACCAGGGTTGTAGTCATCTGTGACACATAGTAGATGTAAGCACGGATGTCTACGGGCTGTTTACCACGTGGTATGCAGGTAAACAAAAATTGGTGTATCCAGCTCCCAAAAAAGGTGAATTAAAATATAACTTAATATGGCATTTAAAAATGGATAAAACGCAACATGTAACTTAAAAAGCAAGCGCCAAGGCGCTTGCTTTTTAAGTGACATGTTGCGTTTTATCCATTTTTAAATGCCATATTAAAAGTTATATTTTAATTCACCTTTTTTGGGAGCTGGATACACCAATTTTTGTTTGCCTTTTCTAAAAAGTACCTAGTGGTGCCAACCCAGGTATTCCATTCCTAGACCGGTCAGACACCCCCTTTTTCCTACAGCATATAGAAGCATCTACAGGACTTGGTGTAGGGTTTCTAAGGATCGTCCTGCATGCTTTGGGGAGGGGGAGAAAAGTGTTAAGCTGTTTTACTCTTGTGTGAGTCCCAACCATTTACAGTTCCATCTGTGACCTAAATAGTTCTGGAGTTCATGCTAATCCTGCCCTGCACTGCATGGCATGGCATTATGGACTTAAAACAACTGGTCTGGAGTTTTCATGCCAATGACTGGTGAATAATCAGGTTCATTAAGGTGGTCTATGGAGACTTAGCAATTCAGAAATTAACCTGAAGCAAAACCGGAGGATTACGAGGACAGGAACAAAGTGATATCTGTGATAAGACTCGTTGTACCTCTAAACTACCAGCAGTGCTAATCCATTTTCCTTATCAGAAACCTGCAGAACATTGCAATGAAAAGACCTATTCCTGCTTGAGACCTGTCAAGCAATGCCACCATAAGGGGCATAAGAGAACCCCCCCAAAAAAAATTTAAACCTTGCGCTTTCATACGGCAATGCCCTTTTCTGTCTTTTCAATGAAATACAAAACTAAGCTACAGAGCCTCTTAACTAAACCCTAACACAGTCAATTGTCCATCTCTGCCAGTCCATGTAGTTCACCGATCCAACCCAATCAGCAGCCGGTTCTTCTCTTCTTGCCCACCTTCAGCTTTAAGGTCAGCAAAGATCTGAGTGAAATATTGGGGGTCAGCATTGATGCGCAGCATCTTTGGGCTCATTAGTCCAATGACAGAAAGGCAACGGTCCCAAAAGGCCTCCTTTGAGCTCTCCACGAGGAAGGGCTTGAGTGGGTAGGAGATCTCATTGCCCATGTAGGAATATGACAGATAGACGCAAGTTAACAAAGAAGCCTGAAGTTCTTGCTCGCTGTTCAGCTCAGAAGATATGATGTCTCGACAGAGCATGTAAAGAAAGACCACATTGGCTGGGGTGATGAAGCCCTGATCCTGCCACCCTTGGAGAAGAAGAGATCTGTCAACACTTCTTAGCCACAGTACAGGCTCTGTAGGGGAAAGATGCTTGAGTTTGTAACACCTTCGACATAGGAACTCCCCTAGACATCGTAGCAGCTCGCTAGTGGATGCCTGCACCACCACTCGCTTTGGAGAGGAGTGCACTTGCTGCTGTTGGACAGTCTTGTTACCAGAGGACACAGAGTCTTTAGTAGTGGAATCTTTAGAGTCTTGTGTGAAACTTGAAATATTTGAAGGAGACAAAGACTTCTTCAGATTCTCACTGTTGAGATGAGTAACATTATTCTGGTAACTACCATTGGCTTGACCTTTCTTCGGCTGTCTCTTCTTAGATGAGACAGCTACAAGTCTCTTCCAGGGCAAGACAGAGATGAAGGAATGTCTTTTCAGAGATTTTCCATTCTTGCTGTTCTGGACGGCAGTGTAATGGGCCACACTTGAGGAGCTCCCTTCAAAGAGTCCTGCCTTGCGGTAGCTTGGGGACACTGAGAGGACTGTCCCCATGGTGGCTCACAATTAGGTGTGATGCTCTTGTGAAAGAAGATGCGATGTGATATTTGGAAAATTATGAAGTCATTTCATCTCTGTGTTACATTAAGATGCCTGGAAAAGAAAACAAAACCAAATTTAAAGATTTGACCAAACAAAATCTCCAAAAAGATCCTTGCAATGGAATATATAAAATCTCTCTCTGAAGGGTTGGAGGAAAGATCACATCTACCTACAGAACATTGGTCTCCAATCTGTAGCTGTCCAGCTGTTGTAGTTTTGCAACAACTGGTCAGCCATAACTTGTAGAACACTGTTATAGAACATTCTTGTATTTTAGGGTCAATGACAGCTTCTGGGGACACTTAAAAATATGTTCGGCTTCCAAATATTAGACCTGCATGGTGCCTATTTCCCAATGGCTTAAAGGCACGCCCCTCCATGAATCCCATAGAGATACATGGAGGGGCGTGCCGGCTGCCGCGTCATGCGGGAACAGAGCGCCCCCTTTCCTGTACATTGCCGCAGCCTTGTACAGGAGATCACGGGGGGCCCCAGCGCTCGGACCCCGCGCAATCTAGAACTTATCCCCTATGCTTCGGTTAGGAGATAAGTTCAGAGCACTACAGATCTCCTTTAAATACATAGGGTAAAGTTTATACTAGGTATTTGTATAATCTAGAGAATACAGTAGCACTAATCTGGCACCTGATTGTTTAAACACCCTTTGACAAATACCCTTTTCTTTACACACCCTTTAATGTTGACATGACCTACCACAATAGTCAAGTTTAGTATTATACTGTGTGTACACAAATTTGAGAGTACATTTCTTGTTGCTTATAAAGTATATTCTGCATCAATTTACAGAAATTGACCAATTGACCTATTGGTGTGTTGGCTACTGAGGAAAGGACCTATGGGGGTGCGGAAACATGTGAAGCCCATGTACCAGCACACCTATAGACTACTTGACCTATTAACTACATCACTTTTTTGTTTCCTTATACCCAGGAAATGGAAATTGCATCATATAATCCAGAGACATCAGATGTTCACCGCTCCGGATTGTAGAGTGCACTCTCTGCCAGCACAAGTATACCAAACCCTTGGTTAAAAGTGTACACCTAAGCCCAAATATTATATTTTTTATATATATATATATATATATATATATATATATATATATATATATATATATATATATATATTTTATATATATATATATATATATATATATATTATACAGGACAAGTTGGAGTCATATTGGATTCATTGTTTCCTCCTTTTTATTTTAATTTTTTTTTTTTACAGATTTTATAGCTAGGTATGAATCTTTATTCTACATAAGTGTTAATATTGCATTTGATTTGTTTTTTGTCACAGTCCTGAAAGATACTCATCAGCACCACTCCACTTACTGTACACTTTCAGATGCCAGGTTCAGGGTTTTTACCCGCAGGTCTGGGCACTCCGCAGATCACTCGGTGCTCGTGTCCATAGGACAACGTGCATGTAATATCGTTCAGAAGAAGGAATGACAACACGGCACCCAAAGTTCTGCTTCAACTTGCTGCTTTATTGGCCGATAGCAGGGCATACAAGCGAGGATGCACTACACCAATAACCCAATTGCCTTGTTGGTGTAGTGCATCCACGCTTGTACACCCTGCTAATGGCAAAGAAACCAGCAAGTTGAAGTAGAACTTTGGGTGCCGTGTCGTCATTCCTTCTTCTGATATGTTTTGATTCTCAATATCTGTCATTTTATCACAATCTTATACAGTGGTCCCTCAAGTTGCAATATTAATTGGTTCCGGGACGACCATTGTATGTTGAGATCATTACTCTATGGAAACCTGGTAATTGGTTCTGAAGCCCCAAAATGTCATCCAAAATAGGAAAAAGTGAGGATTAAAAGATAAATAAGTAGATAAAACTAATATAGATAAAGCAAATCCTTACATATAAAAGTAAGAAAGATCTGCTGGGAGCTGTAAATCACTGTCTATGTCAGTGTTTCCCAACCAGCATGTGTCCAGCTATTGCAAAACTACAACTCCCAGCATGCTGGGAGTTGTAGTTTTGCAACAGCTGGAGATACCCCGGTTGGGAAACAATGGTTTATGTAGAGGACAGGAGCTTCTTCAGGGTCCTGTACAGTACACACAGTGTCCCAAATGGAGCCACCCTTACTTTGTGTCCAAAAGGAGCAGCTAACCCTGGTACAGGTAAGGAGTTGTACCGAAAATGTAGTTCCTCCCTGTACTGTAGGGGGCGCTACCAGACATCAGTCAGTGCATGCACTTCAGTAATACAGGTGATTTACCAGTAAAATGCCCATTCTGATTGGTCAGTTCCTCCAGTTGTGACAGGTATCACAGATCTGGACAGTCTGTACATTGTATGTTGAGTCTGGTTTCAAGTTACAATGGTCCAGAAAAGACCATTGTATGTTGAAACTATTGTATGTTGAGGCCATTGTAAGTTGAGGGATCATTGTATATTATATACACCACATATCCTAGATGTTGAGCGCCAACACTATCATTCACGCTTCCCTTAGATGTTGGATTTTAACCCTGGACCCCAACTCTGCAATGTAATAGTGCTAACCCCTGAACCGCCGGTTCTGTATACTATATGCGAAAAGACTGATATATATATATATATATATATATATCTGTTGTGCATTATTAATACCTATGTCGAGAGTTGTCCGCATTCCTATGTGTTTGTGCATCAATGACTCTTAATTTGCTCCTGTTTCAGAAGTGAAAACAACAATGAGTCAGCTGCAAATTGCCGTCGTCTGCATTGTCCCATCTACAGGTTTGGGATCCAACTGCATCTGGTCTGGGCGCAGCTGACGGCTTTATATTTATAGCTACCAGAAGTTGGATGGAAAACGTATATTCACTGCTGCATAAATAATAATAATAATCAGTTATCAGCAGCCAGTGACAACCACGCTCCGAACAATACAAAACTACATGACCACATTGCTCTTTATATAGACAGCGAGACGACTGACTAACCATTAAGATTACCATTTGCATAAAGTCTCCCGTACTAATGATATTGCAGCCAATGGTGGCCAAGTAATAGCTCCTGGGCTAAATACTACGCAATGTGTTAGACTGCTCGACCAACATACAGCTTAAAGCACAGTCAAGGAATTAAAAACCCAAAACAATGGCAGCAATGGTGGTCATCCTCCAGGCAAAGCGAAATGGTTCGACCACCATCTGCAAAATAACATTTCAATATAGAGGTACAAAGTGGCTTCTCAAGGCGAGTATGTGTCCTTGACATTCAATGTATGTGATCATATTGATCAAGTCTGATCTTGAACCATCACTTATCCTTGAGAAGCGTCCAGAAAGGATTAAAACCACCGATACTACGAAGCTATGAATAAGGATTGAACACCGGAAACGTGTCAGATCCCACATGGTTTTGTTCCTGTCAGAATATGCTTTTATTATTATGATTTTAAGTCCAATAAAGAGGAAGAGTTATTTTTCTTTATTGTATACATGGTGCTATTTTTGGACTTTGACACCAACCGCTTAAAGAATTCTGTTACTAGAATTAGGGAGAAAAAATAAAAAGAATTAAAAAAAAAAAAAAAATCGAAACCAAGAGCCATTGGTACGGCAAAAACATAGAATGCTTTGGCAGATAAGAACCATTTGGCCCATCTAGTCTGCCCAGGATTAGCAAAACATGAAGTATTTCTTGCCACCCCAATCCGCAGGTTGTGTGTGTTATTGCACTTAGCTCCATTTAAGCGAAAGAGACTGAGCTTCATTTCCATGTACAACCTGTGGGCTTGTGTGGCAGCGATTTTCTAACCGGGTGACATGTGGCATTAGCACTTGGACTTTATTATGATACCTCAGTGTTGTTGACCAGCGTTCATAACTAGAACAAAGGACAGGCTAGTGCATTTTTGAGTTGTTTTGGTAAGCAGTCCCCTGTGTTTTTCTCCATTCCCTCGTAATTTCAACCAATATTAGCTTTCGAAACCAGTTTAACCTCTCGGTGTGGACAGGGGAGTGTACAAATATTGCCCTCCCTCCCCCAACCTTGTTTCACTGACAGCCATCAACCTTCACTAACAAAGGGGACCTTTTCTCCAGTGACAGGTGTTCAGTTTTGTGTTTTAAATGCCACTTTACCCCCACAGTCCTGTATTCGGATCACTCCCATCATCACTGGACTGAGGATCCTTGGTCCCACCAGAGAAGATAGCTCCGAGGGCCCACCTTCTATATATTCAGAACATGTACAATTTGTACACATCGGACATATAATCTATAAGATCTCATAGGTCACTTGTGAATAAATCCATAGTAGATCCTAGTGCTAAGCAGTTGACTCTGAAGTCGCCTTCAAATGGGGGGGTTGGTCTTCTGCTGGACATTTGGGGCCTTTATTGTCAGAGCCTAAGCCTGCTATTCGAGTATTGGCTTGTCTGGTGGGCTTGTCCAAGCTAGCTCAGAATAGTTCCTAGGGGGGCTCACAATTGAATCCAAACACGCTAGGGGCAAGTTTATAGAAAGCCATATTTTTCTAACTATCTTGGGAAGATCTACTCCATACAGATATTTTTTGCTCAAAATCAGGCACATGGGCACATTGTAGACCATTGCTCTCTGATCCCTGGTCCTTCAGCTGTGGCAAAACTGCAACTCCCATCGTGCCCAGAGGCTTTCAGGACAAGATAAGAGTTGCAGTTTTTCCACTTCTGGAGAGCACTGTTGTAGACACACCAGTTGTGCCAGACTAGATCCACAAATTGTGCTGCCTGCATCCGGAGCTGGAATCCACTATTATCTAAGAAGCATTTAATAACCATGGATTTTTTTCCGGAAAATAGAAGGTTTAACCCCTTAAGGACACATGACGTACTGGAACGTCATGTGTCCGCTCCCGATCTATAACGTGGGGCCACGGCGTGGCCCCGCGCCATAGCGGTTCGGGCCCGGCCTCTAACAATGGCCGGGACCGGTGCCTAATAGCGCGCGGCATTGATCGCTGGTGCCGCGTGCTATTAACCCTTTAGATGCGGCGTTCAAAGTTGAACGCCGCGTCTAAAGTGAAAGTGAAAGCATGCCAGTTAGCTCAGGGAGCTGTTCGGGATAGCCGCGGTGAAATTGCGGCATCCCGAACAGCTTACAGGACAGCCGGAGGGTCCCTACCTGTCTCCTCACTGTCCGATCGCCGAATGACTGCTCAGTGCCTGAGATCCAGGCAGAATCATCGATCACTGGTTTCCTATGAGAAACCAGTGATCAATGTAATAGATCAGTGTGTGCACTGGGAGCTATAACACTGCAAAAAAAAAAAGTTAAAAAAAGTGAATAAAGATCATTTAACCCCTTCCATATTAAAAGTTTGAATCCCCCCCCTTTTCCCATAAAAAAAAGAAACACAGTGTAAATAAAAATAAACATATGTGGTATCGCCGCGTGCGGAAATGTCCGAATTATAAAAATATATCATTAATTAAACCACACGGTCAATGGCGTACGCGCAAAAAAATTCCAAAGTTCAAAATAGTACATTTTTGGTCACTTTTTATATCATGAAAAAAATGTTCAATAAGTCCTATCAATGCAAAACTGGTACCGTTAAAAACTTCAGATCTCGGTGCAAAAAATGAGCCCTCATACCGCCCCATACACGGAAAAATAAAAAGTAAAAAGTTATAGGGGTCAGAAAATGACAATTTTAAACGTATTAATTTTCCTGCATGAAGTTATGATTTTTTCCAGAAGTCCGACAAAATCAAATATATATATATATATATATATATATATATATATATATATATATATATATATATATATATATATATATATATATATAGAGAGAGAGAGAGAGAGAGGGTATCATTTTAATCGTATGGACCTACAGAATAAAGATAAGGTGTCATTTTTACCGAAAAATGTACTGCGTAGAAATGGAAGCCTCCAAAACTTACAAAACGGCGTTTTTTTCAATTTTGTCTCACAATGATTTTTTTTTCCGTTTCACCGCAGATTTTTGGGCAAAATGACTGACGTCATTACAAAGTAGAATTGGTGGCGCAAAAAATAAGCAATCATATGGATTTTTAGGTTCAAAATTGAAAGAGTTATGATTTTTTAAAGGCAAAGAGCAAAAAACGAAAATGCAAAAACGGAAAAACCCCGGTCCTTAAGGGTTTAAGACCAAGTTTCCACTTTGTTTTTTTCTGGCAGTTTTTGCATATCTGCCACTGCAGTTTTTGAGCCAAAGCCAGAAGTGTATTCAAAAGGAATAGGACATATAAAGGAAGGACTTGTACTTCTCCTCCCTTATGGATCCACTTCTGACTTTGGCTCAAAAACCTCAGTGACAGTATTCCAAAAACTGCCAGAAAAAGAACCAAGTGGAAAATTAGCCTCAGGGATTGTCGAAGATTAGAAAAACATGGTTGCTTCCCCCCCCCCCGAAACAGCGCCACCCCTGCCCACAGGTTGTATTGGGTACTGCAGCTTTGCCTCATTTTTTTTCAGTTCCGGTAAACTGCAGTTTCAGATACAACCCAAGGACAAGCGTGATGCTGTTTCTGGAAGAACACAGCCATGTTTTACTAAATACAGACTCTAAGGGTACATTCGCACAGTGTAAAAGGGAAGCTTATAAAACACGTGTGTGTCAATGTATATTTTTTATAGTTTATTTCTGCTTTTCTTTTTTAAGTACTTTTTTTATTCTCCCAAGAAAAAGCACAATACAATATACGCACACAATGTTTTTAGGTGACTTTTTTTAAACCATGTGCATAACAATACACACTATGGGGAGATTTATCAAAACTGGTGCAGAGGCAAAGTTGCCCTGTTGCCCATAGCAACCAGCTTTCTTCTTACTTTCTTAACAAGGCTTCTGCAAAATGAAAGAAGCAATCTGATTGGTTGCTATAGGCAACTGGGCAAGTTTCCCTCTGCACAGGTTTTGATAAATCTCCCCTACTGTGTGCATATTCGGAGGGGGGGGGGGGTATTTGACTGGCATATTTTGGCACATAATATGCAACCCTAAACACAGATCAGTTCTTCATAAGCTTATGTGAATTGTTGGTGACGTTCATCAGGCAGACATCAGTCCACTGCAGTACTTCCTAACCATGAGTTGTATCTTTGCAACAGCTGGAGGCCCCCTGGTTGGACTGAACCACTGCTGTGGGTCACAGACAGGCCTCATTCACTCTTGTGCATTTGTTGCTCTATGTGGTCAAACCGTTTTGATATAGACATGAGAACATACAAAGGGCATCATGGGAGCTCAGTATTGCTAGAACAGTTATAACAAGCAACAATGAGGGTTTAGGAGACGCCAATGAGAAACGAAGACGATGCCAGGGTGATGTTGTCAAATGGATGTTGTCGTACAGCCAGGGGCACCAGCTGCCATGACAGCTCTGGACTGGGGGCACATTGTAGAATATTATGGTGGGGAGACGATGATTCGCAGCAAAAAAAAAAAAATAAATAAATAAAAAAAAAAAAAACAGTGGTTGAAGGCGTAAGCCAAATATATCATGCGAAAATAATGGCATCTGTGATAGGAGACAAGATCAATGCCCGGCTCGCTAATCCATAGAAACTAAGCCAAGCCAATTGTCATGCAATCACATGACACGTGAAAAGCACAAGAGGGCAATAATAAAGGAAGCCATACATGGTGCACGAGAAAATAATCAAAGCGTCCATAGAGGAAAAGCAATTGGTTCCAAGCACAATCTGGAATCCCACATAGACCGTGTCTTCTCCAACATCTGCTTTCCAAATGATCCGAACATTGACTATGACATATATGACCGTATCAAACCCGTCATAGCATCGTCTATAGAAGCTTTAGGTAATAGTGCCTCTACCCTAATCCTATAGGATACAGTGGTCACTCAACATACGATGGTAATTCGTTCCAAACGACCCATCGTTTGTCGAATCCATCGTATGTTGAGGGATTCATGCAATGTAAATTGGTATTGGTTTAATACTGTATATATATCTATCGGTGAGGTATACAGCTCTTACCTTCACTGGCGGCCATTGTTCAGCAGACGTATAGCCACAGCTGGTTCGGCATCAACGATAACAGAGTAACCTCATTATTATGAGATCTCCATTGTTCCTCCCTCCTACTTGCAGCGGTTCTATGGCATGTTACAGTTAATTATATGAAGGGAAGGGGGGGATGGGGGGCCCTGTAAAAGCCCCTCCGGGGGAAACACAAGAGCCTGAACATACACAACGTCAATGAATTAGCAGCAAATCCCACAACCACCCTAAACACCTACCTCTGATGCCCCTGGGTCTATCCAAGGTGCTGCAGGTACCAGGTGTGTGTGTGTGGGGCGGGGGGGGTGGTCCACAAGATCTTATTCTCTAGGCATGGGATCTTGAAGCATAGTTGGTGGCGATCCGCTCCAGGCTTTCATCCATACAGGTTCTGGTGGGATGGAATCTGGGATTGCAGCAGATGACGGTGATGAGGATGATGTCAGGTTTTCATCCAGCAAATGTTCTTCTTCTCGTTGACCCTTTAAAAGCTAAAATTTGCAGTCCCGTAGCTTTGTGAGTCCTCAGGGTCTATCCGGTTGTCCCAGATTTCCTGACACAAGCAGTTGTGAGCAGCCTGTTCCGCCTTGATTCCTGGATCTTTCATGTGTGAACGGTTCCTTGGATATTTGCACGGTGCATGTCCTGCTGCAGAGGCCCAGTGCCCATGTTACTACTGCATGGTGTATGGCTAATAGTAATAATGTATACAGGCTGAGCTCTCCTCAGCAGGACTGTATGCAGCAAGCATCTGTGAGTGACTGACAGATTCAGCACAGGCTTCTTCTGCTCCTCCCAGGAAACAGCTGCGCTTCCCAGCACTGCCCATTGCAAGCCTCAATCTCTCATTCATCCCTCTGGTGATCACAGGAAAGCAGAACCTCATTTTTAAGCCCAGGCTAAGCAACAAATGAAATTGCGCAATTTTATTCGCTACACAATAATGTTAGACAATAAACCTGCTTTAATAGTATTTTGCATTCCTTTAACCAGTGTGCCTCCAGCTGTTGCAAAACTACAACTCCCAGCATGCCCGGACAGCCTTCGGCTGTCCGGGCATGCTGGGAGTTGTAGTTTTGCAACAGCTGAGTGCACTCCCTTCCATAGAGGTTAGATAAAACTCGCATGTACCAATAATATCCACCGCCTCATTAATTTTTAAGACTCTCAAAAAAATAAAGTTAAAAAAAATTGGGATTTATTTATTTGTTTTGGGATTTAGAGTATTCTACCCTTCTTAGAGTATGTTCACACTACGTATTTCCCGCAGAATTACGCGAACGGAATTACGAGTGTAAATAAAAATAAACATATATGGTATCGCCGCGTGCGAAAAATATATGGTATCGCCGAATTATAAAAATATATCATTAATTAAACCGCACGGTCAATGGCGTATGCGCAAAAAAATTCCAAAGTCCAAAATAGTACATTTTTGGTCACTTTTTATATCATGAAAAAATGAATCAATAAGTCCTATCAATGCAAAAATGGTACCGTTAAAAACTTCAGATCACGGCACAAAAAATAAGCCCTCATAACGCCCCATACGCGGAAAAAAAAAAAGTTATAGGGGTCAGAAAATGACAATTTTAAACGTGTTAATGTTAGACAATAACCTGCTTTAATAGTATATTGCATTATTTATAATTTTTAGAATTCGAGCTGAGAACATAAACATCAGTGTGAATGGGTTTCCGCGAGACCCGTTCACACTGCGGAATTTCAGCGGCGGACAATTCCGCCGCTGAAATTGTTCCGCGCAAAGAAAGATCATGTTCATTGTTTGCACGGAAGTCGGCGAACACTGCATAGCCATCCATGGTGACGGCGCAGTGCCGCACGGTCCTACTGCCGAAGTATTTCGGTGGCGGCCGCCAGAATGGAATCTCCGCTCGCGGAATTCTGCGAGCGGAGATTGCGTTCACAATCCGTAGCGTGAACATACCCTTAGGATTCTTCTGAGGCTATGCTCACAAGGCGGAATTTCCGTGCAGAATTCCGCCGGAAAATTTTACTTGGAAATTAAAGGAGACCTCCCACAAAAAATTACTTCTCTCCTATTCACAGGATAGGGGATATGTAGCTGATCGTGGGGGTCCATTCATTTCTATGGGAGCGCCGAAAAGAGCCAAGTACAGCTCTTGGGCATTATCGGTGCTCCCATAGGAATGAACCGGTAATGATGCGCTCCTTACTGAGAGCACCAGGGTCCCTTTCCCTGTGATCGTGGGGGGCCCTAGCGGTCGGACCCCCGCAATCAGCTACTTATCCCCTATCCTGTGGATAGGGGATAAGTTATTTTTCAGCGGAGTACTCCTTTAGGGTGGCATATATGCAGCGTCAAATTCTGCACAAAATTTGCAGCAGCGGGAAATACGCTGCGTATTCCTCGCTCACTATACAAACAGGGGCAGCACATACTTTCCGGCGGCAGCACTATGTGTGTAGGGAGTTTTGGAGGCGGGGCCGTGTGCCGGCCTGACTGTGACGTGCGGCTCCGCTTCCAAAACTCACTACACACAGGGCTGCCGCTGGAAAGTCCTGTGTGTATAGTGAGCGAGGAATACGCAGCGCATTTCCCGTTGCTGCCACAAATTTTGCGCAGCGTCAAATACGCTGAGTATACGCCAGGTGGGAACGCACCCTAAGGGTACGTTCACATGAGCGGATTTTCGCAGCGGATTTCGCTGCGGATCCGCTGGTGAAGGCCCGCTCTATGCTGTCTTTACATGTGCCTGCTCATTGCGGCAAATCGCGGGAGCTCTCTGCCTAGCTCATTTGAACTTCCGCCGTATGCACATAGTGATGAGGATTTTTCAGTGAGGAAATTCTGTAGTGTGAACCCACCCTTTTTGAGTCTGAGGGTGGGTTCACACAGCCGAAAATGTGCGGAATGTCTGCCTGGAAAACACGGGGGACATTCTTCTCTATGGTTGCTTCGGCCGGCGGCACTAGGACCCCACGGAAATTCTTTGACTCCATACACGGCAATGCATTTCCGAGCGAAATCCGCAGAAACATTGAACAGGTTCAATGTTTCTGCGGACGGCAGAATATTTCTGAAATATTTCTGTGGAATTCCGCTCAGAAATTCCAACATGTGGACAGCCTGACACAGACAGTGTATGCGTTTGGGAAAACAGACTTGCATAGGCCAAAAGTAGTCACAATGGAGGAGATTTATGAAAACCTCTGTAAAGAAAAAGTGCCCAGTGCAGTTGCCCATAGTAACCAATCAGATTGCTTCTTTCATTTTTCACAGGCCTCTTTAAAAATGAAAGAAGCGATCTGATTGGTTGCTATGGGCAACTGCACCAATCTTCTTCTACACAGGTTTTTATATATCTCCCCCTTGAGACCACTTTTGGCCTGTGCAAGACGATGCTGACATATAGCCCGATGGAGGACACAAAATATAATGGGGGAGATTTATCAAAACCTGTGCAGAGGAAAAGTTGCTAAGTTGCCCATAGCAACCAACCGGATAGCTTCTTTCATTTTGCAGAAGCCTTGTTAAAAATGAAAGAAGCGATCTGATTGGTTGCTATGGGCAACTGGGCAACTTTTCCTAAAATCTCAGTCAGATGGCCACATTGTGGAATAGGCATCATAACATACCGTAGTTGGGTTTCTTCAAACCGCACACCGCGTCCTGTGCTTCAGAGTTGTAATGGGAGCTCCAAGTCATACTCGACACATCAGCAGGCGAACAATCCAGAACAATGGCAGCTCCATCCAAATGGACTTGATACATATGTAAACCCTTAGCTTTGGGTAAAAATATTATATACAGCAGAAACTCATTGAGATGAACCTTCAAGATTCCAGTGAGAATTGGTCTAGATCTGTGGTTTCTTACCATTTTTAGCTGAGTACCCCATTTCCAAAATTTTACCTCCACATATTAGGGACATGTTTGTAATAAATATAGTTACTGTTATTTCAAATTTATATACTTTCCTTTATTCCATATACTCTCCCCAGGCCCCCCACCCGCTCCTCTCCCTATCTCCCCAGCCCCCCCCCCCTCTCTCCCTATCTCCCCAGCCCCCCCCCCCTGCCCCTCTCCCTATCTCCCCAGCCCCCCCCCTGCCCCTCTCCCTATCTCCCCAGCCCCCCCCTGCCCCTCTCCCTATCTCCCCAGCCCCCCCCCCTGCCCCTCTCCCTATCTCCCCAGCCCCCGCCCCTGCCCCTCTCCCTATCTCCCCAGCCCCCGCCCCTGCCCCTCTCCCTATCTCCCCAGCCCCCGCCCCTGCCCCTCTCCCTATCTCCCCAGCCCCCCCCCCCCTGCCCCTCTCCCTTATCTCCCCAGACCCCCCTGCTCCTCTCCCTATCTCCACAGGCCCACCCTGCTCCTTACCCTATCCTTTCCCCAGCACAATGCCCATCTCTTTACACACTCTCTGTTTTCCACACAGTGATAGTGCCCCCTCTGTCCCCCTATATAGTAGTAGGTGGCCCCCATACAGAAGTAAGCCAATTCTGTGCAGCCAAATACTGTAGTTGTAGGCCCCCTCTGTGCCCCTATATAGTAGTAGGTGGGCCCCCATACAGAAGTAAGCCAATTCTGTGCAGCCAAATACTGTAGTTGTAGGCCCCCTCTGTGCCCCCATATAGTTGTATGCCCCCATATAGTTGTATGTCACCATATAGTTGTAGGCCCCTTTGTAACCTCATATAGGTGTAAGCCCGCACATAGTTGTTGGCTTCCTCTGTGCTCCCATATAGTTGTGGGCCCCCGTACCCATACAGTTGTTACTTCTACTCTGCTTTGCAGTGACCAGTGGCTGCAACTGACCCCCCCCCCCCCCCTCAGAGAGCGTACCCCAGGTTAGGAACCGCTGCTCTGGAGTGATGTAGGATATTTTCTCGTCTTTGTAGCACTGGGGCTTTTTATTAGGTCATCAGGGGTCATTCAGGAAGGAAACCCAATTCCTGTAAACAAGAGTAATTTCCCAAATACGGAGGAAAGTTTTGTTTTTGTCTTATGTGTGGCCCGGTTTGTATAACATAAGGCAGCCTGAGGCAATGCGACAAGGAAAAGGTAAGAAAGAAAATTCCCCCCTAAGAAATGACAGGACGACAGACTTTCCCAGAACTGGCCTGACCAGATTACTTTTCTGAAGAACCTACACGGAAATAGAGAACTTGGTGAATAGGCCGCAGTGTTTATTAAGAGAAGGTGGGATTGGATAAAATTATAACTGATCATATAAAAAATAAAGACCTGATATTACTTCATACCAAAGGCCTAACCTTGCTTCACGCCCAGAATTGGTTCACCAAGCATGGCGGCCAACACAACCCCCTCAACTGCGACATTATAAAAGGCGTAGGGTGGGGGTATAGACCTCTTATCTTACCGCGGCGGATCCGAAAAGGAGGATGAGCCGCCGCAGGTTTACTTAAATGACCTTGTGTTTTGCCGCCACAGCGGCCAATCAGAACCAGGCTGAGACAGGAAATAATAAAAAAAAAAACAATGTGAACCTATAAACCAGTGTTTTCCAAACAGCGTGTCTCCAGCTGTTGCAAAACTACAACTCCTAGCATGCCCGGAAAGCCGAATGCAATGGAACTGAACTGCAATACCACACACAAACTGAAGACAAGGGTGGTGCTGTTTCTGGAAGAAAGAAGGCACTTTTCTTATCTGAGAATGCAGTGGCTCTCCAGATGTTGCAAGACTAAGGCTGTCAGGGCATGATGGGAGACTCTAACTTTTGGTGAAGTATTAGGTTTCTGCAGATTTCCTGTTTAGGCCTCTGAAAACCTTTATATCACTTGTCACCTAGCTTTCCTAGAAATGGATGTAACTTGGAGCTGAGTAGAATATATAACATCTAGATCAGTGTTTTTTTTTTTTCAAACAGCGTGTCTCCAGCTGTTGCAAAACTACAACCCCCAGCATGCCCGGACAGCCTTTGGCTGTCCGGGCATGCTGGGAGTTGTAGTTTTGCAACAGCTAGAGCCACATGGTTTGAAAAGCACTGATCTAGATGTTATATATTCTACTCAGCTCCAAGTTACATCCATTTCTAGGAAAGCTAGGTGACAAGTGATATAAAGGTTTTCAGAGGCCTAAACAGGAAATCTGCAGAAACCTAATACTTCACCAAAAGGTAGATTCCCCATTTAGGAATCTAAGAAAGCTGAGTTACCTTTCCACAGGAAGCATAGTTAGTTGCCACCCAGCTTTCCCCAAAACAGAATAAATAAATGGCTAAATACAGTTTTAGGCCTGACTGATTGATAAAGTTCCTTACTCTTCAGCTGA
The DNA here is from genome assembly GCF_029499605.1 of Hyla sarda. Lineage (NCBI taxonomy): Eukaryota > Metazoa > Chordata > Amphibia > Anura > Hylidae > Hyla > Hyla sarda. The sequence continues at coordinate 42,353,552 of NC_079200.1, forward strand.
GCGCCTGTACCTGTAGTTGATGGTGAAGTTCCTTACTCTTCAGCTGAGCGCCTGTACCTGTATTGTCCTGGACAATTGAACTTCCTTTTATAACTATTTGCATCATGATATTGCATTGTACACTACATTAGGAAACCACAGTGAAAAGCGCATGATATATGTTATTAGACTCTACGATACACTGTTTCCTTCTAAAATGTGGACATATTTAAGGCACTGGGAGGGGTTTAGTTGTGTGCACCTATGTAGGGAAAGCTACTTTGCATATAGGTCATACACAATTTCCTGCAAAAGTGTATAATAAAGATGAACCCAATTCTACAGGTTTATGGCCTGCTTTCCTGCAGATCCGCATCCTGTAGGTCCCATATGGAACTGTGTTTAAGAGATATTGGAGGAATTCACTATTGATTCGATTAGCTGACTGCATTGTCATGTTGCATTTACTATTTCAGTGCACATTTGTTCAGAAATTAAGATGTTTCTTAAAGGACTTATCCAGGAAAAGAAAAACTGATTGAATTTCTTCCAGAAACAGCGCCACACCTGTCCTCAGGTTGTGTGTGATATTACAATTGGGCTGCTCTATTCACCTTAATGGAAAAAGGGCTGCAATACCACACACAACCTGAGGAAAATGGTGGTGCTGTTTCTGGAAGAAATCAGCTGTGTTTTCCTGGCGGCAAAGAGAAGAAGCTCCTCTTCTCTTACAGTCACGATGGGGGTTAGTCACCCAAACTAAACTTGGGTGGACACGGTTTATACATTTACTGGTGTTGGTTTATTCTGTATGGTCATTTAACTTGGTTTAGAATGGTGTCTTTTGGTATTGCAACTCTGTTTCATACACTACAATGGAAGTAAACTGCAATACCACATGCAAACTAAGGAAAAGGGTGGTGCTGTTTCTGAAAGAAAAAGTGATCCCAAAGCTGTGTCTCTCCAGCTGTTACAAGACTAAGGCTGTCGGGGCATGCTAGGGGGATGTAGTTTTGCAACAGACGGAGAGCTGCAGAAACTGATTTAATGGGAGAACTGTGAAAATAAAAAGCCTATTTACCTAGATCAGTGTTTTCCAAACAATGTGCCTCCAGCTGTTGCAAAACTACAACTCCCAGCATGCCCGGACAGCTGTAAACACACTGTTTGGAAAACACTGACCAAGTTAGGCTGCATTCACATCTCGTTTTTGCAATACGGTTCCCGTATCAGTTTTTTTGTAAAAAAAAACGTATGTCTCAAAACCGGACCGAACCGTATACAGTGGTCCCTCAAGTTAAAATATTAATTGTTTCCAGGACGACCATTGTATGTTGAAACCATTGTATGTTGAGACCATAACTCTATGGAAACCTGGTAATTGGTTCTGAAGCCACCAAAATGTCATCCAAAAATAGGAAAAAGTGAGAATTAAAGATAAATAAGTAGATAACTAATAGAGATAAAGCAAATTCTTACTTTTATATGTAAGAAAGATCTGCTGGGAGCTGTAATCACAGTCTATGTCAGTGTTTCCCAACCAGGGTGCCTCCAGCTGTTGCAAAACTACAAATCCAGGCAGGCTGGGAATTGTAGTTTTGCAGCAGCTGGAAGCACCCTGGTTGGGAAACAATGGTTTAAGTAGAGAACAGGAGCTTCTTCAGGGTCCTATACAGTACACACAGTGTCCCAAATGGAGCCGCCCTTACTTGGTGTCCAAAGGTGCAGCTAACCCTGGCACAGGTAAGGAGTAGTACAGAACTTGTAGTTCCTCCCTGTACTGTAGGGGGCGCTACCAGACAGCCAGTCAGTGCATGTACTTCAGTAATAGAGGTGATTTACCAGTAAAATGCCCATTCTGATTGGGCAGTTCCTCCAGTTGTGACAGGTATCACAGATCTGGATTGTCTGTACATTGTATGTTGAGTCTGGTTTCAAGTTACAATGGTCCAGAAAAAACATTGTATGTTGAAACTATTGTATGTTGAGGCCATTGTAAGTTGATGGATCACTGTACAACCATGTACAACAGTATAGACCTCTGTACAGTTTTAAACCGTATACGGTTTTGTGTACGGGAAAAAAAATGGATAAAACCGTAGTTGATGCAAAACGTACACAACTGGATGCTACAGTTGGCATATGGTTTGCAATACGGTTCCATATGTTTTTTTTTTTCACAGAAACGAGATGTGAATGCAGCCTTACATCCATTTGTAGGAAAGCTGGGTGACAAGGCCCAAAACAGGAAATCATTTAAATTACATTTTTTTTTTAAAATAAATAATGTACCACTTTTTATTAACCATTAATAAACCTTTTGCCCTCATTTTACCCTAATTATTTACCTGGTATGATTACAGTGATCCCTTCAACGTACAATGGCCTCAACATACAATAGTTTCAACATACAATGGTCTTTTCTGGATCATTGTAACCTGAAACCAGACTCAACATACAATGTACAGACAGTCCAGATCTGTGATACCTGTCACAACTGGAGGAACTGACCAATCAGAATGGTCTTTTTACTGGTAAATTACCTGTATTACTGAAATGCATGCACTGACTGGTGTCCGGTAGCGCCCCCTACAGTACAGAGAGGAACTACAAGTTCTGTACTACTCCTTACCTGTACCAGGGTTAGCTGCTCCTTTAGACATAAAGTAAAGGCGGCTCCATTTGGGACACTGTGTGTACTGTATAGGACCCTGAAGAAGCTCCTGTCCTCTACATAAACCATTGTTTCCCAACCAGGGTGCTTCCAGCTGTTGCAAAACTACAACTACCAGCATGTTCGGACAGCCAACGGCTGTCCGAGCATGCTGGGAGTTGAAGTTTTGCAACAGCTGGAGGCACCCTGGTTGGGAAACACTGACAAAGACAATGATTTACAGCTCCCAGCAGATCTTTATTACTTTTATATGTAAGGATTTGCTTTATCTATATTAGTTATCTACTTATTTTTCTTTAATCCTCACCTTTTCCTATTTTTGGATGACATTTTGGGGCTTCAGAACCGATTACCAGGTTTCCATAGAGTTCTGGTCTCAACATACAATGGTTTCAACATACAATGGTCGCCCCAGAACCAATTAATATTGTAACTTGAGGGACCACTGTATTATAACATTTAATATGTGGGGCCTAGGATACTACAGGTAAACAGTTAGTGTGTTTCTTTACAGCACAGATCTCATTGTGTAATTTATGCCAAATATAGCAAATCTGTGCCATAATTCCCTCGAGGGAGTGAGAATACTTCTGTAAAACAGTGTCCAATGGAGCATGCTGCAATTTTGGAAACAAACAGAGTACAGTATAGTAGAGCCCTATAGATATTGGGTGGAGTATTACTGCTCTGTATATAGACTATAAGGGGACATTCACACGGGCGGATTTCTTTTGCAGGTTTTCTGCTGCATATTTGAATGGGGGCGGGCTCTTCTCAGCTATCCGCAGCAGATTTTCCGCGGTGGAAGTAACAAGTCATGCAGATGGTCCTAGTACTACCCTTTAGGGTGCCTTCACACACAATTTTTTTGCGCCTTTTCTGCTGCGTATTTGAAAGTGGGCGGGCTCTTCTCGGCTGTCCACAGCAGATTTTCCACGGTGGAATTTACGCTGCAGAAAATCCGCCGCAGTCCCTACTGACTTCAATGGGGCTTGCGGCGGATTTTCCGCAGCATAAATTCCACCGTGGAAAATCTGCTGTGGACAGCCGAGAAGAGCCCGCCCACTTTCAAATACGCAATGGAAAAGGCGCAAAAAAAAATAAAATAGTGTGTGAACGCACCCTAAAGGGTAGTACTAGGACCATCTGCATGACTTGTTAGAATCAAGGGAACCACTCCCTTCATGTAATGGAAATATTTAGGATGGGGGCAGAATACCAGTCACCCCAGATATTCCCAATACAGGAAGATAGGTTCTCCTTCTGTCCCCTAATGAAAGTATAATTGAGTTCCTATATTAATCTCACTTAGAAAATTGGGCCCATACTCTCGGAGCTCCACTAAACTCCACTCAGCAGAATGGGTAATAACACAAACGTGGGGGCAATTGTATAGAAGCTGCACCGCAACTAGTGAGTACACATTCAAGACATAACTCCCGGTTTAGTAGTACTCCATGATTTTTATTCACTTATTTTCATTTTTCCCATGGATTCGTCTCTCTGGACAAGGTGTAGCACATTTCAGGCGCATGAATAGGGTAATTCGCCCCTGAAATGTTGTGCCATGACTGGGGAAGCTACAGCGAATGTTATAACTTCTTGCTGCTACACCTTGTCCAGAGAGACGATTCCATGTGAAAAAAGAAAATAAGTGAATAAAAATCATGGAGTACTACTAAACCGGGAGTTATGTCTTGAATGTGTACTCACTAGTTGCGGTGAACGTGCAGCCTATATACAATTGCCCTACATTTGTCTATTACTCCTTCTGTGCCCCCAGTTTCTCTCTTTCAGTGGTGCTTACCGCAGTATGATGGGCCCAGCTGTACTCTGCCTGGAGATCTGGATGTCGCCTTTCATTTATAATAACCGGTGTCCCGATGGTCCTGCACCGTCACCTGGGTGGCCAAGAGGACAAGCAGCGCCTCCTCTTCTGTTATAGTCACAATGTTCATTGGATGGGGTTAGTTACCCAGGTTAAACTTGGGAGGACACAATTTATATATTTACTGGCGTGGGTTTTTGGTTTATTCAGTAAGGTCAATCAACTTGGTTTAAACCTCTTTTTTTTAACATTTATTACTTTTTTTTGAACGATTAAAGGGGTACTCCAGTGAACTAAACCCATAGCCCATCCTTTCTCTCTCATCAATTTATTTAATTGTCTAAATATTATTAATTAGCTATATAGAGCTTCTCTCTGTCAGGTACATGCATAAAGTGAGGGAATGACATCATCCACTCTGTCTCTATTCCTCTCTGAAAGCAGCTCCCACTCTAAGAGACAAAGACAATGTGGTTCCTGTCCTGCACTGATCAGTCATGCTCTTTGGTGCTGAGAACAAGGAGGTATGTGCAGCCTTTGCCAATTAGACACAGAACCTCTCTCTACTGCTCAGAGCAGGAGGGTGGGGGCTGCTCTGAGAGAGTGACATGGCTAGCAGAGCAGTGCTGCAATGATTGCTGGGAGATGTAGGAAAGGGGAGAGAAGGATATAAAGAATATCAAGCAGCCAACCAAAAACAACAGGGCCCACAGGAGTAGAGATGAGCGAACTTACAGTAAATTCGATTCGTCACAAACTTCTCGGCTCGGCAGTTGATGGCTTATCCTGCATAAATTAGTTCAGCTTTCAGGTGCTCCGGTGGGCTGGAAAAGGTGGCTACAGTCCTAGGAAAGCGTCTCCTAGGACTGTATCCACCTTTTCGGGAGCACCTGAAAGCTGAACTCATTTATGCAGGATAAGTCATCAACTGCCGAACCGAGAAGTTCGTGACGAATCGACACAGGAGCCATGCATATCAGGCAGGATGGTTTACAGAGAACATATCAAAGTAGTGTTTTTTATTTATTTTTTTACATTCCCTGCAATACCCCTTTAATAAACATTGTGGCCTAATTTTCCTATTAAAGGAGTACTCCAGTGGAATATTTTTTTTTTTTTTTTTTTATCAACTGATGCCAGAAAGTTAAACAGATTTGTAAATGACTTCTATTAATTAAAATCTTAATCCTTCCAGTACTACATACTACAGAGGAAATTCTTTTCTTTTTGGATTTCTTTTCTGTCTGACCACAGTACTCTCTGCTGACTCCTCTGTCTAAGTCGGGAACAGTCCAGAGCAGGAATAAAACCCCCATTGCAAACATATGCTGCTCTGTACAGTTCCTAAAATGGACAGAGGTGTCAGGAGAGAGCACTGTGGTCAGACAGAAAAGAAACTCAAAGAAAATTTTCTCCATACTATACAGCCGCTAATAAGTAATGGAAGGATTAAGAATTTTTAATAGAAATAATTTACAAATCTATTTAACTTTCTGGCACCAGTTAATTTAAAAAAAAAAAAAAAAAAAAGATTTCCACTAGAGATTGCCAGAATACCCCAATAAGCAACAGCCTATGTCCAAAGCAATTCATTGCGTTCTAAGCAGTGGTCACTCCAGAGTTAAAATTATTAGTGATACAAAATGTTACAGTGCAATCCTAACTGTATAAAGGGGTACTCTGGTGGAAAGTCTTTCCTAGGACTGTATCCACCTTTTCCAGCCCACCGGAGCACCTGAAGGCTGAACTAATTTATGCAGGATAAGTCATCAACTGCCGAGCCGAGAAGTTCGTGACGAATCGAATTTACTGTAAGTTCGCTCATCTCTCATTTCCATCAGAGTACCCCTTTATACAGTTAGGATTGCACTGTAACTTTTTGTATCACTAATAATTTTAACTCTGGAGTGACCACTGCTTAGAACGCAATGAATTGCTTTGGACATAGGCTGTAGCTTATTGGGGTATTCTGCCGCTAGACATGTTATCCCCTATCCAAAGGATATGGGATAACATGTCTGATTGGAGCGAACTCCACTCCATGATGGATGACTGGCGATCACAGACACCACATCTCCTCTATTCATGTCTATGAGAGGAGGCGTGAAGGCTGTGTACTAGCTGTCACATCCCATAGACATGAACTGAGGAGGGAATGGCGTGACATCACGATTACAAAAGCCCCAGGCTTCAGTGACCGTAATGCCGGCATGGAGATTGCAGGGGTCCAAGCAGCCAGGTCCCCCACGATCAGACATGTTCTCCCCTATCCAAAGGGAAACAAGTCTAGGAGCGGAGCGCCCCCTTTAAAGTCTAAAATCAATAGTAGTAGCACCACAAATCATCATAGAAAGTAGCCCTAGCCTAAGATACAGTGATGCAACAAAAGTAGTTATTATGACAGATACTTGTAGTGCTGCCCATATGGCGCTGTATATGCTGTGCAGGAGAAGCTGATACTTGGTGGCATATGGAGGAACAGAAGAACCTCAGAGAGCTCTGTTCATGTCATGTGACAACTCAGACAAGAGTCCTGATACAATTATATGCATGAGCCCTTAAGGCTGATCCAATGTGGAGAATTTCAGTTTTCGTTTTTTTAATTAAAAATTTTTGTACAATACATTGTATTTGAGGATAGGAACATCAGCTAAACCAGAGTTACCCAACCGACCATGTCTTAAAAGGGGTACTCTGCTGCTCAGCGTTTGGAACAAACTGTCCCGTACGCTGGAGTTAGTAACATCATAGCCGCCCCCCCCCTCAATGCCAGAGGGCGCGACAGCCATCACACCTCCTCCCATAGACATGCATTGAGTGGGCACGATGTCATGAGGGTGCACGGATATGACTTCACGCACTCCCAGAGCACATTACGGTTTGTTCCAAACGCTGGGCAGCATAGTACCCCTTTAACAGTGTTTACCAAACAGTGTGCCTCCAGTTGTTGCAAAACTACAACTCCCAACATGCCTACTTGGAGTTGTAGTTTTGCAACTGCTGACATCGCAGTTTGTAAAATACTGCCCCAACAGATAAACAAAATGCACCTTATTGACTTTGGCTATAATTGGAGTTTTAAATTTGCGCTAAGCAGGGAGCCACTGGTTGGAGAACATTGAGGGTGCGTTCACACGCAGCGGAAGACCCGCAAAAACAAAGAGCGTATTTGAAAGGGTGCGGGCTCTACTCGGCTATCGGCAGAAGATTTTCCACGGAGGAATTTGCGCTGCGGAAAATCCGCCCCAAGCCCCATTGAAGTCAGTAAGGACTGTGGCGGATTTTCCACAGCGTTAATTCCGCCGCGGACAATCTGCTATGGACAGCCGAGAAGAGCCCGCCCACTTTCAAATACGCAGCAGAAAACCCGCAAAAACAAAGAGCGTATTTGAAAGGGACGGGCTCTTCTCGGCTGTCCATAGCAGATTGTCCGCGGCGGAATTAACGCTGTGGAAAATCCGCCACAGTCCTTACTGACTTCAATGGGGCTTGCGGCGGATTTTCCGCAGCGCAAATTCCTCCGTGGAAAATCTGCTGCAGATAGCCGAGTAGAGCCCGCACCCTTTCAAATGCGCAGCGGAAAACCTGCAAAAACAGAGCGTGTGGTATTCCGGGCAAAAACATCTTATCCCCTATCGAAAGGGCTTCCGAGACGGGGACGTGACGTCACGCCACGCCCCCTCCATTCATCTCTATGGGAGGGGGTGTTGCGGCCGTTACGCCCCCTCCCATAGACATGAATGAATGGGGTGTGGCGTGACATCATGTCCCCGTCTCAGAAGCCCGGCAATTTCCGAAACTGCAGACGCAGCTGCGCACAGAATGCAGGCTGCTGCAGGGAGATCGCAGGGCGGGGGTGCCAGCGGCAGGCCCCCCACGATCAGACATCTTATCCCCTATCCTTTCGATAGGGGATAAGATGTTTTTGCCTGGAATACCCCTTTAAGCTAGACGGAGCCTAGCAAATGAAAAAAAAAATTATAATCATACACTTTGCATAAAAGGGGGAAGGGAAAAAAAACCCCAGCCATCCCTATGTGAGCCTTATGATGCAGGTCTGGGTATGGATTTCATTTAGTTCATGCAGTAAATATAAGGATGAGCAGTCGGTTGTATTACAGTGCAGTCGATGGAGGGAAAAGTTATACACGAAAGAAGAGAAGAAAAAAAAAAAAAAAGAAAAAGAAAAAAAAAAAGATCTTTATTGGAACACATCTGAACATCAGATATACTCTGGTTTCAGCTGGGTGGAAATTGTGCACCTCTTGTGGGACATCGAAACCCCAAGGACATCAGGGACAATGGGGGGGGGGGGGGCGCATGTCTGGTAACAGGAGCGGCAATGGCAATAATTTTTTTTTGTTTCATTCTATCCCTGCAAGCAGCAAACCCGTTTAATTTATAAAAAGTGAGAGATCCCTGGCGGAGCTGAGCCGTGAGCCCTGGCGAGTCTTTTCTCCCTATCGAGCCTGTGTGGCCCGTGGCACATAACACAAGCGCCCACGGAACAAAGATTCGGGGGACCATGGTTAAGCTCAAAGAGACCCTCCCCCCCCACAAGCACTGCTTCAGGTAAGTACACAGAAAAAAAACAAAAAACTATAAAACAAGCAAGTGTCCTAACCCTCAGCCCGCCCCGGGACGCAGGATGGAAGAGTGGAAATTGTCAAGAGCATGGATTCAACCCGCGCAAAGGTCGAACCATTCGAGATTTTAAAACCGCTCATTCAAAAAAAATACAAAATAAATTCTAAGATGGAAAACAAAAAATAGTAAAGGATTCCCCCTTCAGCACCCCCTGCCCCTTTTTTTTCCACCATCCCACGTGAGGAGGAGAGGTGTCCGCTGCTCCTGCCGCTCTGATTTCTCAATGGCTGATGATTTTCAATGGTCTGAAATTAAACAAAAAAAACACATTACCTTTCAAAAAGTTCCGTAAAAGTCATCACATTTTTCTTGTTGCATCATAGACAGAGGAAAACAAAACAAAACAAAAAAATAAAAAATTTACCAATCTAACTGTGACCCAATGCAGCATAATGCCCCCCTTGCTTCCATACAGAGTAGAGCAGTGTTTCCCAACTAGGGTGCCTCCAACTGTTGCAAAACTACAACTCCCAGCATGCCCGGACAGCCTTCGGCTGTCCGGGCATGCTGGGAGTTGTAGTTTTGCAACAACTGGAGGCATGCTGGTTGGGAAACACTGCAGTAGAGGCTAGCAGACAATATCCTTGACCGTCTCATTAGATGCCCAAAAATGGTCTTAACCAAGAATAATACCAAACAATCCCCATTAAGATGAGTGACACTTTCTGGAAGAAAGCAGCCACGTTATTTAAAGGGGTACTCCGGTGGAAAACAAATTCTTTCAAAATCAACTTGTGCCAGAAAGTGAAACAGATTTGTAAATGTCTTCTATATAAAAATCTTAATCTGCCCCAGTACTTAGCTGCTGTATGCTACAAAGGAAGTTGTGTAGCTCTTTCCAGTCTGATCACAGTGCTCTCTGCTGACACTTCTGTCCATGTCAGGAACTGTCCAGAGCAGGAGCAAATCCTCATGGCAAAGCTCTTCTGCTCTGGACAGTTCCTGACATGGACAGAGGTGGCAGCAGAGAGCACTGTGGTCAGATAGAAAAGAGCAATTCAACTTCCCCTCTAGTATACAGCAGCTGATAAGTACTGGAAGGATTAAGATTTTTATATAGAAGTAATTTACAAATCTGTTTAACCGCTTTAACTGGGTTATCACACAATCAAAGTATATCCCCTTATGCATAGGCTAGGGGAGTGTTTTCTAACCAGTATGCCTCCAGCTGTTGCAAAACTACCAGCATGCTCGGAACAGCCAAAGGCATGAAGGGATTGTAGTTTTGCAATAGCTGGAGGCACACTGCTTGGAAAACACAGGGCTAGGTTATAAGCATTCAACTCTTGACTGGCAGTAATGCCATCGATTGGACCATCACCGATAAGCATGTTATACATTTTGATTATGGAATAACCGTTTAAAGGGGTACTCCGCCCCTAGACATCTTATCCCCTATCCAAAGGATAGGGGATAAGATGTGAGATCGCCGCGGTCCCGCTGCTGGGGAGCCCTGGGATCTCCGCTGCGGCACCCCACCATCATTACTGCACAGAGTGAGTTCGCTCTGTGCGTAATGACGGGCGATACAGGGGACGGAGCAGCGTGACTTCATGGCTCCGCCCCTCGTGACATCACGGCCCGGCCCCTTAATGCAAGTCTATAGGAGGGGGCGTGACGACCACCACGCCCCCTCCCATAGACTTGTATTGAAAGGGGCGGCCCGTGACGTCACGAGGGGCGGAGCCGTGACGTAACGATGCTACGGCCCCTGTATTGCCCGTCATTACGTGCAGAGCGAACTCGCTCTGTGCAGTAATGATAGCGCAGTGCCGCAGCGGAGATCCCCGGGGTCCCCAGCAGCGGGACCGCGGCGATCTGACATCTTATCCCCTATCCTTTGGATAGGGGATAAGATGTCTAGGGGTGGAGTACCCCTTTAAGGGTATGTTCACACTACGGAATTCCGCGGTGTGAACTTAACATTAGTGTGAATGAGTCTCCGTGAGACCCGTTCACACTGCGGAATTTCGGTGGCGGACAATTCCGCCGCTGAAATTGTTCCGCGCAAAGAACGAACATGTTCATTCTTTGCACAGAAGTCCACGAGTACTGCATAGCTGTCAATGGTGCCGCCGCCGTCTGCTGCCAGGCTAAATCTCCGCTCGCGGAATTCTGCGAGCGGAGATTCCGTTCACACTCCGTAGTGTGAACATACCCTAAGAGTAGAGTCACACGTAACTGATCCACAGTGTATTTTATGTTGCGGATCTGTCGATGACCCGACCAATTTTGTGCCTCCAGCTGTTGCCACCCCCACCCCACCGCCTCGACCCTCCCCTGTTCCCAGCGGCAGTCCGCTACTACGAGCAGCCACACAGGGGGCCTGCGAGTTGGCGAGTCCACTGACATCGCAGAGATGCCGGCCAGGGGTGGGGCGAGGCGGGGAAGCTGGAGGCACTAAATGGGTCAGGTCACCAGCGGATCCGCAGCGTAAAATACGCTGTGGATCCGTTATGTGTGACCCTACCTTTAAATACACAATGTCAGCAATATTGACTAAAACGTGTTAACACTAAGTAACAGTTTTTTTCCCCTAGATAACGTCATTTACTAGAATCTTGCAGGCTCACAGTACACAGAGCACTATCTAATCTCGGATGTATTCTAAGGAGAACAAACAGTTCATTCAATTAATTTTTTTTTTATTCGAACAGACAAGAAAAGCCACCGCTTTAATGAAATAGTCACAACACACAAAGCAGAAGCAGCTGGTTACATTGTTCCGCAGGCGGCACGGATGTTGTTACTGCCCATTGGAACGTGTCATTATCTGTAGGAACCGTCGTCACCAGTCGTGTCTGACATTGGCGGAGGTTGTGAAATCTCCACTTACCAAAAATAAAAAGATCACTCTGTCCTTGTCTAATGTGGTTCCAGCCTCAAAATAAGGGAACTCGGAACATCTGCTGGGTAATGCTTTATAGTGCAGGACTCGATTTTCTATATACCTTAAAGGAGAACTCTGGAAAATTACTTCTTATCCCCTTTATCCACAAGAGATCCCAGCATTCCAACCCCTGCGATCTCCTGCCCGCCACCCCGGTGTTCTGAAGCTTTTAGTTCTAGGAACACCGGTAATCCTGCACAGAGTGGTGGTCGCTCCGAGCATGAAGAGAGCTGGGGCGCAAGATCAGACACTTATCTCCCCCCCCCCCCTAATCTTGTGGAAAGGCAATAAGATGTATTGTACCAGAGTTCCACTTTAAATCATCGTTTCCAAACCAGGGTGCCTCCAGATGTGGCAAAACTACAACTCCCAGCATGCCCAGACAGCCTTAGGCTGTCTGGGCATGCTGGGAGTTGTAGTTTTGCCACATCTGGCTGCGCACAGGTTGGGAAACACTGCCTTAAATGGGTACTCCTGTGGAAAAATAAATACGTAAAAATTCTAAATCAACTGGTGCCAGAAAGTTACACAGATTTGTAAATTCCTTCTATTTAAAAATCTTAATCCTTCCAGTACTTATCTGCTGTATGCTCCACAGGAAGTTCTTTTCTTTTTGAATTTCCTTTCTGCCTAACCACAGTGCTCTCTGCCGATACCTCTGTCCATGTCTGGTACTGTCCAGAACAGGATAGGTTTGCTATGGGGATTTGCTCCTGCTCTGGACAGTACCCGGCATAGACAGAGGTGTCAGCAGAGAGCACTGTGGACAGACAGAAAAGAAATTAAAAAAGAAAAAAACTTCCTGTGGCGCATACAAAAGCTGATAAGTACTGGAAGGATTAAGATTTTTTAAATAGAAGTAATTTACAAATCTGTGTAACTTTCTGGCACCAGTTGATTTAGAAATGTTTTTCTCCAGTGGAGTACCCTGTTAAATTAGGCAAATTCTGCTTCTAAACAGCCACAAGGAGCTGCGCTGCCTTTACCTATTTAGCAGAAGTAGGCATCCCTGTCGTTCCTCAGTGGCTCCGGATATGTGGGTATTACTGGTTGTATAGATATTTTTCACTTGTATAGCCCTTACAATTTTATATATTTAACATACATCCTCACTTTATACCTGCTACAACACCCTTATTCATTTGCCCGGGGGTGGAAGGATATATACAGGACTGCCATGTGTTATAATTGTCAGCCTCAGCATCCATATATCAGTTGCCACAGTTTTTTTTGTATGTGTTTTAAATGTTATTTATACTGTACTTTTAAAGATTTCATTTAATTGTACCCTGCAACCAGTTTATTTTTGTTAATTTTGTTGCATGTAGCAGATGCATGTACACTGTTAAAAAAAATAAAGGGAACACTTAAACAACACAATGTAACTCCAAGTCAATGACACTTCTGTGAAATCACACTGTCCACTCAGGAAGCAACGCTGATTGACAATCAATTTCACATGCTGTTGTGCAAATGGAACAGACAACAGGTGGAAATTATAGGCAATTAGCAAGACACCCCCCAATAAAGAAGTGGTTCTTCAGGTGGTGACCACAGACCACTTCTCAGTTCCTATGCTTCCTGGCTGATGTTTTGGTCACTTTTGAATGCTGGCGGTGCTTTCACTCTAGTGGTAGCATGAGACAGAGTCTACAACCCACACAACTGGCTCAGGTAGTGCAGCTCATCCAGGATGGAACATCAATGCGAGCCATGGTAAGAAGGTTTGCTGTGTCTGTCAGCGTAGTGTCCAATGCACGGAGGCAATAACAGGAGACAGGCCAGTACATCAGGAAACGTGGAGGAGGCCATACTAGGGCAACAACCCAGCAGCAGGACCGCTAGCTCAGGAGCAGCACTACTAGAGCCCTGCAAAATGACCTCCAGCAGGCCACAAATGTGCATGTGTCCACTCGAACAGTCAGAAACAGACTCCATGAGGGTGGTATGATGGCCCGACATCCACAGGTGGGGGTTCTGCTTACAGCCCAATACAGTGCAGGACGTTTGGCATTTGCCAGAGAAAACCAAGATTGGCAAATTCGCCACTGGCGCCCTGTGCTCTTCACAGATGAAAGCAGGTTCACACTGAGCACGTGACAGACATGAGAGTCTAGAGACGCCGTGGAGAACGTTCTGCTGCCTGCAACATCCTCCAGCATGGTGGGTCAGTAATGGTGTATGGTGGCATTTCTTTGGGGTGGCCGCACAGCCCTCCATGTGCTTGCCAGAGGTAGCCTGACTGCCATTAGGTACCAAGATGGAGATGCTCAGACCCCCTTATGAGACCATATGCTGGTGCGGTTGGCCCTGGGTTCCTCCTAATGCCAGACAATGCTAGACCTCATGTGGCTGGAGTGTGTCAGCAGTTCCTGGAAGAGGAAAGCATGGATGCTATGGACTGGCCCGCCCGTTCCCCAGACCTGAATTCGATTGAGCACTTTTGGGACATCATGTCTCACTCCATCCACCAACGCCACATTTCACCGCCACCACCTCATCAGGAGCATTCCCAAGCGTCATAGGGAGGTCATACGGGCACGTGGAGGCCACACACTACTGAGCCTCATTTTGACTTGTTTTAAGGACATTACATAACATTGGATCAGCCTGTACTGTGGTTTTCCACTGTGATTTTGAGTGTGACTCCATATCCAGACCTCCATGGGTTGATAAATTTGATTTCCATTGATAATTTTTGTGTGATTTTGTTGTCAGCACATTCAACTAAGTAAAGACGAAAGTATTTTGTACGATTAGTTCATTCAGATCTAGGATGTGTTATCTTAGTGTTCCCTTTATTTTTTAGAGCAGTGTATGTCTAATTGATAGAGCTGAGGAGTACATGTGGGTTGTAGAATCTTTTTCCTTCTCCAGTATTTAGCTAGATATATTGCACTCAGCTTTTTGGAGAGATTTTATTCAGCAGAAAGCAGAGTGTTCTGCCTGTATCTCCAATGTGGGGGAACAGTAGCCATGAAAGATCACATCGCATCATAAGGTGCTAGTCTTTATACTGAGCAACATATGGCATAGGTAGTGATCAGCAAACATGGTTCCAGCATTTCCATGGTTCCTGCTGCTTACAAGCCAAACCGGCTGATGTTCATGGAGTCCTGCATGATTATTATTTTACTATACATGCGCAGACATTCAAAAATTCCACAAGGTTTGTACAAATTCAAAACCACTTTGTCTATACTTTAATCACGCAGATCAAGTAAACCAATGGTCCTTGATCAGCAGGGACTATCTTATAGAAATTATTCTGGCGCATGTTCATTGTATGCCATAACAAATCTTCCAATGTATACCTCCCAGAGGTTTGCTAGAATGGCATACTTAGACACTGGCATTGCCTCAGAACAAACTAAATAGTGGTCAGTCACCTAGATGCTTGCTCAGCTGACAGCTGATCCTCCAACACCCCCACCCCCTTCCATACACATGCACACTCAGTACAGAAGATCATGCATGTGTTCTCAAAGGGGAGAGGGAAGTAAACCTTCCCCAGAGATGTTTTGACTGTAGCTTATCTCAAAATAATTGAGGACAAAAATTTGACAGCCTGATCCTTCTTTCCCCAACATCATCTTTTGGGGGAAAAAAGGGGGGGGGGGGGGGCAACTAGCCGTTCCTAATATGCATAACTATTTTCTAGCCTCACAGCTGGTGTACGCAGCCTGGTGGATTGACCTGGACCTTCACAGCCTTGGCGGGGGCTCTCATGGGTTCTTATGAGACACTGACTAATACATTATACAGGTATGTTCCCTCTTTGTCCTTGCCAGCTATTAGAACAGTGGCAGCGTTCTGATCGGTGGTATCTGGGCACTTTCCTCAGCCGGTTGAATCTCCTAGAGCACCCCGGTGGCATAATCCTCATATGAAACACCTACGGGAGTTGGAGGCGGTCGGATTTTGGAGCTCCCAGGGACTCAAATTTGCCATGCACTTGTTTGGAGATGACTGTCTTTCCTTCATTGGCTGATGTTAGAGAACGTTTTCATGTCTCTCAGGATGCCCACTTCAGGTATCTCCAATTGCAACATTCGGTCTCTATGCAGTTTGGTTCACTGGAGGTTTCCCCTGTGTTTAATGAATTGGAGCTGCTCCTGGGGACCACCAACCTGGCTAGGCCACTTAGAGTTATGCTTTATTGCAATCAGATGGTCCAGACCGTTTGCTGTGGCAGAGCTGAAGTGGGATGAGGAGATTCCTAGTCTTTCTGTGGATATGTGGAAGGAGGTAGTTAAGACATATTACCCTACGGTAGTTAATGCCCAAGATATGCTTATTCAATCCCAGTTTGTCCTTCGTTTGTATTCTACTCCTGTTAGACTACACCGCATGGGGGTCGAATGTCTGTTTTAGGTGTGGGCGGGAAAGAGGCACCTTTCTACATGCGGTTTGGACTTGCTCCTGTGTTGTGCCCTTTTGGAGAGAGGTAATTACATTCTTGCCAGATCACTTAGAATTCCACTTTGTTTTGACGCCAGAAGTGTGTTTGCTGGGAGGTATTAATAGGTTAGAGGCGGACTCTTATAGAAGCATATTGATCTGTTTCCTTTTGTTTTGTGCGCGCAAGGTTCTAGCGATTGCCTGGAAGGACGTGTCCTCCCCCCGTCACGGTGGTTAGCATTAGTGAACAAATATGTTCCCTTATATCATGCCCTATATGTAAGTCCGAAATGCCCGAAAAAATTATAAGGTCTGGGTACAGTGGTTGTTGGACGTTTCTGCTGATCCTCCAGTTCGTGGGTCCTCCCAGGGTGGTTATGTGGAAAACTGAGGAGCTCCTAGGATATGTTTTTATATATAGATAAATAGATGATTCTGGACTCCAGACTACCCGTTTAATTCTTTGTACATCTGACCCTTTGGATTGATTGCCATTTGGGTGCCGGTGGGGAGGGTCTACCGGAACTGTTTATTTGTATTTTGTTCAGTTAACTGAAAATTAATAAAGATATATTTAACCCCTTAAGGACATAGCGTTTTTCCACTTTCATTTTTCCTCCTTACCTTTTAAAAATCATAACCCTTTCAATTTTACACCTAAAAATCCATATGATGGCTTATTTTTTGCACCACCAATTCTACTTTGTAATGACATCAGTCATTTTACCCAAAAATCTACTGCGAAACGGGAAAAAAAAAATCAGTGGACAAAAAAACAAACAAAAAAAAACGCCATTTTTGAGGCTTCTGTTTCTACGCAGTACATTTTTCATTAAACATGACACCTTATCTTTATTCTGTAGGTCCATACAATTAAAATGGTACCCTACTTATATAGGTTTGATTTTTTATTACTTTGGAAAAAAAATCATAACTACATGCAGGAAAATGTATATGTTTAAAATTGGCGGTATGAGGGCAAATTCTTTGCGCTGTGATCTGAAGTTTTTATCGGTACCATTTTTGTATTGATCTGACTTTTTGATCGCTTTTTATTCATTTTTTTATGTTATAAAAAGTGACCAAAAATACACTATTTTGGACTTTGGAATTTTTTTGGTGCGTGCGCCATTGACTGTGCAGTTTAATTAACTAAATACTTTTATAGTTTGGATATTTCTGCACGTGGCGATACCACATATTTTTATTTACAGTTTTTTTAATGAGAAAAGGGGGTGATTAAAACTTATTAAGGAAGGGGTTAAATTATCTTTATTAACTTATTTTGTTCACTTTTTTTTTGCAGTGTTATAGCTCCCATAGGGGTCTATAACACTGCACACACTGATCTTTTATACAGATCACTGCAAAGCCATAGCTTTGCATTGATCAGTGTTATCGGCAGTTGATTACTCAAGCCTGGATTTCAGGCTTGCAGCAATCAATTGCCGTTCGGACACGCAGGAGGCAGGTAAGGGGACCTCCTGCTGCGTCCTAGCTGATCAGGACATCACGATTTTATCGCGATGTCCCGATCAGCCCGACCGAGCTTCCGGGATGCTTTTACCTTCACTTTTAGACATGGCGATCAACTTTGATCGCCGGGTTTAAAGAGTTAATGCCGGACATCTGCTGGAACGGCGATATCCAGCATTAGCCACCGGTCCTGGCTGCTGATAGCAGCAGTGACCGTGTGGGTATGATGCGAGCTCAGCTCCTGAGCTTGCTTCATAACCCTCCCATGCCGCAGCGTAGGTTATACCCGGCGTTCTGCAGCAAGGGGTTTAAAAAAAATAAATAAACTTTATGCACATCTTCCTGCAGATTCTGCTGTTCTCTTTTCACATCTATCCCTAACTGAGCTCTGGCTCCGCTCTAATCATTCCTTACACCAGCTACCACTCACCTATGTGAGCTTCTTGGCCTTGTTATAAAGAGAATCCACCACTTTGCTCATGTTCTGAATGGTTTCCAGAGCAGCTTCGTATGTCTTATCTACAGGGGGTTCATCAAAGATAATCAAGACCCCCTCTCCCTGATCTAGGATACCTGTAGAAGAGAAATAAGAAAGGGATTAAACTCTTGTATCAGGTCAGGATGTCTAGATTACCATGACATCTCATAGGCGAGAGTTTGTTATAAATATATCCAGTCTCTTGTATCAGGACTGTCTAGACTGAATACAACTGGAGGACTGTAGAAGTTTTCAGCCTATAGATGTAAACAAGTTAGTCATTGTCTGCCAGTATGGATACAGAAAACAGTAAGGAACTGAAACTAAATAGATTAGACAATTGCAAAACTTCAATAGTCAATGAATGATCTATTAACAGAGAATTTGAATAACTCATAAAAAGGTTCTCTGCCTTGGACAGTTCATATCAATTCCCCTCAGGGCTTACACCCCTCCAGGACTAAATATTTTTACTTGGGATCCCCCCTATAAACGTTCTATTGTTGACCTTTTAAAAGAACCAAATTAACAGAAAAAAATCCAGTGTATAAAGTAATATTTTTTGGGGGACTGTTGGATTGCTTTATATGTTTTTTTATTGTGAAAAAATTGTTCAATAAAAATTTTCTGATTTAAAAAAAATAAAGTATTACTAAATAGTGTGTGTTAAAATCACAACTTTAGGAGTATATCTCCTTGTTTCTTATATTTTTGGGTATACAGAGTTCTTTTTTATTATCCCTTTTGGGACACTTGTTTTCCCTATGGGTTATCCAGATCCCTGGATCATTTATTCCTCACCCTCAGATATCACTCTATCCCTGTAGTTGCTATTAAAAGCTGGACAGATCCTACTTGGAGAAGGGTCCCTTAAAGGGGTATTCTGGCCTTATACATTTTCTCTCTTATCATAAAGGATAGGTGATAAGATGTCTGATCGCAGGGATTCAGCCACTGGGACCCCCGCGATCTTGGTGAAGCCCCTGGCATTGTGCCGGACACTGCCTGAGGGGACGTGAACTCACGGCCACACACCCTCAGTTCATGACTATGGGAGGGGGCATGATTGTCTTCATACCCCCTCCCATAAACATAAATGGAGGAGGCGTGGTGTGATAGCACAAGGGGGCGTGGCCGTGATGTCACGTCTCGGAGGTAGCGCTCGGCACAGAATTCTAGGTGCAGCACCAAGATTGCGTGGGTCCCAGTGGCGGGACCCCTGCAATCAGACACCTTATCCCCTATCCAGAATACCCCTTTACCAATAAGGTAATCAAAGTGTCCTGATGTTGGAACCCCCAGTAAGTGTTCAATCTGCAGCACCACCACAGGGAACATTTAAGTATTAAACAATGCACATTAGAATCAATGGATTGTCTGTAATGCAGGACAGGTCCTCCAGAACAAGAGATGCCCCGAGACGTCTCTCCAGAACATCAATGCATAAACATTGATTATAAAAGGTAAAGTGATTCAGTAAGTCCAGCCCTTAGTGCTCTCCCTGTAGAGGATAGCAGGAGGAGACTTCAACATATTAAACAAGGACATTTTACAAAGCTTTTCCCAACAGTGCACATCTTTCCACTCGAGGAAGTGTATAACAATTCTGCAGCCTAGACAAGTGGGTCTTGATAGTCAGGATCTCGTAACCACAGATACGCCGTAAAATCCATACTTCGACAGTGTAAAATATTCTATAGTAAAACAGGATTTTGTTTTTTTAGCCAAGAAAAAGTAACTGAACAATTAGAAAGCATTTAAGCTCTTTATATAACATGTATTTATGTGGCCTCCAGGGAGCGCTCCTGTCGTCTTGATCCCTTATCTCGAGGATGCAGGCCGCTCTCTGAGCTCCGCTAATCCGCTGCACTGATGTGCTAATAAATTCTGCCCAGATGGCTGTAAACGTCTCATTTAGACTAAATGTACCAGCACATTAAAGCCTTCCTCATCGGGCCAGGACTGGCACTTGGGAACACAAGCTTTATCTTATGTACAACCAGCCTGGATGCATTTCTGAAGCTCACCATGAAATTTCTTGTCTAGGATCATCTGGGAGAGTTTGCGTTCTACCTCAGGCTGAAAAGAGGAGAAAAGTAAAAAAAATTACACATAAGGATACAAAACGACTAACATGACTTGATATGTTCATACACAGCAGATATGCTGCAGAGAAGTAAGCAGATGAAGGAGGGGGGGGTGAGATTTAAGAAATTTCACCCACACTCTGCAAAAAGAAAAAACAAAATTTCATACAGAAATCTTTATCACAGCATGTCAAAACACAAGATTTGTTGCAGATTTTCCCCACTGGTCATAGGGTACTCGGCACCCTGAATAAACCGTTTGCACCGTGCATACACAGCCAGCGCATTCTATCTATGGGGCTTTTGAATGCTGCCAATATGATTGTCTAGAAGTTTTTTTGCAGATTTTTGGGGCTTCCATAAATGCTACTAGGCAATTGGCAAACCAGTTTTTGAGATATAAATGACCCAGGGCATGCATAACCTGTGGAGAAATCTCCCCCGCGATCTCCTGTACTGGGCCCTGGCTCTGCCGCGGCTCTACCGCGCAGGAGATGGGACGGCCGCAGCCGACACGCCTCCTCCATGTAGTTCTATGGGATAGGCGAGGAGGCAACGTTCATGCCTCCCTGCCTCTCCCATAGAGCTGTATGGGGAAGGGGCATGGAGGGTGCGTAGCGTCGACCTCGGAGGTCGATGCTATGTGCATTAGCTGCTCTCTATGCCGGGGCCTTTTTGGGAGATTGCGGGGGGCTCCCAATCCTGTGTATAAGGGATAAGTTGTTATGGCTGCAGTTGTCCTTTAACCTTTGGTGGATTTTGGGAAACCAGTCAGATCTGGAGCCTATAAAAGCTGCAACTCTTGAAAGCTCATAAATGGATAGATGCAGATACTGAAGCCCTGAGTTGGCCTATATCAGCAGCGCTCAACCTACCACATTATTATAGGCTTATTTGCAGCACATTGCATTCAATGTGCACTGCTTCTTGAAGGAAGTAAAAGATATGGGTGCAAATGCAAGTTCATTTTCCATGCAGAGTATAATGTTTCTGCATCTCATCTTAACTATGCATTTGCACCCACCTTTCTGTTGTAAATGAACCACTTGGCATCACTTTTCTCAGGATCATCTGGGCTCCCTGGATATACCATAATGAATATAGTGGAAAATGCATGGCAACTAACCATCACTCCCATCAGACTGAAGTACTTATCCTCCCACTTACCAAATGCAGGCAAGAAATGTTCTTATAGAGCATTTATGACAGATGAAAAGCGGGACCTTGGCAGACTGAGCCAACAAACATAAAAACTATATTGATGGATCCCAGCATAAAAATACATATAATACAGACTACATACATTAAGGAATCTTCCTTACCTTTGACAGTTTGATGAGAATGGATATGTGATCAATCTATAAGAAAACATAAAATCAATGTTATATGCAAATACTAAAGGGGCAACACATCATACGGTGATGTTCTATAACAGTGTGCCTTCAGCTGCGGCCAAACTACAACTCCCAGCATGTTTGGATAGCAGTTGGCCGTCCGGGCATGCTGGGAGCTGTAGTTTGGCCACAGCTGGAGGGACCCTGGTTAGGAAACACTGATCTATAAAAATAAAAAAAGACTGATTGTAGGAGACTGCTCCATTGTTAGACTATAGAAGCCCTCTCCTGCAATCAACAGAACTGGGGGCAGAGCCAGGGAGTGAAGTACACAGCTGCGCACTTTACCCAGCTATATAGATCAGTCAGAGGAAGAGGAGTTTAAGTGTTTGTTATTTTATTAAGCAGCATGGGGACAATAAGGATAGTTTTTGTACTCCCCATAAAATCTCTCTCGTAGCCTTCATTGGGGGACATAGATACATATGGGTATATGATTTTGCCACTAGGAGGCGCTGACACTAGGAAAATAAGTCGGCTCCTACCTGACAGGATATAGCCGCCCACTGGAAGTGAGGTAATCAGTTTTGTCACAAAGCAGTAGGAGAAGCCAAGAAATATGTCCGAAGGACCGTAGAAAAGAATCCCGGATAAAAAATAACCGGAAAAGAATATCCGGAAAAAAAAAAATGAAGAAATGGGCGAGTGCAGTGTCCCCCAATGAAGGCTACGAGAAAGATTTTATGGAGAGTACAAAAAAAAAAAAAAAAAAAAAAAAAAAAAGAAAGAAAAAAAAAAATCTCCTTTTCTTGGTCGCTCTTCATTGGGGGACACCTATACTGCTGGGACGTACCAAAGCAGTCCCCTAGGGTGGGAATAGCAACCACTAGCAAAAAGGAATCAGTCCCGAGAACAAACCCACTTGTCCGTAAGGCCTGCGGACAAGACCCCAGGCAACGGAAAACCGAGGCCTAGAAACAGGGCTCCCAGAAGATCCCCAGCCATAAAGATGGACTGGACCGCCAAAAGGAAGGGACCGTCCTTCACAGGGACTCTAAACCTATGGTCCTCAGAGAGACCAGGAAAAGTCAACTAAGAAGCCAGAGGGTCTGGAACCATCAATCCCAGAAGGAGGTAGGAAATCAACTCTAAGGAACACAGAACCAGATCGAGGGCTAGCCCGGCTGGGAAACAAAAATGGCACAACAAAAGAAAAAGACAGAAACCGGCTCTAGAGAGGCTTGGTGCGAAAGATTGAAGATCTGATCATCTGCATACCCAAAACTCCTATCCAGGAGCCCGCAACGAGCACCTGGGAGGTGACATAGCTCAAGTGGTGTTATCCAAACGACCGGAACACCCTCCACTTCGAGAGAACATGGACCCCGAAGAAGAAGATGGAAGGGAATAATGGCCAAGAAGAAGAATGGCCAGAAAAGAGGCATCCCGGAACACCAGAGCACCAGACATGGGAAATGGAGGTTCCCGAGTCACCTGGAAGATGGGCACGGAAGAATAAACAGCCAAGAAAGTAGCGGAAGACTCTGAAAATGAGTATCTGGAACACCGGCGTGGCCGATATGGGAATTGGAGGTTCCAGAGTCTCCCGGAAGACTTACACCTGAAGGGTAAGGAAACCCAACGTCCACGAAACATTCCAGGTGACAAAGATCCGTGCAGAGACAGAAGTGCGGTACAGAAGGACCGCCCCATAAATAATATCGCAGAGAAATCTGGGCAGGACTGCCGCTACAAATGCCCGAGACCTCAACCATCACTAAGGCCCAAAGAACCAGGAGGGCCGACCTAAAGAAGGAGGCACGCCACAGCGTCCCAGGATAGTGGCCAAGACAAGGAGACCAACCAATCCTGGGCCCCAGCGGTCAGAACAGACCAGAGCACTCCAAAGCAACAACTCGTCAGGACGGGAACAGAGGGGGAACAAAAGGGAACCCGGCTGGGACTTCCAGGCTCTGGGCACAGAAAGGTAACTAGAAAACTGTGGAGTCAGTATAGCATTAATGACACACAGTCAAGGAAAGGAGGAACACACCCTTACAGGGAGACTGTGCCGAGGGGGGAGGAGAGCAATGGCAGGACCCAGACGACAGACTGAGGCTAGACCAGCTTGTCGGCGAGCCACACATGATAGCAGAAACCACTCCAGAGGGGAGTGCCAAGGCTGCCTGAGCCGCAGTAGATAACCAAGAAACAGGAAGAGAGCCAGGCTGCAATAGTGGGCAGTAAGCACACAGGCATAGACAGCGAAAAGCTCTGCTGAATGATCTCAGTGAAAAACAAGGGGCCAGCCAGATATCCCACCTATAGAGAGAAGAGAGAGATGGCTCCAACTTTGTAGCAGGAAGCGACCAGTGAAATAGTCCCCCTAGTGGATGGGAAAACAAGGGGTGGTGGAGATGAAACTCAGGCACTGACCATGCCAAGCCCCCTGATCCCTGTACCCCTGTGGAATGAGGATTGTCAAAGTGCACCAGCCACTGTAGGAGCAGGGACAAGCCGCCCGTGACAATGGACAAAGTACTGGGTGGATGAAGCCCCTAGAAACTCTGCAAGAACATATTGAGGAGCCGATTTGTGTCCCCAGAGGGATCGGAATCCTGGACACTGGCACTGGGCAAAGACATGACTACAGATGCAAGGAAGAAGCACACACGCATGCATACACGGCAACCAACAGCATTGAGAGGAACACCCCATTGGGGTGAAACTCCGGGCCAGATGGGCACCAGAGCCAGTCTAGTCGTGTGTAAGGCAACCGAGCAGGCACATGGGCCACCTTTCACAGGAATGGAACAGAGGTGCTCAACCCCCACAGACCTGTGGAAACAAGATTACAGAGGGTCCGAAGCACACCCCACCGATAGAAGGGAAGGTGGACTCTACATGTGCCGAGGGACCAAACATACGTATGGACACAGACATGGATACCTCTCGATAGTAGTGAGGAACCAAGATTGCAGACATGAAAGGAATTGCAGATATCCAAGTCCACAGTATAAAAGACATGCTCAGCACCCAATGGTGTGTCACAACCATGCCCCTAGCACACCAACGTGGCATTCTTAGAAAGGGGGACAGTGCTGCAGTTGCCGTGAAAAGCCATGGAACCTGTAGGAAACGTCCACACCTCATTTCCTAATGGCGTCCCACCCCAGGGCTGCCGTCACAGATGCAAGAGACAGTCTGAATGGTATAACAGGTTCAACGAACCCACAGAGACACACTTTGTGGAACTTCACATGGAAAGTGAGTCACCGGGATGCAGTGACGGGAGCGGCAGGAAAGGGGGAGGTCACCTGGTGGATTAGAAACCCTGCACACAGTCTGGCTATATGGCATAGTGACCATGGCCACACCTGGTCCCGCAGTCAGACCCACACATTGAAAGTGGGTTACCAGCATTCATCCGTGAGAATGGCAGACATGCAGAGAGGGACCTGCGAACCAGTATGCGGTGCATTGCATAGGGCACATGGAACAACATGGGTTGACTCACTGCGAACTACATCTCGTCAGTCCACGGAGTGGGAAGTGTATGGTAGTTGACCCAATGCATGGCTGACCGGATTCCTGAACGCACAGGATCACTCCTTCGAACTTTCCCACAGAAAGTGGGGAAAAGTGGGGTATTTGAGTGCGTCCGATCTGGTGGGCAACATGGTGGTGCTGGAGACCATGCAGACGAAATCTGTCTGACTGGCATCATCCCTGTGCACTTGGAGGAACTCTCTGAATCACTTCATCGGACACCGCGCAATAGCAGTGGGACCGTAACTCCTGAAGGGCAACCTAGAGGTGTAGAAGACCATGAAGACCACTGTCCGGCTTACATTAGAAGAGGGGTACAGGAACTCCAGACAAGCACGCGGCAGCCCCATGATGAGAGACCAGTGGTGGCAGAAACAGAGAGAACACCCCAGGCGCTGGTGCCCTATTGTCGCATATGGAGGGGCGGGCCCATGAATAGTATCCCCGCCATCCTGGGAGATCAGGGAGGCTAAGGAGCCGTGGATTGTATCCCCGTCGCCCTGCACAGAATCCATTGTACATGCCGGGTCACTCCTTCGGACACCACTTTTTAGCAGTGGGGAGCCGTAATTCCATCCGTGGCTGCGGCAGCCATGTGATGTGGCAGAGGAAACCACACACACCACTGTCTGTGGTATTGGGTCCAGTTCATGTCCACGTAGGAAGATGTGCTTGAAAACCTTGCACTAGAACTGGGGGGTCCAGCACACTAGCCACAGATTTCGAAGACCTATAAGGACCTCTGGCAGAAAATTGATACCACTGCGGTTTCCCAGCATGCTCCCGGGAATAAAGACCACAAGCGGACACTGTCTAAAGACACAAGAGAAGAAAACACCTGGGAAAGGCCCTCAGCTTAGGTCAAGGATGTGGATGCATCTGTAGGGGCATCGCACCGGTGTCTTACCCTGGGGAAGGGGCTGGAATGCAGATGTGGGCGCGGCAGACATGTTATGGCAGAAATGCCACGCACAATATCCATGAGCTGGCGAAGAGACCTTTGCCTCTTCAGGTGATAAAACAGGGTGGCGGAAGCAAAGATCAAAGTGGCCCCCAAAAATAACATTTAATATATGGTCCCCAGACCGGAAACCAAGCAAGATTAAACCGGTAAAAAGCAGATATCAAAAGACTGCAATAGCTGTCTGCCGCCACAAGGGGAAGCCAAACAAGGGACCAGAAAGTAGGGGCTGAGAAGCAGAATATTTTTTTTGTAAATAAAATGAGTGCAGGAAGCAGTGTGCTGCGCAAGGGACCCCGAGGCCAGAACCTGCCAGACGCCTGGGAGGGAAAGGCCGAGAACTGCTGACGGAGCACCCCCAACCCCTGCAGTGTGCCCAGTCACTGCCAAGCAAGGAGCAGCAGATATCACGCTGCGGGGAGATGCCGGAGCCGGATGGCGGGACCCTTCGTCCAAGCGCTCGGCCTCCCGTCGCCCTGGGAACAAGGTGAGGGAGAGGGGTGGAGCATGAGAGGGGCATAATGGCGCCGATGAAAGGAAAGTGAAAGTGTGTGCAGAGAAAAAGGCGGCCAGCAGAGGAGCAGAGCCAGCTGTCTATATATGTACAGAACCGCTGTTCAGCAAGAGAATGAGCCCCCGTACAGCCCACTGAGCCCCCACACCCGAGAGCCCCAACAAATGTCAGGGATATTGCCAATAATCCTTAGGATTAACCCGTCAGGGTAAAAGCAGGGGACGGGCCAGACGGTTGAGGATTGTTGCAGATGGTGCTACCGGTAGCATGAGCAGGAGGCCACAAGGCCACGTGTAATGGCGGCTGAGGAGCCGGCGCTGTGGAAAAGGGACCTCCGGATGGAGAAACCCTAGCGGAGTACAGAAGGGGAGAGGCGTGATGTTAGACATACTCACCAACAGACTCTCTCAGACTTCTCATACTCACCCAGGCGTCTTCAACCAGCTTATGGCCACACTGCATCATACCAGGCTAAGATAGCTGGGAGAGCAGGGGCAGTGGGGGACGCGGACCCAGGGTACAACCTCCAGGGATTGGCCATTGGCGAGAAGGGGTTGAGAGTACATGCTCTATGTCTATGCCCCTTTGTCACATATGGGGGGGAGGGAACAGGTAGCGCCATGCTCCTGAACCCCCACCTGTAAAAGGGAAACAAAAAGGGAGAAAAAAAAACCCCTAACTAAACAGCCCTTACTAGAAAAAAAAAAATACCAGGTCTGGGGAGCTCCCAGACCTGTGTCATGCCTCCTACTGACACTAACTAAAACTGATTACCTCACCAGGGAGGAGCAGACTTCTTTTCCTAGTGTCAGCACCTCCTAGTGGCAAGAGCAAATACCCATCAGTAAAGTGTCCCCCAATGAAAAGCTACATAGAAAAGAAAATATTACATTCTAGCTGACAACCCTTTTAAAAAGGGGATATTTACTCTTTACAATTCCTTTTTGTTTTAAGAGTTCCCCCCAAAAAAGGGTATCGCACGAGGTGTTTCCCATAAATCATCTGCAATCTCAATCTTGTAGGTAGAGTTACTGTATCTAACGGTAAACCAACCCCATGTCTGCAACTGTGGTAAGAGGTGTATGGGATATTTTTGGTGATTTTATGGCTAACTGCTGTGGTAAACACAATCCAACTTTCCAAAGATAGAGAAGAATAATTTCAGAGACTCCACAGTTATCTTGGTACTTACCTGTACTCTAGAGAAAGGCTCTATGACTCGGATAAGATTCTGTTCCAACAGGTTATCATAGAGTTTAGCCAGATGAGTGGTAATAATGGGGTCCTCCTGCAACTCTGCCTTGTAATCTGTCAGCGCCTGTAGGATGAAGGCAGGAATTAGAATTCACAGAGGTGATATCTGCACAAGATCATTACTGATGCAAGTCTTCTAACCAGGCTCTAAAAGGAACACAAAGTCTTACCTTTTCAAAATTGGCAAGGGAGCGGTTCTTGCTGGCCTGGGCCACACACTTCAATGCTTCTGTCTGCAAGGCAAATAAGTTATCAATTGTTTACTTAATTCCAAGGCAGATAATAGGGCTGTGCTGACATTTTTAGCATATCTATGGGTGAAAAGCTTGACAGGTGGTCTGATCAATAGGATCCCTGGCCAATGGGAAAACAAGTAAGGGATGGAGGAGTCACCAATTGCTCCTTAAAACCAGGTTTCAAATGGCCGGTGAAGTACAGCTGCCAAACTCGTGTTCTGTACGATATGAAGGACAACTCCACCAATAAGATATTTATAATGTATTTAACAGCATCGCCTTTAGTGCAGTTAAAGGGGTTGATCCCTATGGACAATCACTTTCCCATTTGAGGTTGAAACAAACCTCTATCGTTGCAATGGATGTCTAAAGACCTTACAGGAATACAGTGTCTCTGCTCAGCATTCGATAATGAATTGGAGAGCTAAAAGCTTAAACAAGTCCCATCATTTATCATTTTTATTAATAACAATTATGCTTTGCAAATTAGTTGTCACCTATTTTATAAGTATTTACAAATAGGAGGCGGTATTACTAACCACAGAGCTTTCCGCTTCATATGCCTTTCTATATTATTCTATATCTAGTATTAACAGGAAAGTTCACTGTTTCACTGCGCAGAGGAGAGGGTCAATTGGCCCATCACTTACCTGTCGTCCAGCGTAACGGAGTGCCAGCTTCCCGCTCACCAAGGCCTGCACGTCTTCTGGCCTGTCATTGAGAGAGACAATTTGAAAAAAATATATATATGTTCTATACAGAAAACTAGGGATGCACCGAAACGGAAATGCTTGGTCTAAAACCGAAAATGCATTGCCCCGCCCACTTTTGTTAATATCGTTTTTTTTTGTAAAATTGTATTCTCAATTTTTTTTTTTTAGTTAAATTGTACTTTGTAATGACGCCACTCATTTTACCACCAAATCTACAGTCAAACAAGAAAAAAAATTATTCTGGGAAGAAATTGAAGAAAAAAAAAAGCTGTGTTTCTACGCAGTCCACTTTTCATTAACAATGACACATTATATTCTGTAGGTCCATACGATTACATGATACCAAATTTTTCTGTTTTAATTTACTACTAGAGATGAGCGAACTTACAGTAAATTCGATTCGTCACAAACTTCTCGGCTCGGCAGTTAATGACTTATCCTGCTTTCCGGCGCTCCGGTGGGCTGGAAAAGGTGGATACAGTCCTAGGAAAGAGTCTCCTAGGACTGTATCCACCTTTTCCAGCCCACCGGAGCACCTGAAGGCTGAAATAATTTATGCAGGAAAAGTCATCAACTGCCGAGCCGAGAAGTTTGTGACGAATCAAATTTACTGTAAGTTCACTCATCTCTATTTACTACCTAAAAATTCGGGGGGAGATTTATCAAACCCTGTGCAGAAAAAAAGTGCAGTTGCCCCCTAGCAACCAGGATTGTTTCTTAAATTATTAAAGGCCTCTGAAAACTAAAGAGGCAAGCTGATTTGATTGGTTGCTATGGGCAACAACTCCATTTTTCCTCTGCAAATCTGATAATTGATAAATCTCCCCCTTATATATCTTTTTTTTTTATAAAATAAATAAATAAAATAAATCAGTATGCTTAAAATGCCTCTTCTGACCCCTTAACTTATTTTTACATATATGGGGTTGTACAGGGGCAAATTTTTTGTGCCGTGATCTATATTTTTTTATTGGTAACATTTTAGTTTTGATGGGACTTTTTGATCACTTTTTCTGCTACATGAAATAACCAAGTGTCAGCAATTCTGGGCGTTAGTATTTTTTGTATGTTTACGTCATTGACCGTGCGGTTTCATTAAAGGAAAACTCTGCTATAATAACTTATCCCCTATCCTAAGGATAGGGGATACGTGTCAGATCACGGGGGTCTCCCACATTGTGCCCCGGAGACACTTCAGCACAGAGAGTACTGCAGTCTCCCAGCCACGGACACACAAGAGGAGAAGGCAGTGTGGCCCTGGAGATAGCCGGCAATACTAAATAATTCAATACCCCCATCACGCCCTGTACCCTTTATACACTATGGGACTATTGTGGGGGGGGGGGGGAATAAAGCATGTATTACTCTGCTTCACATATGTTCCCGCTGGTACTTGGTGCTTACTGCGCGTCTTCAGCCGGACTTTCTTATGTAAGTTCCAAGCCACACTCACCGAAATTATTGGCAAGACAATCCCTTAGTCAAAAAGGCTGAAAGGGTCATTTTCGGTGCATCCCTACAGAAAACCTTTTCTATAATCCTGGAACACAGTGTCCTATGATGTAATCTGAACAATTACCAGATAATCACAAAATTACAGAAAATCCAGTTCTCTCTAGCACTGAGGCTGCTGCAGAACATCCTTGTATTCCGGATCTAGGCTTATCAGCAAATTATACAAATGCTAGTTTGCATTTACGTTATCTACTACACTGTGGACATCATTCCCGAACATACCCGAAAGTGCACTTCACTGTGTAAAGGAAGTTTACTAGAAGAAATTGGTTAATATCTTAACGTAGAGGAAAACTGTGAAAGTAGTAATTGTGAATTTTTGGTCACTTTATATACCATAAAAATAATAAAAAGCAATCAAAAAGTCCCATCAAAACAAAAATGGTACCGATAAAAATACAGACCACGGCGCAAGTGTCAGCAGAAAGCACTGTGGTCAGACAGAAAGGAAATTCAAAAAGAAAAGAACCCTACAGCAGCTGATAAGCACTGGAAGGATTAAGATTTTTAAATAGAATAAGTTACAAATCTGTAACTTTCTGGCACCAGTTGATTTTCCAGTGGAGTACCCATAAAAAAAAAAAAGACAATGTGGAAGATTTATCAGAACTTGTGTGGAGAAGATGAGCAGTTGCATATAGCAAACTATCTGATTGCTTGTTCTATTTTTAAAAAGACCTAAAATACTATTATACTCTAGTATAAGCCGAGTTTTTCAGAACGATTTTTCGTGCTGAAAACACCCCCCCCCCCTATACTCGAGTGAACTCTCCGCCTGTCAATCCATTCTCAGTGGTCTTCAACCTGCCGACCTCCAGATGTTGCAAAACTACAACTCCCAGCATGCACGGACAGCCATCGGCTGTCCGGGCATGCTGGGAGTTGTAGTTTTGAAACATCTGGAGGTCCGCAGGTTGAAGACCACTGCGGCCGCCTTCATCATCCAGACCCCCCCTTTAGTTTTCTACTCACCTCCCCATGGTGGGAAGGAAGGGTGAGCTGGTCCAGGCCATTTATGCTGCAGGGACCGTCCGGTGGGGTGGGTTAGTCGTTCCGGGCTGTACATCATCACCTGGGGGGGGCCTTCTCTGCGCGCCCGGCCCCGGACTAGTGACGTTGCCTCGACGACGACGCACAGGGATGTTCATGCGCTGTGCGTCGTCGTCAGAGCAATCTCACTAGTCCGGGGCCAGGCCCGGAGCAGAGAAGAAGGCCACCCTGGTGAAGATGGACAGCCCGGAACGACTAACCTTCCCCACCGGACGGTGCCTGCAGCATAGATGGCCCGGACCAGCTCACCCTTCCTTCCGACCGAGGGGAGGTTAGTAGAAAACTAAAAGGGGGGGTTCTGTATGATGACGAAACTGCGACCTTCAACCTGCGGACCTCCAGATGTTTCAAAACTACAACTCCCAGCATGCCCGGGCATGCTGGGAGTTGTAGTTTTGCAACATCTGGAGGTCCGCAGGTTGAAGACCACTGGATTGACAGGCGGTGATGATGAAGGGGGGGGGGGGGGGATGATGACAGGCGGTGATGATGAAGGGGGGATGATGATAGGGTGATGATGACGTGGGGTGTTAATGACGGGGGTCTGGATGATGACGGGGGGGGTGATATAGTTCCCACCCTGGGCTTATAGTCGAGTCAATAACTTTTCCTGGGTTTTTGGGGTGAAATTAGGGGTCTCTGCTTATAATCGTGTCAGCTTATACTCTAGTATATACGGTAAGTGATCTGGTTGGTTGCTGTGGACAACTGATCAGCTTTTCCTTAGCACAGATTTTGATAAATCTTTTACAATCACCCTAAGTACACAGCCAAGACAACAGAGGAGTGAACGTCTTTTAGTGGCCCAGCCAGAGCCCTCACTTAACCCCAATTAAACATCTATAAAGGGAGACCTGAAAATGGCTTCCAGACGGTCCCCATCCAACCTGAGCTTAAAGGGGTATTTTGGCTTTATACATCTTATGCCCTATCCAAAGGATAGGGGATACCATAGATGATCGCAGGGGTCCTGCCGCTGGGGACTCCCGTGATCTCTCTGCATTCTGTGCCAGGCGCTGCCTCAGAGATGGGGTTGTGACATCATGGCCACGCCCCCTAAAGACGTCACACCACGTCCCCTCCAGTCATGTCTATGGGAGGGGGCGTAACAGCCATCTCTGAGGCAGCGCCCGGCACAGAATGCCGGGAGCTGCACCGAGATTCCCCCAACCCCCCCCGCAGCAGGACCCCTGCGATCATACTTTGGATAGGGGATAAGATGTATAAAGCTGGAATACCCCTTTAACACCTTAATCCCTTAAGGACGCAGCCCATTTTCACCTCTAGGACGCAGCCCTTTTTTGCACATCTGACCACTGTCACTTTAAACATTAATAACTCTGGAATGCTTTTACTTATCATTCTGATTCTGAGATTGCTTTTTCGTGACATATTCTACTTTAACATAGTGGTAAAATTTTGTGGTAACTTGCATCCTTTCTTGGTGAAAAAAATTGAAAATTTAGCATTTTTCTAACTTTGAAGCTCTCTGCTTGTAAGAAAAATGGATATTCCAAATAATTTTTTTTTTGGATTCACATATACAATATGTCTTTTTTATGTTTGCATCATAAAATTGACATGTTTTTACTTTTGGAAAACACCAGAGGGCTTCAAAGTTCTGTAGCAAATTTACAATTTTTCACTAAATTTTCAAACTCGCTATTTTTCATGGACCAGTTCAGGTTTGAAGTGGATTTGAAGGGTCTTCATATTAGAAATACCCCATAAATGACCCCATTATAAAAAACTACACCCCCCAAAGTATTCAAAATGACATTTAGTAGGTGTTTTAAGCCTTTGTTTCACAGGTGTTTCACAGGAATAGCAGCAAAGTGAAGGAGAAAATTCAAAATCAAAATTTTTTTACACTTGCATGTTCTTGTAGACCTAATTTTTGAATTTTTACAAGGGGTAAAAGGATAAAATTTATACTTGAATTTGTAGCCCAATTTCTCTCGAGTAAGCACATACCTCATATGTCTATGTAAATTGTTCGGCGGGCGCAGTAGAGGGCTCAGAAGCGAAAAGGGGATTTTGGAGAGTACGTTTTTCTGAAATGGTTTTTGGGGGGCATGTTGCATTTAGGAAGCCCCTATGGTGCCAAAACCGCAAAAAAAAAAAAAAAAAACATGGCATACCATTTTGGAAACTAGACCCCTTGAGGAACGTAACAAGGGGTAAAGTGAACCTTAATACCCCACAGGTGTTTCACGACTTTTGCATATGTAAAAAAAAAAAAATTATTTTTTTACCAAAAATGCTTGGTTTAGCAAAAATTTTACATTTTAAAAAAGGTAAAAACAGAAAATACCCTCCAAAATTTGAAGCCCAATTTCTCGCGATTCAGAAAACACCCCATATGGGGGTGAAAAGTGCTCTGCTGGCGCACTACAGGTCTCAGAATTGAAGGAGTCACATTTGGCTTTTTGGAAGCAAATTTTGCTCTGGGGGCATGCCGCATTTAGGAAGCCCCTATGGTGCCAGGACAGCAAAAAACAAAAACAAAAAAAAACACATGGCATACCATTTTGGAAACTAAACCCCTTGGGGAACGTAACAAGGGTAAAGTGAACCTTAATACCCCACAGGTGTTTCACGACTTTTGCATATGTAAATGCTTGTTTTCCCCCAAATTTTACATTTTTACAAGGGATAATAGCAGAAAATACCCCCCAAAATTTGTAACCCCATCTCTTCTGAGTATGGAAATACCCCATAAGTGGACGTGAAGTGCACTGGGGGCGAACTACAATGCTCAGAAGAGAAGGAGCATCATTGAGCTTTTGGAGAGAGAATTTGGCCATGTGCATTTACAAAGCCCCTCGTGGTGCCAGAACAGTGGACCCCCCCACATGTGACCCCATTTTTAAAACTACACCCCTCACGGAATGTAATAAGGGGTGCAGTGAGAATTTACACCCCACTGGCATTTGACGGATCTTTGGAACAGTGGGCTGCGCAAATAAAAAAAATTATTTTTCATTTTCACAGACCCGTTTCAAAGATCTGTCAGACACCTGTGGGGCGTAAATTCTCACTGTACCCCTTATTGCATTCCGTGAGGGGTGTAGTTTCCAAAATGGGGTCACATGTGGGTATTTATTGTTTTGCGCTTATGTCAGAACCGCTGTAAAATTAGCCACCCCTGTGCAAATCACCAATTTAGACCTCAAATGTACATAGTGCGCTCTCACTCCTGAGCCTTGTTGTGCGTCCCCAGAACACTTTGCGCCCACATAGGGGGTATCTCCGTACTCAGGAGAAATTGCGTTACAAATTTTGGGGGCTTTTTTCTTTCACTGCTTGTGAAATTTAAAAGTATGGGGCAACACCAGTATGTTAGTGTACAAAAGTGTTTTTTTTTTTGTTTTTTTTTTACACTAACAGGCTGGTGTAGACCCCAACTTTACCTTTTCATAAGGGGTAAAAGAAGAAAAAGCCCCCCAAAATATGTGGCCCTAAACTGTTGCCTTGAAATACGACAGGGCTCTAAAGTGAAAGAGCGCCATGCGCATTTGAGGCCTAAATTAGGGATTTGCATAGGGGTGGACATAGGGGTATTTTAAGCCTGTGATTCCCAAACAGGGTGCCTCCAGCTGTTGCAAAACTCCCAGCATGATTGGACAGTCAATGGCTGTCCAGAAATGCTGGGAGTTTTTGTTTTGCAACAGCTGGAGGCTCCGTTTTGGAAACACTGCTGTAGGATACATTTTTCATTTTTATTGGGGGGGGGGGGGGGCAGAGTATGTGTGTATATGTAGTGTTTTACTCTTTATTTTATGTTAGTGTAGTGTTTTTAGGCTACATTCACACTGACGGTGGATTACACTGAGTCTCCCGCACTGAGTCTCCCGAATTTGCCGCAGCTCAAACTTGAAGCGGGGAACTAACTGTAATCTGCCGCCAATGTGAATGTAACCTGTACATTCACATGGGGGGGGGGGGGGCAAAACTACAACTCCCAGCATGCACTGACAGAACGTGCATGCTGGGAGCTGTAGTTTTGCAACAGCTGGAGGCACACTGGTTGGAAAATACTGAGTTAGGTAATAGAACCTATTACCTAACTCTGTATTTCCCAACCAGTGTGCCTCCAGCTGTTGCAGAACTACAACTCTCAGCATGTACTGATTGCCAAAGGGAATGCTGGGAGATGTAGTTATGCAACAGCTGGAGGCACGCAAGTACAACTCCCAGCATGCCGAGACAGCCCTATGCTGTTCCTGAATGCTGGGAGTTGTAGTTTTGCAAGATTTAGAGGGGTTCAGGCTGGAGATCACCGACAGTGGTCTCTAAACTGTGGCCCTCCAGATGTTGCAAAACTACAAATCTCAGCATGCTAAGACAGCAAACTGCTGTCTGGGTATGCTGGGAGTTGTAGTTTTGTAACATCTGGAGGGCTACAGTTTAGAGACCGCTGTCAGTGATCTCTAGCCTGAACCCCATCTAGCAAAACTACAAATTCCAACATGCCAACACAGCAAACAGCTGTCAAGGCATGGTGGGAGTTGTAGTTTTGCAACATCTGGAGGGCCACAGTTTAGAGACCACTCTCCAAACTGTCGCCCTGCAGATGTTGCTAGGCAACAGACTCCCGGACACGCCGCCGCCATACTCTCCTCCTCCGCCGCCATGATCACAGCCGCTGCCGTCATCTGGAGCTCCCCCGCCGCTACTACACGGTTCCCCCCGCTGTGCCCGAACACCGATGGGTGGGCATAGCGGGGGGAACCAAACTTTAACCTCCCTGCCCCCAGATTGCTATTGTTCGGTCGCTCCATGGATCAATAGCAAGGATAGGAGGGGGTGGCACCGCTGCCACCTCACTCCTATCTCTTCAGGGGGATCGAGGGTGTTTTTTAAAAACTTTTTGCAATAATATAGCTCCCATAGGGGGCTATAACATGCAGTACATTGATTCAGTACACTGATCGCTGCCATTGCATTAAATGGCAGGGATCGGTGTTATCGACGGTTAATTGCTCAAGCCTGGATTTCAGGCTGTGAGCAATCGACGATCGGACGCGCAGAAGACAGGTGAGGGGACCTCCTGCTGCGTCATAGCTGATCGGGACATCAAAATTTTATTGTGGTGGTCCCTATCAGCCAGGATGCTTTTACTTTCACTTTTAGACACGGCGATCAACTTTGATCGCTGCATCTTAAGAGTTAATGCCGGACATCAGCCCGATCGGTGATGTCAGGCATTAGCGTGGGTCCTGGTTGCTTATCGCAACCGGGACCCACTGGGTATGATGCGCGCTCACCTCCTGAGCGCGCATTATATATGGAGACGCGCGTATGGACGTTCATAAACGTCCATATGCGCTAAAGGGTTAAGAGCATCTATGGTGAAGAATGGCAGCAAACCCCCTAATCCAGGTCCGCAAGAAGACCGGAGGCTGTAATCACTGCTAAAGGTGATTCGTCGTAAGTACTGAGTAAAGGGTCTGAATACTTATGTCACTGCAAGATTTTAGTTTTTCCTTTTCAATACATTATAATAGATTTGAAACATTCTGTTTTCACTTTGTCATTACGGGGTACTGAGTGCAGAATGATGGGGAAAACTTAACATATAAAAAAAAAAGTTATTTAACACCATTAAAGGGGTACTCCGCTGCTCAGCGTTTGGAACAAACTGTTCTGAAAGCTGGAGCCGGGAGCTCGTGACATTATAGCCCTGCCCCTCTCATGACACCCCCTCCCATAGACTTGCATTGAGGGGGCAGGGCATGACATCATGAGGGGGTGGAGCCATGATGTCACAAGCTCCCAGCTCCAGCATTAGGAACAGTGTGTTCTTAACGCTGAGCAGTGGAGCACCCCTTTAACAATAAAATTTGGTGTCTGTATAAAATGAAAATTTGATGCCAGGGCACAGATTAGGAAGTGTTGTGATCATCAAATAGGGATAAAGGTTCTTAAGGAAAGACTTACGCATTCAGCATGATCTTGCAGAGCAGCATGTATTTCAGGGCTGTTATAGCTCTGGGACTGTCAATGGAATCATAACCCTCAAAAGCCTCATAGAAATAGGAATAAGCAGTTTTCCAGTCCTTCTCCTCTGCTGCATGGATTATACCTAAAATGTTAAAGCAAATTAGAGTGAGCGAACATGAAAAGCCATCAATTTGCTGCAGCTGTGAAATCCCTGAAAAAGGAGAGTCAGGCATCAATAATGTCACTAGTTGTGACTATCTGCAGGTGGGAGAATGCACCTCTGTATATTACTGACCTGACTGCATGTCCAGTGCAGCCTGGAGCTTGGGTGGGCAATAGATGGCATTGGCTGTAGTACGGGCAGACGTTAGGGCGGCTCTGGCTTTGGGTAAGTTACTAAGGGCATGGTAGGTTTTACTCTCCAGGAGTTGAACCTCCACCAAAAGGGCTTTGTCATCCATCTTTTTCAATTCTCGTAGAAGTTGTGAACCTAGAAAGAGTCGAATTAGCTTATGAGGACAGATGCTGGTATAATAAGTAAACATAGAATATAGTATAATAAAGCATACAACACAAAGCGTTTATATGACCCTTTAAGTCAGAAAAGTTACTCACCCATGAAATGTCATTTTAATTCAGCTATTGTGGCTAAAAGTAGAGAAATTGCCTAACATTCCACAAAGTAGTGTCCAAACTAGTAGAATGCTATATCCATTTTAAAGGATCCATTTTTTTTATTCAACTGGTGCCAAAAAGGTAAAATAGATTTGTAAATTCCTTCTATTCAGAAATCTTAACCCTTCCAGTACTTAACTGCTGTATTCTCCAGAGGAAGTGGAGTTCTTTCCAGTCTGACCACAGTGCTCTCTGCTGACACCTCTGTCCATGTCAGGAACTGTCCAGAGCAGGAATACCTCCCCATAGCAAATCTATCCTGCTCTGGACAGTTCCTGACATGGACAGAGGTGTCAGCAGAGAGCACTGTGCTCAGACTGGAAAGAACAACTCCACTTCCTCTGGAGCATACAGCAGCTGATAAGTACTTGAAGGATTAAGATTTTTTTTAAAGAAGTAATTTACAAATCTGTTTTATATATATATGTTTTCCACCAGAGTATGCCTTTAAGCTTTATGTGAACTTATCAAAATGGAAAGCCCCAACAAATGCCATTTATACATATTCACAAAGCCTATTGAATCCATGGCTCTATTACAAATTAGCTGTGTATCCAATGAACACTGGATGCTTGATAGACTGAAGAGAAAGGCTGCCACCTGCTGGCACACTTACCTAATTGCAATGCCTCTTGGTAACGTTTAGTGTCAAAGTAGAGGGACACGAGCCGAGACTAGGGGAAAACAGCAAGCAAAATGAACAACTGTAATAATGCAGAAGTGTGATGTCCTCACTTTACACATGAATTAGACACAATTGACGCCTGTAATAATCTGGTCTATGTCACACTTACCTCCAGTGCCTGGCGCAGAAAAGTCCTCTTCTCAGCCTTGGCCCATTCAATGCATTCCAAGCAAAGCTCCACCTGAAAGAGGTCACTTGTTAGAAGATACAAGAACCCCAAAAAAATCAAACAAAAATATTCACCTTTTTGTGTCAGCAGGTGTTTGTCATTTGCAGCATTCTTGCTTAAAATTTAGTAATAGCATTTAAAGGAGCTCAACAATGTGCCCTATAAGTTTTTGAGACATGGGGGGGGGGGGGGTTGTAGTACTTTTTTTTTTTTTTTTAAACCCTGTATAGAGGAAAAATGGTGCAGCTGCCCATAGCAACCAGATTGCTCCTTTTGTGTTTCGGAGGCCTTTAAAAAATGAGCGATGTGATTGGTTGCTGCACCAATCTTCTCCTACACGGGTCTTGATATACATCTCCCATGGACACTACTCCATAGATGATGCTCAATACAGAGCGGCTTTAAATAATTACCACACATCAGCGTAATGATCTTCTATAACACAGGATGGAGCACAAGCTGATTGGTGGGGTCCAACCACTGGGACTCATAGCAATACAGAGAACGGGAACACCACTATCCCAAGAATGAACGGAGTGTGCATATGTGCGGCCAGTGCTTTTTTTTTTTTATTCTCTATGGTGCACCAGATCAGAAATAGTCATAGGACTGTGCATAAGGGATCATTTCTAAATAGGAATACCCCTTTAATACAGCATACCAGTGCTCAAGTGGTTAAACATCTCCCCCTCACCCCCCTTTCCAGTGTTATCCTAGCGGTAAGAGAAGGCTGAACATTGATAGCTCAGCTTTCCGCTTCATCTGATGAGTACAGGAAGAAAATAAAGACCGCACAGCTGAAGGGTTTCGTCTATGATCAAGCTGAGCCAAAAGCTCTACCCGATCACTAATATATGGAGCTCAGGACGTCTGCAGGGGAGAAAACTCTCCCTAAGGCTAGGTTCACACAGCAGACTTTCTGCACAGAAGTCTGCATGAAAATTCAGCAGTAAATTCCTTTCCCATTCCCTTCAATGGAATTCCTGCAGTAGAAATTCTTTTGTGTGAACGGGATAGTGGAATCCCATTGAAGTGTATTGGCTATAAATTCTAGGGATCGACCAAAATTGATTTTTTTAGGGCCAATGTATCAGATCAAGAGGTACTGGGCACTACCTGTGTGAATCTCGGGCTAGGTGCTGGTGAATGGTATAACAGTGCGGCTCCCTAGAAGATAGTCTGTTCCTGAATGGGTGCTGACTACGTGAGGAAAGGCAGCAAAGTTAAGTACTTCAATGAAAAAGAACACACGGAGCTTCTTTATTAGTTTAATGAACGAGCACTGGAGACAAGGTGCAGGGACCCGTCCTCACCACCTGGCTCCCCGCACCTTGTCTCCCGTGCTTGTTCGTTGAATGAATAAAGAAGCTGACACAGCAAGACTTAAGCGAGTGCTCCGTGTTTTCTCTCTCATTGAAGTACTTGAATTTTTTAGGGCCAATACCAATAATCTGTGACCTTTCAGGCCGATAGCCGATAACTTATACCAATATTCCGGTAGACGTTATCGGCTATTCTCCCCCCCCACCAGAAGCCACTGCAGATCAATGATTTAAAGTGGGCGCTTTAAATCAATGAACTGCAGTGGCTTTTGCGGGGCCAGAGACCACCGCCGCCACCCGCTTCTCTCCCCCTGCCTGTCCTGGGGTCCTCCTGAGTCCAACCACCACCACCGCTGCTCCCCCCTGCCCAGAGACCGCCGCCGCTGCCTCATTGCCTCCCCCATCCCCGGTTTTATAATTACCTGTTCCCAGGGTCCGTGCAACTTTTGGCTCCTGCGCTATCACTGTGCGCACTGACGGTGACGTCGCATTGAGGAATTCACTCGTCATTGCACAGCAACAGTGCAGGACGCCGCAGGAGCCAGAAGTAGCACGGACCCTGGGAACAGGTAATAATAAAACCGGGGGAGGCAATGGGCAGCGGTCATCTCTGGCGGGGGGGCTTGGCATTATCGGCATATCGCCATGGTAATTACCGATAATGTCCAAAATCGTGAATATCGGCCGATAATATCGGGCAAACCGATAATCGGTCGATCCTTAATAAATTAATGCAGAAATTCTGGCGTGTGAAAAAAAGCCTAAGGGAGGGTTGCTTCTGAGCCGTGTGGCTATGCTGCTTAAAAGAAAAATGGAGGAGAATATCTAATGGCAGCCATTCATTTCAATGTATTGCTACATTTTCTTTGCACCAACCAATGTATAGCCTGCTCCTGGGCTCCACTTATTAGTGGGGCTAGACTCACAGCAACAGTATAAATAGGAATTGTCACAAAAAGATGATGTATATGGAGGCAGACTGACTAGACTTAAGTGTGTTAAGCTTTGCCCTGGACAGTTAAGTGGTGCCCAAAATATCTAGTAACCACTTCACCCTGTCTCTAAGGCATTAAACATGTATGGCTATTCACAGAGTATGTCCAGAATCATCGACACACATAAGT
Source organism: Hyla sarda (assembly GCF_029499605.1). Lineage (NCBI taxonomy): Eukaryota > Metazoa > Chordata > Amphibia > Anura > Hylidae > Hyla > Hyla sarda. The sequence continues at coordinate 42,395,059 of NC_079200.1, forward strand.
GGACCACTTCAATCCCTCAACATCCTCAGGAAAGCCTAAAATAAGCTCCTGTCTCACCTCCTGTCCAGTTGCAGCTTCCATATCCAGGAACAGGTCCAGGAGGGATCTCACAAGGCGGGCTGCTTTTGCCTTACTGATGGAGTTCAAAAAGGGGCGCACATATTTCAGAAGACCGCCAAGTTCTTAAAAATAAAACAGGGGGAAAGAACATGTTAAAGTCATTGTGGATAGAGGGGCAGACGACAGGTTTCAGTAATCATTTCACTAGTCCACTTCTCAGGCTTCCAGTTTACAAACTAGCCACATTAATGACAGGTGTAAAGTGTGGAGTATACTGAATGTGAACATGCACCAAAACATTGCCTCCAGAGAGCAGTGTATTGTGGGAGCTGGAACGCTCCATCAGATCAGGTCTCTTCATTCCAAGTAACAACTAAAAGCTGGATGTGAACAGACAGCGCTACTATAAACAATGTACACAAATGTTTTTCACAAAGTTACTGATACTTTACATAGACTTATAACAGTAAGGCCGGGTTCACACCACGTTTTTGCAATGCAGTTCCCGTATACTTTTTCAATTTGAAAACCGAACGGAATTGTATTGAAAACCATTGAAAATTGTATGACAAAAGATGCATCCGGTTGTGTCCGTTTTGCATCCTGTGCGGGTATTGTCAGGTTTTTTTTCCTTACCTAAAACCGCAGCCTACCACGGTTTTCTCGTCCGGGTGAAAAACTGTATTGAAACCGTATAAGTTTATTTTTAACATGGGAGTCAACGGGAACCGTACATAACTGTATATGCGTACAGTTCCATCAGTTTTTAACCATACGGTTTATGACTTTGCACAGTTTTTTCCTTGGAATTTCAATAAAACAAGCGAAACTTTATTCATAATGGAGTGAGAAGTTCAAAACGTATATGTTTTTTCTTAAAAACTGATACAACCGGACATTTTTCAAACCGTATATGGATTAAAATTTGTACACACGTTTTGATACAGTTTAGTCAGGTTTTGAAGAATCCGTTTTTTATCAAAAATCTGATACGGGAACTGTATTGCAAAAACGTGGTGTGAACCCAGCCTCACAAAAACAGTGTCACATACAGTACATTTTAAGTCAGATCTATCACAACTCCAGCTTTTTCTGCCCACACAAACAGATTGACAGCTTTCCATATACAGTAACCCCCCGACCTACGATGGCCCCGACATATGATAAAATCGACATACGATGGCCTCTCAGTCGGGGCCATCGCATTAACTGCTATCCGACAGCGCAAAATGCTTAAGCTGCTGTCGGATAGCAGTTTAAGCATCCCTGGCAGGTTCGCTTACCAATTCCCGATGCTCCGGGTCCACTTCGCGATCCTCCGGTGTCTTGCGCATCTTCTCCAGGGTCCGGGCCTCGCTTTCCGGCGTCGTTATTACGTCACTACGCACGCCGCGCAGCAGCGTAATAACGTCACCAGAAAGCGAGGCCCGGACCCTGCAGAAGATGTGGAAGAAGCCGGAGGATCACGAAGAAGACACCGGAGCAGCGGGACAGCATCCTATACTTTACATTGCACGGATCCCTCAACATACGATGGATTCGACAAACGATGGGTCGTTTGGAACGAATTACCATCGTATGTTGAGGGACCACTGTACAGTGGTCCCTTAACATACGATGGTAATCCGTTCCAAATGGACCATCGTTTGTTGAAACCATCGTATGTTGAGGGATCCGTGCAATGTAAAGTATAGGACAGTGGTCTACAACCTGCAGACCTCCAGATGTTGAAAAACTACAACACCCAGCATGCCCGGACAGCCAACGGCTGTCCGGGCATGCTGGGAGTTGTAGTTTTGCAACATATGGAGGTCCGCAGGTTGTAGACTACTGGTATTGGAGGTTATACTCACGTGTCCCCACCGCTTGTCACCGCTGCCCTGGATGTCGCCCTCCATCGCTGTCGACGCGTCCCCGACGCTCCGGAAAGGCCTCTGCTTCCCCGACATCCTCGCTCTCCGTCGCCGCCATCACGTCGCTACACACGCCGCTCCTATTGGATGACGGGACAGCGTGCGCAGCGACGTGATGATGACGATGGAGAGCACCGACGATGCAGGGGATCCCAAAGACGACGCACTGGTGCCCCGAGGACAGGTAAGTGATAGTCAGCGGACCACACAGGGCACCGTAAACGGCTATTCGACGGTGGCTGAAGCAGTCTGCGCTTCCGGATAGCTGTTTATGCGATGGCCCCGACATACAAAAGCATCGTATGTTGACGCTGCCTTTAACATGCAATGGCCTCTGAGAGGCAATCGCATGTTGAAATTATCGTATGTCGGGGCCATCGTAGGTCGGGGGGGGGGGGGGGGTGGTCACTGTACTTTATACACAGGGAAAGTAGTCAACCTAGAGTGGGCATGCTGCCCTCATACACAACAACTAGGGTTACACTAGCAGTGGATCACCAGTTGTTGCAAAACTAGGCATGCCTGGACAGCAAATGGCCGTCTAGGCATGCTGGGAGTTGTAGTTCCGCAAGAGGAAAATCTAAGTGAAAGCATTGCGATTTTACTTTAATTTATATCCGTTAAATATAACCCACAAGTTTATAAGAGTTATCAATAAAAGTTAAATTTTAAGTAAGTTCAAGAAAAACTACAAGCCATAAAGTGTAAGACAACTCCGTTCACTTAATGGGGTTATCCCCACAATTAACCTCTTTCCCTAGGTGATAACTAGCTGATCTTAGAGGGTCTAACTGATGGGACCACCACCAATTACAAGACTGGAGATCCACAGTCCCCCGCATGCTTTACTGCTGCGTCACTCATTCTTTTTGGGTCTTCATAACTTTGCTAAAGCCCCATAGTGAACAGAACATATACCGAGAGTATGGGCTGACAGATTTGAGCTCTGGTCACATGATAATTCCAGGGGTCAGACCCCCAAACAGCTAGCTATCCATTATCCTGTGGATAGGGAATAATCCCTTTAATACCCGACTACTACTAGTATTCGTTCTATATGAGAAAATTATCTTTATGAAAGGATATGAGGCCTATATTCCTAAAATAACATGATTATAAACACTGACAAGTAAGACAATGACTCGACATGCCAGTAACACAATTTGGCCATGAAGAAGTCTGTGATGCCATCTGTGCAGGCAGCATGGAGCCAGCCCCCCTCTTGCTGCTATTTATAAGTGCCCAGGAAGTGAAGGATGGGGTATAGATTACATGAGATAAATGCAATCTCATCCTATCATCACCGAAGTTGCAAAACTTTCACACAGATGGGACCCAAGAGATTGTCAACATGTCGGCCCATCAGCCTGACCACAATGGTCCCTGTATAAGTCCTCAGTGTAACTCCTAGTCCACGTCACAATATATTATTACAGGGGGCAGTCAGAACAGCATTACAACCCATCACAGTTACTACTAGGGGAGTGAATCGCCAAGAATTTGGCGATACGATTCGAATCGCGATACCAGTGTGGCGATTCGATATATCCCAATACCGTCTAGGTGATGATACAGCGCGATATATCCCGATTCTGTCTAAAAAACAATGTCTTTTACACTTTTATTAAAACTTTTTTTTATACACTTTAGTCTTTTAGGAATCATTAGATTCCTCAGACAGATGAATAGAGTTCTATTGAACTCCATTGGTCTGCGATCCATTGATAGAGCCTGGTCCAGCCAGGCTCTAGCAATGACAGAGCCACGGAGAGCAGGGAAGCAGAGGTAAGTCCTCCGGCTACCTGCACAGTGGATCGCCCGCCCGCGATCGTGCTGTGGGGGGGGGGGCGATCCACCACAGTAGCCCACCAGGGAGCATTCACAGATCCCTTTAGACGCTGCTATCAGCTTTGACAGTGGCGATCTAAAGGGTTAATAGCCAGCCGTGGCAATCTCCGCATGCTGGCTATTAGCGGCGGCCTCCGGCTACTGAGAACAGTCGGGGGCTGCAGAGTAGGGAGCAGGCAGGAGTCCGGAGCCCACTCCATACAGACTGCAGAGCACCGCATGCTGGATATTAGCGGCGGCCTCCGGCTACTGAGAACAGCCGGGGGCTGCAGAATAGGGAGCAGGCAGGAGTCCGGAGCCCGCTCCATACAGACTGTAGAGCACCGCATACTGGATATTAGTGGCGGTGATGCATCAGCGGCCCCCGGCTACTGAAATCAGCCGGGGGTCACAGAGTACGGAGTGGGCACGAGTCGGAGCCCGCTCTGTACACCCAGAGCGCCGCCGCGTCAGATCCGGCCTGCCCGGTTCCACAGATGTGGAACTTGTATCTCCTGATGCCCGGGACATGCTGTTCCGGGCGTCAGGAGATACAAATTTCACATCCCTAAAAGGATAGATTCAAAAATATTTTGGATCGATTCAGTATCGCCAAGTGAAAAATCACGATAATCGCGCAAATCGATTTTTTCTTACATCCCTAGTTACTACTGTCTGTAGTGAACACTAAAGGGTCCAGGCTTTTTAGGTTTTGCTCCACCCCTGTACATGAACTTCAGATCATCTTCTTTCAAATAAATGGGGATGGGATGTAATACCAGGTATAGCCTGTGAAACTGGTGGTGCTGTTTCTAGGGGGGTGAGAAGATAAAAATAAAATAAAAATAAAAAATAAAAAAAAGGCAGATTTTTTTCTTTTCTTTTTTTTAACCCTTTTAAGTGATGGATTTTACTGTATATGAAGAACATTGTTTTTCAAGGATATCTTCAGGTACAAGACAAAAAAGTAAACATCCATCTGTCCTGAGCTCACCTGCCGCTTGTCCGGTTTTGGCCAGAAGCCCACCCAATTCCAGGATGCTCTGCTCCTTGACACGTACGGCTTCCTCATCACTTTCCTGAATGTCTCGCTTCACTGCAAAGCAAACAAAGAGCTTCAAGTCACGGCGTCCGACTATCATATGGCACACAAGATATATACTTCCTTTATATAGACTCTTCACAGTAGATTATCAGTGAAATGTAACAAATATGGTGCCAATGAGAAGTAGAGTGGTTACCAATAGCAACCAGCTTCCAGGCTTTTTACAAAAAATGTAATCTGATTGGTCACTGCTCTGCTTTTTCATTGCAAAAGAGCATTGAGCAAATCGTGGGGGATCTAGCATCTTATCCCTTATCCAAAGTATAGCGGATAAGATGTCTCACCACAGGAGTCCCGCCCCTGGGGTCCCCCGCAATCTTGTATTCGCCACCCACCTGTTTGAGCTGCACGCCGCGGTGCCAGCTCACTAACAGCCGGGTGGCGACCACGGGGCCGGAGTATCATGACGTCACCCACCCCCGCTATGCATGTCTATGGGAGGGGGCATGACAGCAGTCACGCCCCCTCCCATAGACTTGCATAGCGGGGGCGGGGTGTGACGTCACAATATTCCGGCTCTGTGGTCGCCACCCGACTGTTTGTGAGCTGGCACCGCGGCGTGCAGCTCAAACAGGTGGGTGGCGAATACAAGATTGCGGGGGACCCCAGCAGCGGAACTCCACGGTGAGACATCTTATCCGCTATCCTTTGGATAAGGGATAAGATGTCTCAGGGCTGGAGTACCCCTTTAAAGGGTGTTTTTATCTTAGAAGTTGTTAGGAGGTGGGACACCCATTGGTGCTGAGAACAAAGGGGACCCAGCACATTCACCGTGGAATATTAAGACACACATGGATATCAAAATATCCCTCTAAGTTTCCAATAGTTTTTTTTGTCTGGCAGTTTTTGGAAAACTGTCACTGCTGGTTTTGAGCCAAAATATATATATATATATATATATATATATATATATATATATATATATATATATATATATGTATGTATGTGTATATATGTAGAGGTCACATTGCGTAACCACTGCGCAGAATCTGTCGAGTATTCTTCTAAGAGCAGACATACAGGGCTGCCTAAAGGTAGGGGTCACACATTGCATATATGCAGCGTATTTCACGCTGCGCACATTCCGCTGCTCAGTGTAAAATATGCTGTGTATTCTATGAACAGACACACAGGGCTTCCCCGTAGCAGCCCTGTGTGCGCAGTAAAGTTTGGAGGCGGAACCAGCATGTCACAGTCCCGTTGGCGTGCTGGCCCTGCCACCAAACCTCACGGCACACACAGGGCGGCCGCAGGGAAGCCACGTGTACTTGTTCATAGCAGAATACACGGCAAATTTCAGAGGAATTTGTTTGGCATAAAATACACTGCATATACACAATCTGTGACCCAACTTTAGGGTCTATTCACACGTGCATGAAATATGCGCAAGATTTGAAGCTGCAGATTTTAATATAAACTAAATGACTGAACGCAGATTCAAATCCTGCACAGGATACTGTATGTGTGAATACACCCTTAATGGTGATTACAATACAGAATTAAAAGGGTTATCCAGGAGATTTTTTTTTTTTTTTTTTTTATACATCCACTGGCTCCAAAAAGTTAAACAGCTTTGTAAATTACTTCTATAAAAAAAAAATATATATATATATCGTAATTCTTTCAGTACTTAATGGCTGCTGAAGTTGAGTTGTTCTTTTCTGTCTAAGTGCTCTCTGATGACACGTGTCTAGGGAACTGTCCAGAGTAGAAGCAAATCCCCAAAGCAAAACTCTTCTACTCTGTGCAGTTCCTGAGACAAGCAGAGATGTCAGCCTAGAGCACTGTTGTCAGACTGAAAAGAACAACTCAACTTCGGCAGCTGATAATTATTGGAAGGATTAAGATTTTTTAATAGAAGTCACTTACAAATCTGTTTAACTTTCTGGAGCCAGTTGATATAAAATTATTTTTCCTGAAATACCTCTTTAACCTCTTAAGGACGCAGGGCATACCTATACGCCCTGAATCTGCTCCCTTTCTATAAGCGGATCGGGCCTGGACCCGTGGCTAATAGCGCGTGGCACCGATCGCAGTGCCGCACACTATTAACTTTTTATACACGCCGTTCAAAGTTGATCACCGTATCTAAAGTGAAAGTAAACTACTACAAGCTAGCTAGTTCAGGACCACCGCTGCAAAATCACGGAGTCCCGAAATGCTGGAGGACACAAGGAGGGTCCCTACCTCCCTCCTAGGCATCCGATCGCAGAATGACTGTTCTGTGCCTGAGATCCAGGCATGAGCAGTCAAGCGGCAGAATCATTGATCAATGTTATCCTATGGGATAATAAAGATCAATGTAAAAGATCAGTGTGTGCAGTGTTATAGCCTCCTATGGAAGCTATAACAATGCAAAAAAAAAAAAAAAGTGAAAAACAAAATTAATAAAGATCATTTAACCCCTTCCCTAATAAAAGTTTGAACCACCCACTTTTACCATTTAAAAAAAAAAAATTATTAAACTGCACGGTCAATGGCGTATACGCAAAAAAATGTCCAAGTCCAAAATAGAGTATTTTTGGTCACATTTAATATCATGAAAAAATTAATAAAAAGTGATCAAAAAGTCAGATCAATATAAAAATGGTACCGCTAAAAACTTAAAAAGATCACTGCACAAAAATGAGCCCTCATAACACCCCATACGCAGAAAATTAAAAAAAAAAATTATAGGGGTCAGAAGATGACAATTTTAAACGTCTAAATTTTCCTGCATGTAGTTATGATTTTTTAACTGAATGAAAGCTGAGAAGAGCGGCTAGTATGGACAACAAGGCCAACGTTCTGTCTCAGATTTATTCTGATGGGAAGACTTGTAGTAATGAATTAAAGGGGTACTCCGGTGAAAACCTTTTTTCTTTAAAATCAACTGGTGGCAGAAAGTTAACCATATTTGTAAATTACGTCTATTAAAAAATCTTAATCCTTCCAGTACTTATTAGCTGCTGAATGCTACAGAGGAAATTCCTTTCTTTTTGCAACACTGATGACATCACGAGCACAGTGCTCTCTGCTGACATCTCTGTCCATTTTAGCAACCGTGCATAGCAGATGCACAGCATGTATGCTAAGGGCAGCATGGTGGCTCAGTGGTTAGCACTGCTGCCTTGCAGTGCTGGGGACTTGGGTTCAAACAACAACAAATAAAGCGTTATTATTATTATAATAATGTCAGCAGAGAGAACTGTGCTCGTGATGTCATCAGAGAGCATTTCAAAAAGAAAAGAATTTCCTCTGTAGTATTCAGCAGCTAATAAGTACAGGAAGGATTAAGATTTTTTTATAGAAGTAATTTACAAATATGGTTAACTTTCTGCCACCAGTTGATTTAAAAGAAAAAAAGGTTTTCACTGGAGTACCCCTTTAAGGTCCCGGGCTACAACTTTAGAGGTTTTGCTATGACTCTGCTCTGGATCAACACTCCATGACAATCAGAAGATGAAAGTAATGGATTTCTACCATCGTACAGAAGACTATAGCAGTGATTTCTTATAGCATTTAAAGGGAACTTGTCATCACATCATGCTGCCCGAGCTATTGGGTGGTCCCTGGTGGCATCTTCCTGCTCCACCAGCCTTGATGCCTTTCAACATCCAAACAGGAAGAGATTTATAAATCAGATCTTGTGGGCAAGAACCAGGGTGCCTGCATCTGTTGCAAAACTTCAATTCCCAGCATGCCCGGACAGCCGAAGGCTGTCCGGGCATGCTGGGAGTTGTAGTTTTGCAACAGAGAGGCACCCTGGTTGGGAAACATTGCCTTAGGGGGTAAAGCATGACAAGGATTCTTCCTCTGGTGTTATATAAATCTGTGATTCAAACTCTGCCCACTCGGGCCCTGTACTAAATATGACAAAATCCCATCCGTCACTAACTCATGGTTTGTTTTTTACATAAAGTTTCAATTTATAGTTTTCCCTGGCATTAGCGTGCCCAAATGACCCTTTTATTTTTATTTTTTTTTACTTCTGGTTTTGATAAATCGCCTCCAAAGAAAGTCAATATACAGGGATTGTGTTTTATTTATTCCAGTAATAAATAAATTTATATATATATATATATATATATATATATATATATATATATATATATAGGGCCTTCTCTATTCTTACTAGAGAAGTTACAATACAAAAACCGATATTGGTGCTCAACTTTCGCCCACGGCTTCAAAAAGTTTAAAGCCACCTCTGCTGTCACATGACGAAAAAAATAAAATAAAAAAAAAGTTATGGTAATTGGTATCGGCAAGTACTTGAAAAAAACAAAAAAAAAATATAGAAAAAGAATTATATATACACATTTATTCTCAGTTTAAAAAAAAAAAAGAAAAAAAGTTATCCGTACATCCCTAATAGTATCTGACGACCATTATCTCAGGTTATTCTATGGGTTGCCCCAAAAGGGCTGATCCATCTCATCAGGTATACCCCTGCTCTAATATGACTGGGTGGATACATTTACCCTTTATTACTATAAAAAAAAACTAGATATGGCAGGACCTACCTTTAGCAGTGATCCCCAACCTGTAGCTGTTGCTAAACTACAACTCCCAGCATGCCCTGACAGATGAAGGCTGAGAGTTGTAGTTTTGCAGCAGCCACAGGATGGGGAACACTGAGTAGGAATATATCTGTGTCCCAATACATATATTGCCAAGGCAAGGAACAATATATATGAGTGCCGGCTGTAGTGTAGGAGCCCATATATAAGAGTGCAGGAGCCCATATATAAGAGTGCAGGAGCCCATATATAAGAGTGCAGGCTGTAGTGCAGGAGCCCATATATAAGAGTGGAGGCTGTAGTGTAGGAGCCCATATATAAGAGGGCAGGCTGTAGTGTAGGAGCCCATATATAAGAGTGCAGGCTGTAGTGTAGGAGCCCATATATAAGAGTGCAGGCTGTAGTGTAGGAGCCCATATATAAGAGTACAGGCTGTAGTGTAGGAGCCCATATATAAGAGTGCAGGCTGTAGTGTAGGAGCCCATATATAAGAGTGCAGGCTGTAGTGTAGGAGCCCATATATAAGAGTGCAGGCTGTAGTGTAGGAGCCCATATATAAGAGTGCAGGCTGTAGTGTAGGAGCCCATATATAAGAGTGGAGGCTGTAGTGTAGGAGCCCATATATAAGAGTGGAGGCTGTAGTGTAGGAGCCCATATAGAAGAGTGCAGGCTGTAGTGTAGGAGCCCATATATAAGAGGGCAGGAGCCCATATATAAGAGGGCAGGCTGTAGTGTAGGAGCCCATATATAAGAGGGCAGGCTGTAGTGTAGGAGCCCATATATAAGAGTGCAGGCTGTAGAGTAGGAGCCCATATATAAGAGTGCAGGCTGTAGTGTAGGAGCCCATATATAAGAGTGCAGGCTGTAGTGTAGGAGCCCATATATAAGAGTACAGGCTGTAGTGTAGGAGCCCATATATAAGAGTGCAGGCTGTAGAGTAGGAGCCCATATATAAGAGTGCAGGCTGTAGTGTAGGAGCCCATATAGAAGAGTGCAGGCTGTAGTGTAGGAGCCCATATATAAGAGTGCCGGCTGTAGTGTAGGAGCCCATATATAAGAGTGCAGGAGCCCATATATAAGAGTGCAGGCTGTAGTGTAGGAGCCCATATATAAGAGTGCAGGCTGTAGTGTAGGAGCCCATATATAAGAGTGCAGGAGCCCATATATAAGAGTGCAGGCTGTAGTGTAGGAGCCCATATATAAGAGTGCAGGAGCCCATATATAAGAGTGGAGGCTGTAGTGTAGGAGCCCATATAGAAGAGTGCAGGCTGTAGTGTAGGAGCCCATATATAAGAGGGCAGGAGCCCATATATAAGAGGGCAGGCTGTAGTGTAGGAGCCCATATATAAGAGGGCAGGCTGTAGTGTAGGAGCCCATATATAAGAGTGCAGGCTGTAGAGTAGGAGCCCATATATAAGAGTGCAGGCTGTAGTGTAGGAGCCCATATATAAGAGTGCAGGCTGTAGTGTAGGAGCCCATATATAAGAGTGCAGGCTGTAGTGTAGGAGCCCATATATAAGAGTGCAGGCTGTAGAGTAGGAGCCCATATATAAGAGTGCCGGCTGTAGTGTAGGAGCCCATATATAAGAGTGCAGGAGCCCATATATAAGAGTGCAGGCTGTAGTGTAGGAGCCCATATATAAGAGTGCAGGCTGTAGTGTAGGAGCCCATATATAAGAGTGCAGGAGCCCATATATAAGAGTGCAGGAGCCCATATATAAGAGTGCAGGCTGTAGTGTAGGAGCCCATATATAAGAGTGCAGGCTGTAGTGTAGGAGCCCATATATAAGAGTGCAGGAGCCCATATATAAGAGTGGAGGCTGTAGTGTAGGAGCCCATATATAAGAGTACAGGCTGTAGTGTAGGAGCCCATATATAAGAGTACAGGCTGTAGTGTAGGAGCCCATATATAAGAGTACAGGCTGTAGTGTAGGAGCCCATATATAAGAGTACAGGCTGTAGTGTAGGAGCCCATATATAAAAGAGTGGAGGCTGTAGTGTAGGAGCCCATATATATAAGAGTGGAGGCTGTAGTGTAGGAGCCCATATATAAGAGTGCAGGCTGTAGAGTAGGAGCCCATATATAAGAGTGCAGGCTGTAGTGTAGGAGCCCATATATAAGAGTGCAGGCTGTAGTGTAGGAGCCCATATATAAGAGTGCAGGCTGTAGAGTAGGAGCCCATATATAAGAGTGCAGGCTGTAGTGTAGGAGCCCATATATAAGAGTGCAGGCTGTAGAGTAGGAGCCCATATATAAGAGTGCAGGCTGTAGTGTAGGAGCCCATATATAAGAGTGGAGGCTGTAGTGTAGGAGCCCATATATAAGAGTGGAGGCTGTAGTGTAGGAGCCCATATATAAGAGTGGAGGCTGTAGTGTAGGAGCCCATATATAAGAGTGGAGGCTGTAGTGTAGGAGCCCATATATAAAAGAGTGCAGGCTGTAGTGTAGGAGCCCATATATAAGAGTGCAGGCTGTAGTGTAGGAGCCCATATATAAGAGTACAGGCTGTAGTGTAGGAGCCCATATATAAGAGGGCAGGCTGTAGTGTAGGAGCCCATATATAAGAGGGCAGGCTGTAGTGTAGGAGCCCATATATAAGAGTGCAGGCTGTAGTGTAGGAGCCCATATATAAGAGTGCAGGCTGTAGTGTAGGAGCCCATATATAAGAGGGCAGGCTGTAGTGTAGGAGCCCATATATAAGAGTGCAGGCTGTAGTGTAGGAGCCCATATATAAGAGTGCAGGCTGTAGTGTAGGAGCCCATATATAAGAGTACAGGCTGTAGTGTAGGAGCCCATATATAAGAGTACAGGCTGTAGAGTAGGAGCCCATATATAAGAGTACAGGCTGTAGTGTAGGAGCCCATATATAAGAGTACAGGCTGTAGAGTAGTAGGGCCCCTCTATGTTCCCCCAGCATGTGTGCAGTGATCACGTGAGCCCCCGGGCCTGCCATCTCCATCACATCCCCAGCACCGGCCATACCTCCCCATATACATTTATAACAATGGCATACTGTCAGCCCTGTAGGCTCCATGCTCCCCCCACGCACAGCCGGTCCCTCCGCTCTCCTCCCGCCTCCCCCGGCGGCTCCCCTCACCTATAGACTGCAGGATGTCTATACTCGCCGCCCGATCCGTCACCACCATTTCTTGCGCTCTCTGGAACTCGATCACAGCCGCTGTCGCCATCTTGCCCTATTCCTGCACCCTGACACAGCTCTTCCGGGCCGGAAGTAGCGGTGCCGGAAGCTCACCCCCTCCTCCCTCAGCGCGAGCCTGTTCCGGGGGACACCGCGGGGGCTCTTGGGAAACGTAGTTTACAGACAAGATAAAGGCGTGGTTAGCGGAGAACGTCACGAGCTGTGGTGTGTATGGCGCAGGGGGCGCCCTGGTTTGTCAGCTCATGTTACACAACATGGAGGCATGATATCAACTTTTTTTATAGCTACGTTCTTATTTATCAGATTTAAAAAAACGTCACTAAAAACTGCCTACTCAAACATTAGTTGTTTTTGCGTTTAGTGAGAGAGATTTATTAAAACCTGTCCAAAATAAAAGTTGCTGAGTTGCCCATAGCAACCAATCAGATTGCTTCTTTCATTTTTCAGAGGCCTTTTCAAAAATGAAAGAAGAGATCTGATTGGTTGCTATGGGCAACTCAGCAACTTTTCCTCTGGACAGGTTTTAATAAATCTCCCCCAGTGAGTTTTAGTATAGTTCTTTTTATCCTTTATTCTTTTATGTTTTTTTTTATTTGATTTTTTTCGTTTTTTTTAACCTGCTTCTTTCTCATTACAGGTCGTGATTTTTTTCATTAGGGAACTCAAGGATTTCCGTTGATTGGATGGGAAAAGGCAGAAAAACTCCAATGTTAAATCTACAATGCATATTTTTTGGAGTCTAGAACTCTATGGGGGAGATATATCAAAACCTGTGGAGAGAAACGTCCAGTTGCCCATAGCAACTAATCAAATCGCTTCTTTCACTTTTAATAAGGCCTCTGGAAAATAAAAGAAGCAATCTGATTGGTTGCTATGGGCAACTGGTCATCTTTTCCTCTGCACAGGTTTTGCTAAATCTCCCCCATGTCACTAACATCTGCCCAAATTTCTTTTGCACAAAAAAAATAAAAAAATGCTGTGGGGCAAATGTAGCATTTTTTTGAGTGGTTTTACCAGTGAAATGTCCATTCTGATTGGTCAGATCTTCCAGCCACTGACATGTTTTACACATCTGGACTATCCGTAACATTGTATGTTGAGTCTGGTCTCATGTTACAATGGGCCAGTAAAGACCTGAGGCCATATTAATGATATTGTAACCTGAGGCCATTGTAAGTTGAGGGAGCACTGTAACAGTTTGTAATTATAATGCATTTTGGGCCTTTAGAAAAGATTTTAAAAGACTGATAACCCTTTTAATTTTTCATATTTCTGTGGTAAAATGAAAGTTGAGTTCTCATTGGGACTACAAGACAGCTTGATAAATCTCCCCCCTGTGATAGTAAGTGCCATAGAAAATAAATGATGTGGTGGCCAAGTACGTGCACTGCTGCTCCATTCACTTAGGGATCAATTGACCTCTGTTTTCATGATCGGTGAGGAGTCTGACCAATGGGACCTACACTGATCACAAGAATGGAGGTCAGTTGTCCGCACAGGCTGAACCACAATTCCATTCACTGTCTATGGGTCAACGCTGAACAGTCCCATAGACAATAAATGAAGCAGTGGTTAAGCCTGTGCCTATAGTTGACCTCCATTCTCTTCAGTGTACGTCCCATCGGTCAGATCCCCATCAATCATCTATCCAGGGATAGGGATTACTTTTAGGCCGGACTCTACAGAATCTCCGGCTGGACGAAATCCAGCGGGAAACTGGTTTTGGGCCAACTTTCCTTAGTTCCGCCATGCAGGGTAGCCCTCTTCTTCTGCTTGCTAGATCCCCATCTGTGCTGCTGGTAAGATGTAAGGGCAGTGTTAATATCTAATAATACCTTGTTTTTCCTTAGTCCTAACAGCAGCACACAAATATCCCTCCCTATTATGTTTTTCTGCTTGTTATGACACAGTGGACTGGGATGATCTCTCCTTTTTTAAGGAGAAGAATTGTTTATTAGTTATAAATGTGTTTTCATAAATTTTATTTCAATACATTTCCTCCACCCTACCAGGTCACGCGGGTGGAATTCTCCCTCTGCTGTTAGGACTAAGGGAAAACAAATAATCGCTAGAAATTACCAACTGACATTGGTTTCTGCACCAATCTCCTGTCACACCTATATACTAAAGTCAGTTTCATAGGAAGCTAATTGATCTACTAGAATGTAGGAAAAAATTGGAGAATCTGAGGAAAAATCTTTCAAATACAAGAGATTATACAAACCCTTTGTTTGAAGATAAAGCACAGGTTACTTCAATAAAAATAAGCAAAAAAAAAAAGTGCTCACTTTAGTGGATATTCAGGCTTGGTGCAGTTCACCACTGTCTTCTGCTCAAGCTGTATGGTGCAGGAAGCTGAGATCTATGCTGCTATTTGCAGGGCCTTTGCTCCGAAGGACCACTTTGTCCATGTTCTATGCATTGGGAGCATCATGGCTCTGGGTTTGAAGAGTTAAACGGCCTATCCCTTGTTTCACATCTCTAGTATAAGCAGCAGAACTGGTTGGCAGCTGCTTATTCTTTCCTCCTACACAAGGATTTAGAGACAAATTGAGCCTATCCATTTCTGGTACAATCACGGGCTGAGTGTGACTCCGTATAGGAACTAGCTCATCTGCTGGCTATCTTGCCTCGCTACTGTATGTTTTAAAGGGGTTATTCCAAAATTAAGTTATCACCTATCCACATAATAGATAACCGTAGGGATAGCCATTCTGTTTTTATATATGGAGCAGATTGCATCTATGTATTATCACTTTTTGGGTGATTCCCATTCATTGACAGCCCCGTGGGAATGAATGGAGTGCACCTAGAAAGTAAACAACTTAACTGTAAAACAAACCGAAATCTTTGAGGGGGAAAGAAAAAAAATAACACACTATGACCTGGTTGCATAAGTGTGCACACCCTTAAAGTAATATTTCGTTGAAGCTTCTTTTTAAAGAGGAACTCCGGGATATAACAACTTATCCCCTATCCTAAGGATCGTGGGGAGGCCGACCGCTGGGGCTTCCCGCAATCTCCCGAACGGAGCCCCGGCTCCCTGCATGAAACAAGCATTTTCGACCACAGCACGAAGCTGCGGCTGACACGCCCACGCCATGCAGTTCTATGGCAGAGCCGGAGATTGCCGGAAGAAGCGCTCCGGGGCGTGTTGGCTGACGTTTCGTGCTGTGGTCGACACGCCCCATTCATGCTGAGAACCGGGGCGCTGTTCGGGAGATGGCAGGGGGCCCCAGCGGTCGGACACCCCACGATCTAACACTTATCCCCTATCCTTAGGATAAGGGATAAGTTGTTTACATCCCAGAGTTATCCTTTGTGCCCACTCTTCCTTCCAAATCTGTCATATTACGAGGGCATCTCCTGTGCACAACCCTCTTCAGATCACCCCACAGATGTTCAATTGGATTAAGGTCTGGGCCATTCCAAAACATTAATATTTTGTGGATTTGGATGTGTGCTTTCGGTCATTGTATTGTTGAAAGGTGAACTTCATCTTTAGCTTTCTAATGGACTGTACATAATTCTCTCCTCCCCAAGGCCCTGGTTTCAGCTGAAGAAAAAGCCCCAAAGCATGAGGCCCCATGCTTCACTGTGGGCATGGTGATCATTGGGTGATGTGCCATGTTGTTTTTGAGCCAAATATATCTTTTGCAATTATGGACAAAAAGTTCAAACTTTGTTTCATCAGACCATAACACATTTTTTCACATGCTTTTGGGAGACTTGATGTTAGTTTTTGCAAACTTCAGCCAGGTTTGGATGTTTTCCTTTGAAAGAAAAGGCTTCTTTCTTGCCACCCTACCCCATTTATATGAAGAATATGGGAGATTGTTGTCACATGTAGCACGCAGCCAGTACTTGCCGGAAATTGCTGACGTTACTTTTATATTGCAGTAGGCCTCTTGGAAGGCCCCCTGACCAGTTTTCTTTTTGTCTTCTCATCAAATTTGACATCCAGTTCTTGGTAATGTCTCTGTTGTGCCATATTTCCTCCACTTGTTGATGAGGTCTTCCCTGTGTTCCATGGTATTTCTGATGCTTTGGAGATTCTTTTGTACCCTGTACTCCTGACTACTATCTTCCAACAATGAAATCTCTCTGAAGATTTGGGGAGATTTATCAAACATTGTGCAGAGGAAAAGTTGACCAGTTGCTCATAAGAACCAATCAGATTGCTTTTATTTTTCAGAGGCCTTTTTAAAAATTAAAGAAGTAATCTGATTGACCAGTTGCCCATGGCAACAAACTTTTCTTCTGCACAGGTTTTGATAAATCTCCTCACACTTTTGCTCTGAGATGCAACTAAGCAAATGTCCTACTAATCCTACAAGAACAGTTGAACTTTATTTTTTTACTAGCTGAGTACCCGGTGTTGCCCAGTTTTTCCTACTTAATCTTTGTGGGGGAGAAAAAGCAACATAGGAGAAATTATTTGTCCTCATATCCCATCCTCATATCCCTACCCAATATCCTGAGCTCATTTCCGTCCTTATATCCCGTCCTCATTTCCCGCCCTCATATCTCATCCTAATATCCCATCCTCAGGTGGAGCTGAGTTGTGATGGTGATTGTAGGCCGAAAATAGAAGGAGGCGTGGTTTTCTGCATGTGGGCATGACTTGCAAGCCGGACCAATGCACAAAAAGGTTAGAAAATAAAAGGGGTGTGGCATAAATGGTGGGTGTGGCTTTGCAATACAGGGTGTGGCATGTGGAAGGGGTGTGGCTGGACTGATGTATTCACCAGGAGATTCAGAGCAGAACTTGGAGTAAGGTACTGGAAGTCCTATATACTTTTATGGGACTTAAAGGGGTACTCCGTTGCTTACACATCTTATCCCCTATCCAAAGGATAGGGGATAAGATGCCCGATCGTGGGAGTCCCGCCGCTGGGGACCCCCACGATCTTGCACGCAGCACCCCGTTTGTAATCAGTCCCCGGAGCGTGTTCGCTCCGGGTCTGATTACCGACGACCACAAGGCCGGCGGCCTCCGCCCCCGTGTGATGTCACGCTCCGCCCCTCAATGCAAGCCTACGGGAGGGGGCGTGATAGCTGTGTCCTGATATTGTCCTGTCCACCTCTGTCCGTGTCAGGAACTGTCCAGAGCAGCATAGGTTTGCTATGGGGATTTTCTCCTGCTCTGGACAGTTCCTGATGCGGGCATCAGGTGTCAGCAGGGAGCACTGTGGACAAGACAAAAAAGAAATTCAAAAAGAAAATAATTTCCTCTGTAGCATGGAAGGGTAAAGATTTTTTAATAGAAGTCATTTACAAACTTTCTGGAGTGCCCCTTTAAGGTCTCATTCCTCCCTGCAAGTTTTCCCCCCCAGACCAGTACTCTCCCTTGTAGAGCACCAGCGTGGCCTGTAACGGTGGGCCTTGCTCACATGCGGAATGCTACACCTGTCTGCTTGTCTCAACCTACACTCAGACTACAAGGCACCATGGATGCTGACCATGCCAACCCTGCAGAAGCCCTGAAGACGTCTGAAACAGTATGTACAGTTGTTTTCCACCTATTTGCCTTCTTGCTACTGTGTATTTGTGGGGTCTCTCTCTGTCCCTTTTTTTTCTAAGGGTTCAAGGAGCCTCTGAGAAGGGAGAAAGGAGATAAGAGGGAGCCAAGAGTTGTGCAGTGTGCTGTATTTCTTTACGTATCAAGTATAGGTGCTAAATCAGTAACATCTGTGTGGGCCTTAGTAATGAGAAGTCTGCTATGATGCAAGACATTAAAGTGTACCTGTCATAGTGCAAAAAAAAGACAAAAAGTGATATGTTACTCAGGACCCAATCCTGATCATGTGCATATAATTTTTATGTGTCTCGGACCTATATATCCAGAGATATAAGCATTTATCTGCTGGTGAGTTACTTTTTCATTGTGCAGGCTGGAGGGGTCGTGTCAGTCTGTCTCCCTCACAGGAGCAAGCGTGTGCAGTCAGCCAATCAGTACTCTCTACTCTGTAACCCTTTCCTCTCTGGTTTTATTCTGTGTCATGTTACATGGAGAAAGATACTTGGAGCTTGCCTGCAGTAATCAGAAGACATTATGGTGAATTCATAACAGGATAAAATGTATAAATATAAAAATAGATCTTTATAAAATTAGCGCAAGGATTTTTTAGATAAAAGTACAGCATTTTTATGAATACATGTTCTATCTGTTTTATCTTCTCCTAGTAAAGCTGGATGCTAATCAGCATAGCTGTCACTATGTGTGTCATTCATCTTTCACAGACTCCTGAATTTCTGATCAACTTCTTTGTCATTCAGGAGTCCGAGAAAGCTTTGACTATTTCAGCATGCTGGGAGTTGTAGTTTAGTGACAACTGAAGCTGCAATGTTTGTAAATAACTGTGTTAGAGCAGTGTTGCCTCCAGCTGTTTTAAAACTACAGCTCCCAGCATGTCCACACATCCTTTATCTGTAGTTTTGCATACACAATAGAAATCTCTCCTATACTGGATGCTTTACGGCCGGTATCCAGTATGCTGTAAAATCTAGACTAGTCTGTCTGGCTTAAAGACAGGCGACCCCTAGTTGTGGCTATTTTGAGCTTGAATTTCAGGTGAAATTTTACATTTTTTTTTTTAGTGTCAAACAGATCAAATTTATTAAGAAAGTCAGGTAGCAATACAGAGACATAGGCAATATTCGGGATACAACCCGAGCATGTAAAATGCAAACAAAAACAGTAACCGTATAACCGGTCGTGTATAAAGCATGTAATGGTAGTACAGCACAGTACTCATGACAGAAGAACTAAACGCATACACTAAATAATAGGTTATGAGACAGACAAGGAATATCTAATCTCCGGGCAATACGACGAAGAAAACCATGGGGACCATATCTTGTCAAAGCTATCTAAGGTGTCAGTACGTATAGCATTAATCCGTTCAAAGAGCATAATTTGGTTAATCCTATCCAGGACTCTATCTACTGAGAGGACTGGAGACTTCCAGTTACCTGCAATGTGGATCCTGGCTGCCAACAGTATGAATTGAGCCAGTCTGAACTGACTGTTGGGCATCCTGCACGGCCGCCTGCTAAAGAGACAAAAGGTGGGAAGGAAAGGACAGCGGGACGAAAGCACAGAGCGTAGAATAGCAAGAATTGAAGTCCAGAAGGATCTAACCATGTCGCATGTCCACCACGTGTGGAGCATGGTACCCATTGCAGAGCAGCCCCTGAAGCAAGTCGGAGGGACAGAGGGAAACATAGAGTGAAGGCGGGTCGGGACAAAGTAAGCTCTATGTAATATTTTTAGTGATGTTTCGGTAAGGGACACCTGCCAGCTACCCCTACTTAAAACATCGCAGCACTCTTGCCAGGGGCATTTCAATCTGCAGGTCTGCCTCCCACTGTCTCATGAAGGCTAGCTTGGTGTCGTGTGGGGGGGAGTTGAGAAGACCATATATGATAGCCAGTATCCCCCTCCTAGAGGGTGAATATAAAAGAAGGCGTTCAAACCTAGTCAGCTGGGGGATGATGCTTGTCGGGAACAGGGAATGTAAATAGGATAATATCTGGCATGTGCGAAAATGTTCTGAAGGAGGAGGTGAGTATTGTGATCTAAATTCATCCAAGGTGAGGAGTCTACCTCGTCTATGAAAATGATTGATAATGTTGAGTGAATGTTCCGACCACAAAGAAAAGCTGGAGGAGGCCAAGCCAGGGGAAAAAGAAGGATTATGAAGAATAGGGATCATAGGGGAAGGACAAGATTGTAAAGAGAAACGGACCAACCGCCAAAGGGACAGGGAATGTAAGGTAAGTAGAGCTGAGTAGGGAACGTATTTGGCCACCGAAGGGGTTGACCACAGCAAAGAAGAGAAGGAGTGAGGGGAGATAAGTGAGGATTCCAACTCAACCCACAGCGGGACCTCCCCATCCGCCATGAACCAGGCCAGCTGGCTCAGTCTAGCAGCATAATAGTACTTTGCAAAGTTAGGAACTGATAGCCCACCTAGACGCTTATGAAAATACATAACATTACATGCTATCCTAGGACTCCTTGACTTCCAGATGAATTTGAAAACATCAGATTGAAGGGATTTGATCTCCGCTGTTGAAACCGGGACAGGCAGGGTGCGAAACAAATATAACAATCTGGGTAAAACTACCATCTTAATAGCATGCACCCTGCCTATCCAGGACAAATAAGGCAAATCCCAAGAGCGGAGATCCTGTCTGATCGCTCTAAATAATGGAGGGTAGTTAGCACCATAAAGGGAGGCAATCTCCGGGGTAAGATGCACCCCTAGATAGGAAAGGGCTCTGGTAGGGGGAGGGAAATCAAAGTTCAGGGAGATGAGTTTTTGTGTCAGGGAGGGCGTGTTCAGGTATAGGGATTCTGATTTAGAGGGATTAATCTTCAGACCAGAGAGGGTAGTAAAGTCAGATAAAACAGAAAATAAATTAGAGAAGAGAGTGGATGAGAGAGTGACAGTAAGAGGTCATCGGCAAAGAGGTTTAATTTATACATGGAAGGGCCAATGGTGATCCCCAGAATCGAGGGGGAGTCCCTGCTCAGGGTGGCCAAAGGCTCCATGATCAAGGCGAAGAGGGCCGGGGAAAGTGGGCAGCCCTGTCGGGTGCCTCGCCCTATCCGAATAGGTTTAGGAGAAGATGTGGGCAATTTCAGAATGGCTGAGGGGGCTGAATACAAGAGCTTAAGAATGTGGACAAAGGAGCCCCCGAAGCCCATCACCTCTAAAACCCCCCATAACAAGGTCCAGGAAACGCTATCGAAAGCTTTTTCGATATCCAGCGATAATAACATAAGAGGGGATGAGCTAGCTGAGGCCCAGTGTACAACATCCAGAACCTTTCGTATGTTATCAGCGGCCTGTTGGCCAGGAATGAAACCCAGCCTGCGTGCAAGAATGGATGTCAAAATTTTAGTATCAAGATTGATCAGGGAGATGGGTCTATAATTAGAAACAATGGAGGCATCTTTATTGGGTTTGGGAATAACCAATATTAGTGCATCTAAATATTCTGAGGGGAGGGAGGGGGCCCGATTTAAGTGATTAAACAATGAAACTAAATGGGGAACAAGGAGGGAGGAAAATTTTTTATAATTTTGGGCCGACATGCCATCAGTACCTGGGGCCTTGCCTAATTTCAGGGAGGATATGGTGTCCGATACTTCCTCGTATGTTATAGGGGCATTAAGAGAGTCAACGTCTATGGCAGTGAGAGTGGGGAGGGAAAGAGAGCGGAGGAAAGAACGGAGGCGAGAAAACTATTGCGGCGGAAGGTCCATAGGGGAATAAAGGCGAGAGTAAAAAGAAAAGAACGTGTCATATATGCGGTCCGGATGTGAGGTGTGAGAGCCAGGACGCAGCTGGATGGAGTGGACATAATTGAGTCCCTGATGCAGCATCCGCGCAAGCAGTTTGTCAGGCTTATTCGCATACCTGTAGTACTTCGCGTTAGTCCAGCGTAAAGCCTTCTCAACGTTATGGGAGAGCACCGCATCCAGCCGCAATCTGGTCTCCTTAAGGGCCCTGGTGAGGTATAGGGAAGGATTCCTTTGATGGGCTATAGTCAATCTAGCAAGTTTGTCTTGCAACGTATGGTGATGCCTGTTTCGAGCCCGTTTCATCCCAGACGCCAAAGATATCAACCTCCCCATGACATAGGCTTTGTGGGCCGACCACACACATATTGGGTTGGCGTGCGGGGTGGCATTAAGAGAGAAATAATGGGCCAAATCTTCCGAGATTGACTGCTTGACCACAGGGTTTGACAACAGAGCCTCATTGAGCCTCCATTTGAATGGAGTAAGCGGCCTACCCACGAAGTCAAGGTCAACATATACCACGTCGTGGTCAGACCACGACGAAGCAATATGTCGAGCATATAATAAATTTGGCGGGGAGGGTGTGTTGTGTAGAATCCAATCAATCTGTGTGTAGTGTTTTTGTGATGGGGAATAGTAGGAGTAGCCCCTAGTAGGGCCATTATGTTCCCTCCAAGCGTCAGCTAACTGAAGAGACCTGAATGTGGAGCAGAGTCTGCGCTCTAGGACCCTAGATCTAGAGAAGGGGGAGGGAGAAGACCTGTCCAGTGAGCTATTAAACACAAAATTGAAATCACCCACCCAGAGTAAAGTATCATAGGAGTAAGAGAGAAGGAGAGAGCAGAGAGAAAAGAAAAACGAAATTGAGCAGGCACACTACAGGGAGCCCAACAGCAGCACATATCTACCATCCTTGTCACTGTGCACTCGGTCAACTTCTAGGGGAAAATTATTATGGAGACAAATTAGAACACCCCTACATTTAGAAGTAAAAGAAGATACATAAAACCTGGAAAAACGTGAATGGAAATAGGAAGGCTGAGACAAAACTGTGAAATGAGTCTCTTGGAGACAGAGAACATCAGGTTTATGCACAGTATAGTCACGGAATGCCTTCCGCCTCTTAGCCGGGGAGTTTAACCCCCTGACATTATGTGATAGAATTCTACACATTGCAATGAGAATGGAGATCGCTCAGGCAAACATAACCATCATCCATGACTAGCAAGGCTGTATAGAGTAATCCACGAACAAACAAAAAACAAGACAAACGAACACAACAAAAAACAGAAAAGTCCAAGCGGAAAGCCGAGCCCCATATTACTGAGGATCGGCATACTTCCATCCTCAGCCGAGGTCGTGGGGTGCACAAATCCAGACTCGCCAGCCTCCGCCAACAGGGACAAGTCCCGGAGAAAGAACAACAAAAAACAGAGGAAACGGTCACAGTCAGGTGGTCTCCGCATTTCCCATGCATCTTCTCGATTTGCGCCTTGGTGAGGGGACTTGCGTCCAGATACGGGACGGTCTCGGTGCTCTCTGGGGTAGAGCAGGTGCCGGAGGTGTATCAGGTTCAGTCCATGCAATGTCCTCCTTATCCAGCGCCTCCCGCGCTTCGGACAGTGTCCGCAACAGGTAAGAACGTCCCTTATGTTGGAAGATAAAGAAAAAGGGAAGCCCCACTTGTACTTGATATTCTCCCGGATAAGGGCGAGAGTTATATGGCGAAAGGAGCGGCGCCTCTCGAGTGTAGAAGGGGAGAGGTCTGAGTTGAGGCGCACGTCAGCAGACATGCCCGGCAGGGCCGTCAGGTTACGGACCGCAAATAGAAGAGGGTCCCTCACCTCAGTATAATGGAGTCTGAGAATCACATTACGGGGGAGTGCGGAGGAGCGGGGCCTGCCCAGTCGCAACAGTGGCTGTCCTGTCCATACGCAGCAGTTCTGGCTCGTACTGCGGTAGTAGGGCCTGGAACATGGAATCCACAGTAGATTTCAGGTTGGTCTCCGACTCCGGTAGGCCGCGAATGCGGATATTCGCCCTGAGAGAGCGATTTTCTAAGTCCTCTAGTTTCAATTCCATAGACAACAATTTGGCAGCTTGTGAGTCTATGTCTCTGCGGTCCGCATCCACTATGTCGGTCAGGTCATCAAGCTTATTCTCATTTTCAGAGACGCGCTGACCTAAGTCCTGTAGCTGTGCCGCGATATAAGCCACCGCTTTCTGCAGCTCTGCCTGGAATAGTTGCTTGATGTGGCAAAACATTTCAGCGGGAGACATCTGCTCAGAGTCGGGTTCACCCTCTTCCTCAGATGCCATTTCAGAGCGGGGTGGAGAGGCGCCCGCCGCCATATTGGTGCGATGCGAGGCCTTGAAAAAGTCCGGTATGGACTGCGATAGACGTTGCAAGAGCGGCTTGTTGCAGGACCTACCGGACCGGGGCATATCCAGATGTAATCAGGGTGAGACTTATTGTCGTAGGAGCCCTTAGGGCGCTAAGAGAGGCTTGTAAAGGCGAGTGTGGCGCGGAGCTCACATTACCAACGTCCCTTCCGGTGAGCCGCACGCATGCGCCCCCCTTAATTTTTTTTTTTTTTTAACACATGTATATTGTGAAATGTCATATTATAATGAGTTCTGCAACATATGAAAAGTTTTTAACAATCACAGTGCCTCTTTAAGCCTTCATTAGGGAGGAGATTTGCTCCTCTGGCTGGAAACACTTATCAATCAGGCCCTAGTGCTGGGACCTAACATCTCCTTGGGCTGTATTTACACACCGATTCCATCCAGAATTCAGTCTCATTCACTTCAGCGGACTCTGTCAATGTTTTTGCAGAATTTGGAATGCAGACTTTCTGCAGCAGAAAATTTGCTGTGTGAATGGGAATCCATTCACCTCAATGTTAACTTTATGTGGCCGTATTTCTGAGCTGAATTTTCTCAGGATTTTGCCTTGTGAACATAGCCTTAAGGTATGTTCACACTACAGATTATGAACGGAATCTCCGCTCGCAGAATTCCGCGAGCCGAGATTCCATTCTGGCGGCCGCCGCAATACTTCGGCGGTAGGGCTTTGCGGCACTGCGCCGTCATCATTGACGGCTACGCAGTGTTCGCAGACTTCTGCACAAAGAATGGACATGTTCTTTGCTAGCGCGGTACAATTTCAGCGGCGGAATTGTCCGCCGCTGAAATTCCGCAGTGTGAACGGGTCTCGCGGAAACCCATTCACACTGATGTTTATGTTCACAGCACGTAATTCCGTTTGCGGAATTACGCTCACGGAATTCCGTGGGAATAACATAGTGTGAACATAGCCTTAGAGTCCTCTTCTGATTCTGACGACACCCCTGTTGCTGCTGGTGTATCCTCAGAGTCAGTATTGGGAGAAGGGGAAAGGGAGGACGCTGACCCAGAAATGGTAATGGTACTATTCTGACTCAGATAACATAGTCCACAGGCTGTAATACTATGGATATTGAGGAGGAGTACAATGCTGTTCAATCAAAGATGAAATGTCTGCACAGTGGCTCAGTGCTGACAGTCTTGCAGTGCTGGGATTCTTGGTTCAGATCCCACCATGGACAACATCTGCAAGGAGTTTGTATGTTCTCCATGTGTTTGCAGGGTTCCCTCAGGGTTCTCTGGTTTTCTCTCACACTCCAAAATATACTGATAAGCGGTGAATTAAGATGAAAATGTACATCTTCCTTTAAAGATGTCTGCCATACTAGGGCCCCATGGACTATAGGTCAGAAGGGTTACTTTGAGGTTGTATAAGACAAGAGCTATCTCCATTTAAGCTAACATTGAGGCCACATCTGTAGCAAGAGCAATGTTCATTTGCACCAACTGGGGGACCAATGTAGAAGGGTACCCCAAGGGATCAAATATTAGGATCCTCTTCCCTTTTGGAAATGGCTTCAGTATCTTTGGTTGATGCCTCTGCAGAATTAAAGGGGTACTCCCGTGGAAAACTTTTTTTTAATAAATCAACTGGTGCCAGAAAGTTAATCAGATTTGTAAATTACTTCTGTTAAAAAATCTGTATCCTTCCAGTACTTTTTAGGGGCTATATACTACAGAGGAAATACTTTACTTTTTAGATTTCTCTGATGTCATGACCACAGTGCTCTCTGCTGACCTCTGCTGTCCATTTCAGAAACTGTAAAGAGCAAGAGAAAATCCCCATAGCAAACATATGCTACGCATGACAGTTACTAAAATGGACAGCAGAGGTCAGCAGAGAGCACTGTGGTCATGACATCAGAAAAATCTAAAAAGTAAAGCATTTACTCTGACGTATACAGCCCCTAAAAAGTACTGGAAGGATTAAGATTTTTTAATAGAAACAATATTCAAATCTATTTAACTTTCTGGCACCAGTTGATTAAAAAAATAATAATAAGTTTTCCACGGGAGTACCCGTCAATAAGGTTTGCCGCCAGATCCTTTTCCTTGTCCAACTGGGTCCACTGTGTACTCTGGCCTTAGGCTAGTCTGGAGACACTGTATATAGCTTAAATAAAAAAATAAAAAAACTTTTTTCAGCTGTTTGGGCCAAAGTTGGACAAGATACTAGAGGATGCCATGGATATGGTAAAGGAATTTCCAGGCGATAAAGCCCTAAAGAATTTTAGTCCTTTCAGGACAACAAACGTCTTTCGAGACATTCTGCTTCAAAAGGGGAAAAATGGGTCATTGCAGCTACCCCAGAGGTTAAAGGGAGGAATTTCATTCTAATCTCCAACTATAGTTCCGCTGGGATGGGACTGGGATTGGACTCCTTTTTAATTTGAGGGCCAGTGTGTGACCCCAGACCCTTAGGCTCTACAGGTTGTATAGCATGTTTAAAAAATATTTTTTTTCTGGATATGTTGTCTTAGGGGCCTTTCTTATGTGTTAAAGAGATAAAGGACACATACTAATGTATTGTGGAGTCGGGGTGCAATGCAGGGTAGATGTAGGGCAGATGTTATGGCCCAAGCGGCAGATGGTATTAACCCCTTCTTGTCGTGACTCCAGGGCATGGTTTAGCCTTAACCACCCGAAGGTAATACCGCTAATCCTGGGTTAGGCAGGGGCAATGAAGACACCAACACCAGATTAAGGATAACGGCAGCTTTACTGACGCAAGACAGGTGATATAGTCTTTGCAGTACAGCTAAATATCCCAGGGAGGTGACCAGTGACACAGGGGGACCTCGCAGGCTTGCTGGGACTTGCAGTAGTTAGACTGACTTTAGTGCAGGCCATGGTGACTACAGATGGACTTGACAGAGATGGTGACTGACAATAAGATGACTTGACTTACTGATGACCAACTTGTGGCTGCAGGACTTTAGGCTTGAGGCCTCCAATGTTCTGGACACAGACACTGGAACAACTTGACTACACTTGTCCTCAGCAGAAGTAGCAATGTGCTAAGAGAGAGATTGCAGCCCCTCCCCTGGTTATATAGGGGGGCTGTGCAAGGAGCCCATAGGTCACTTGGGGGGTCACCTGGTCACTGGAGCCCTCTGGGTAACAATCATGTGGTACAAACATTAAAGCAACAGTATATTAAATGAGGCAAACCTATATACATAATGCTGGTAAGCTGCAGGGGAGCCCTGGGGACATGCAGGGACTCTGCCTGACAGGGCAGGAGGACAGTACAGGGCCACATCATCCCATACTGGGACATCACAAACTCCCACACTTGAATAAAGTTGCCCTAGATGCTCAGTCCAGGAGGGCAGAGGAGCAAAATGGCCACAGAGGCCGCGTGCAGTCCTGGAGCATTGCACTTAATGTCCATATCCAGGCTTAACCTTAGTATGACCAATTAAAATAAAGAGTTCTTGTACAATGTCCATACACGCTCTGAAGACTTAGAAACTTTTATGACTATTTTAGGAACATGACTCGATACCATTACACTTGACTATAACACACTTTATGCAACTGTTGACAAAATATAAGACAGATTGGGCTGCCGGAGGCTTTTTACCCAATGCCTTGGCTACTGGGGTCCCTTGGCATAACACACTTCTCCCCAGAACACTAGATATATAATTTAGACTAGACATTTGTTACCTTTGACTGTTTGATACGTGCATAGCAGGTTGCAGGTATACCTTCTGGCCAGGAAAGTATCCTGAGAACGAGGACACAAGAGAAAATACATAAGACACATGACAATTTAAAGAGACATAAGTGTGGGCTGTTTTATGGTTAGTGCTACAGCCCTAGTGAAATGACGGATATGTGTACATGAATATATATATATGAACTCAGTGACTATGTGTGATACTAACGGTTACGTGACACTTATTCTTTCTATCTTGCTTCACTGTACACGGTGCTGGCGGTGAGGTGGAAATAACATCTCTCCTGAATAGATCAGGATACCTCCCATAAAAAGCTGCCAAACTCCAGGAAAATACTGTACACTATGACTTTCATGTACAACAGATTATATACATTTTATTACATTATACTATGACAATTATAGTACAGGAACAAATATTTACTCGTGAAAAATAGTGAGCAAAAATATATTACTATGACAATATGTACACAGATGTCCATGTATTGCTCAACAGTTCAGATACATTATAGAGTTCTTTTAGTAAGGAATCTCGGCTAAAAGCCGGGCACATACACTTACGCGAACTTGACAAGTTCGTCAGGCTTTATACTTGAAAGCTGCTTGTAACCTGTAACAATAAGACTGTTCTCGCACACAAACATTAGTTAGTCTTGTCGACCACACTGGTAAAGTTAGTTAACAAGAAGCTCCTCTTAATATGGCATCTTTCCATCTTAGCCTTACCGATTGGTTTGCTTCCTAGGTTGTGGCATAAACCTAAGACGGCGAGACTGGGCCCCCTCCATGGGGTTCAGTAATGGTTGGGCTCACCGTAACTACTACTTGTACCGGAGCAGCTTGCATCACTGGGGGATGGACAGTCGGTGCCTGTTGGGCCAACCAAACCTCCACAACAGTTGGAGTAGGCCGAGCCACTTTCGTTGGTGCCTGCTGATTAGGCCAAACCTCTTGCCCCTAGGAGTAGGCCCAGGTACACCCTCGGATGACTTGGGCAGGTAGACTTCCTCCTCTCGGACAGTGTCTGTAGCTTTTGTTGACAGCAACCCAAAGGGATCTGCGTCCCAGTCGTCCAATGGGAAGTAGGCAAATGGGATTTGGGTAGGATTCTTCGGGCGAGTCACTGCTGCCGCCCACTCTCCTCTCATGCTCCTCTCATGCCCTCAGTTCCTCACCAATTGCAGCCACCTCAGTGTCTCTCTTGGCCCTTTCGGACTGGGACGGAGGAACTGGGGGATGGGACTTCCCTGGCAAGGGAAGAAGATGCTCCCTCATGTACTGGATCAAGTTAGGCTCATCGCCAAATAACCATCTGGGTAGGGGTGGTGACTACAGACTTCTGGGCCTGGGGGGGGTTTGCTTTGGACTAGGGGTGGAAGGAGGGGTAGAAAAACTTTCTGTTTGTAGCAAGGCCAGAGAAGAAATTCAGTCACACTTGTCCTAGTCTCTGTATTTCTTACATTTCCTAGGGTAGGAAGTAAATTGAGAAAAATAAAGCTTAGATCCTTTCACCTGCAAGGATTTTTCTGGGGATGATGTGGGATTCAGAATCCCAGATGTACTTTCTCCCAGATTCTAAAAAAGACTATCTAGTCCACAAAGGATCCTAGGCCTCATTATCTCCGGTATACAAGAGGTAGCCTGGAATCAGGCCCACTCCAGGCCATGTTAGGCGATTCCTTTCTCTCCCACTGCGACAGGAGTCAATCGTCCCTAAACAGAAAGATTCTGTTTTTCCTCAGTCACCAAAAGATCCTTGGGACAAGAGAAATCTCTTGGTAGGAATCCTCTTGTCTTGTAGGCCTGAAGTTCTCAAACTACAGGAAATTAAGGTCAGTCCGGGAAGCATTTAGTCCCTTTAGGGCCAGCTAGTCGGGAAGCATCTGAGAGTTTACTCAGACATTACAACACCAGCTTAGTTCATAAGACACCAGGAGGGTACAAGTCACCCTCTTCAAAATCTTTCCAGAGAACTCTTTCCTGGGCGGATGGGACAGTCCTATCCATAATAGTAATACACCTTAAACGAGTTGACAATGTCCAAGCAGACTTCTTAAACAGAAGGAGAGCAAACCCAGGGTAGTGGGAACTTCACAAAGCGGCATTTAACATCATAGTCCAGAACTAGGGTCTCCTGCAGATAGACCTATTCGCTACCCGGGAAATCAGAATTGTCTCTTTGTTCCTTTCATTGAACAGGAGTTATTTACCCACAGATCTGGGTGTCCTAGGTCAGGATTGGCATTGGAACCTGTCTTTTTGGCTTTCCCCTATTCCCTCTTACCCCAACTGTCCTTAGGAAGATAAGGGAAAGAAGGGAATAGTGCTTCTGGTAGGTCAGGGTTTGTCCATGGAGAACTGTTTCCCTCTGCTAGAGACCCCAGCATTTGCTTCCCCTCTTCTACTCCCAGTCAGACCAGATCTGCTACATGATTCCCTGAGGTAGGGAGACTTCACCCCACAGCGTGGATCCTGAGTGGTGGATCCTAAAATAGGGATTATCTAGTCAGGGAAGAAGTTCTCTACATGTTCTATCTATTCGATGACTAGCTAAGGGTTTAATATCTGTTAACCTTGGAATTTTTTGCAAGAGGGCCTGCAAAGGGGCCTAAGTTGTAGCACTAATAAAGTGCAGGGGACAACTTTGTCGAGTTTCCTAGGACAGGCTAGTTAAGAAATTTTTTTTATGGGATCTGTGTCAGCCACCCGGATCTAGACCCTTTTTAAAGGTTACAGATGAGAAGAGACTACTCAGGCACGGTCCAAATTTTCTTCCTAATGTGTCTTCTTACTTTCTTAAAAGTCAAGAAATTATTTTACCCTTTTTTTTTTCCTTCAGAACCCCAAGAATCAGCGAGAACAGATCTTCCACACTCTTGATATTAGGGGAATTATTCTCAGGTACCTGAAAGCTATGGCTGGGTAGAGGTCAGATGAGAATCTGTCTGTTCAGTTTGGGGCAAAAAGGCCTCAAAAGACACAGTTGTAGGTGGATTAAGTCAGCTATCATGGAAGTTTACAAATAAGAAGGGAAAGATTGTCCTCTTTTAGTGAAACACTCTACAAGAGCAGTCTCTTCATCATGGGCTGAGAAAGCAAAGGCATCTCCTGATCGGATCTGCAGGGTGGCTATGTGGTTGAGCCTTCACATATTCATCAGTCACTACAGAGTAGACGTGCTGGCCAAAATGGACTGCTTCTTTGGGCGCAAGGTCCTTCAGTCTGTGGTTCCTCCCTAGAGCTACTTATCTGGTATGGCTCTATTTTTGGTGCCGTCATGAAGGGAGATGCAGTGGAAAAAAGGAATTATTTCCTACCGTTAATTGGGTTTCCACTAATCCTTCATTACGGCACCACCATAACTCCCACCCTATTTTGTTGGTGTTGGGTTCATTATATCTCATATCCTGTTAGTAATTTGAAAAGCACTGGGGTGTGTAAGGGGAGGGGCCCTATTAAACCTTTCTGTTCCCTGTCCCTACAGTGATGGGAGGAGCAACCTCCATTTTTGGTGCCGTCACAAA